>NC_044388.1:2139775-2463713 GCF_006542625.1 Nomascus leucogenys | reverse complement strand
ATAATACTAAGGTCCCTCCGTGGCTGCACAAGAGACAAAATGTGCTAAAGGGCAGGCCAACAAAAGCCAAGAATTACCCCAGTACCTGGAGGTCCCTAAAGCCTGTGGAAAGGTCATGACTAGGCCAACATTATTGAGTATAAAAGAAAGGTGACTCGTACGTGCTGTTCAGTGACTTTACAACTTCAAGGTACAGAAAAACAGTCTCTACCCTTCAACAATAATTCTTATTTCTTAAATATTTTTGTTAGGCTCCTCAATACCAGATCTCTGATTCAAGAGGTTAATGGCCTTCAAATAATATTTCTATTTAAGGCTGGGTGCGGTGGCTCATGCTTGTAATCCCAGCACTTTGGGAGGCCAAGGCAGGCGGATCACTTGAGGTCAGGAATTTGAGATCAGCGTGGCCAACATGGTGAAACCCCGTCTCTACTAAAAATACAAAAATTAGCCAAGTGTGGTGGCAGGCGCCTGTTATCCCAGCTACTTGGGAGGCTGAGGCACAAGAATCACTTGAACCTGGGAGGCAGAGGTTGCAGTGAGCTGAGATTGCGCCACTGTACTCCACCCTGGGCGACAGAGTGAGACTCGGTCTCAAAAATAAATAAATAAAAATTCTATTTAAAATGTTTTGGTTTTTGGAGGGGGAGGGTTTGAGACAGGGTCTCACTTTGTCACCCAGGCTGGAGTGCAGTGGCATGATCATAGCGTACTGCAGCCTCGATCTCCCAGGCCCAAGCGATCCTCCTGCCTCAGCCTCCCAAAGTGCTGGGATTACAGGCGTGAGCCACTGTGTCCAGCCTTCTACTCAAAATGTATTGAGCATCCTGGCTGGATGTGGTGGCTCACACCTGTAATCCCAGCACTTTGGGAGGCTGAGGCAGGCGGATCACGAGGTTAGGAGGCCGAGACCATCCTGGCTAACACAGTGAAACCCCATCTCTACTAAAAATACAAAAAAATTAGGCGTGGTGGCGGGCGCCTGTAGTCCCAGCTACTCAGGAGGCTGAGGCAGGAGAATCGCGTGAACTCGGGAGGTGGAGCTTGCAGTGAGCAGAGATTGCGCCACTGCACTCCAGCCTGGGCGACAGAGCGAGACTTCATCTCCAAAAAAAAAAGTATTGAGCACCTTTATGCCAGTCACTGAGCCCCAGAACTGTTACAAAAGGCCTGGCTGAGCATCCATCCCTACACTCCTTGCAGCTGCTTCCCAGACCAGACTTCGTATTTCTCTTCAAGACCAGAACACACAGAGTGACTTCAGGAAATCTTGAGAGAATCAGACTTGAGAAGCCTAGGAAAGACAAGTATCTATTTACAGTTAATCAGCACCCTACCCAGCCCTGCAGACAGTTCTGACAACTGGAGCCAGGAAGAATCAACCACAGGCTCTGACTGGGGCCACCTGGGGCTAGGAGCCAGTTGGACCCCCAGATGAGTACTGACTCTGATCCCCACCCAGACTGGCTGCACTGCCATAGGGAGCCCCTTCCTCGGAGACACACTCAGGCACTGGGATCCAAAGTTCATGGAAAGTTTCACTTTCTCTTATAGCTCAACCCCCAAAACTGTCTGATAATCTTATCAGATCTAAATTTCTTCCCCCCCTCCCCCCTTTCTTTTTTTGACACAGAGTCTCGCTCTTTCTCCAGGCTGGAGTGCAGTGGTGCGATCTCGGCTCACTGCAACCTCCGCCTCCTGGGTTCAAGCAATTCTCCTGCCTCAGCCTCCCAAGTAGCTGGGACTATAGGCGCCCGCCACCATGCCCGGCTAATTTTTGTATTTTTAGTAGAGACGAGGTTTCACCATGTTGGCCAGGATGTCTTGATCTCTTGACCTCATGATCTGCCCACCTTGGCCTCCCAAAGTGCTGGGATTACAGGCGTGAGCCACCACACCCAGCACCTCTCTCTTATTTTTTAAGAGACGGGGTTGTCCAGGCTGGACTCAACCTCCGAAAGTCAGGGGATCCTCCTGCCTCAGCCTCCCTCAAGCAGCTGGGACTACAGGCACATGCCACCACACCTGGCTATAACCCCCAATGACCATCTATCTCTTTATCTTACCTTCTTTTTCTTCATGGTACTTCTTGCTACTTAACACTATATTATATACCTGTAGATTTGTTTATTGTTCTCCCCAACAACAATGTGAATGCTATGAGACTAGCTTGTCTTTTTTATTCACTGTGGTATCACTAATGTCTAAAATACAGAGTAAACACTCAATAAATAGTTGTTGAATGAATACATGAGTGATCATGCAAAGATTTTTAAACTCTGCTTCCATCCTAGTGGGGCTACATGAGAAGCAAGACTGAATAATGCCTACTTCCCAGAAAGCCCTATAAACCTGTTGTTGAACCCTAACATTCTCTCCAAATATCTCCCTAAAGTCCTCCACATCTCACTCCCAGGCCCACAAACCCTAACCCACCCCAGAGCAAGTATTAAAGAGAGAAAATGGAGCAGCACCCAGGGAGGAGACACATTTTTCCTCCAGTTAAGTACAGTCCAGAACCTCTGCAAATTAAAAGCTCCCTCTTTACTGAATCCACTCAGCTATAGTTATAGGTCACACTTTTTATTTTTATAACCAGCCAACCCATCAAATTACAGGCTCAGGCCACCGGTAGGCACGCCAAACACTGGGGCCAGCCTAGCCTAGCAGAGGCACTGCCCCTTCTGGCCTGAGAGGGGGTACGGGAGTGAGGGCTGAGCACCAGTCAAACCTGAAAGGGCAGAAGCCACCATCACCTTGCAGGGGACAGTCTAGTGAGGAGCCTGGATCTCACTCAGGCCACACTGCTGCCCATAAGGGAGACAGATTCCAGGATTCTCCACACAGCAGACAAGAGAACTCTTAACCTTATAAAGCATACCTAGAAGTTTCCCTACAATTAATTTCCAAACTCCTTAGCAAGGCCAACAAGGTCCCACATGATCTGGGCCCTGCTCACCTTTCCTATACCTTCTCGGACTCTCCTCAGCATCCTTGTAGACCAGTCTGGCCTTCTTGCAGTTCCTCAAATGTGCAAAGTTCTTTTCCACCCCAGGGCTTTGCAAAAGTTGTTCTCTTCCTAGAAAACTCACCCCCCAGATCTTTATATATGGCTATGATGATGGCTTGTGGTAAGTGGGTCTGCAAGAATGAACCAAAGAAACTGCTAAGAAGTCCATTACAACAGACCAGGCAAGAGCTGAGGATCAACTACAGTAGTGGTAGTACAGATAGAGAGAAAGTGAGAGGGACAGCAGCCCAGACTAACTCCAAGTGCTTGGCCTGGATGATTAGCTGGAAGAGTGCCATTCCCCCCAAAATACAATGTATAAGAAAACACTAGCAGGTATAAAGTGGCTCACAAACATTGGACGCTGTTACTATGAAATGAGATATATTTATTGAGCATCTACTATGAACAAGGCATTGTTAATAATAAAAATTATTTAGTACAAGACAACATTTTACCCTAAAGAAAGGCAAAAATGGGCTGCGCATGGTGGCTCATGTGTGTAATCTCAGCACTTTGGGAGGCTAAGCTGCAAGGATCACTTGAGCCCAGGAATTCAAGGCTGCAGTGAGCTATGATCACACTACTGCACTCCAGCCTGGGCAATAAAGACCCTAACTCAAAAAATAATTTTTTTTAAAGGAAAGCAAGACAGATTTGGCAATGGAAAGAATTAGTTCAAAATTTGCTGACTAGAAATGGAAGCTTCTACATTTGAAGACTTCTGCAGTTCAAGGGTAGCACATGGGATCATTTTCTATCCAGTTTCACTTAAATCAAATTATTCTGATTCTCTAACCTATGAGGATTGAGCATTTATTTCTCATATATTTCAATCATTCAACTTTAAATGAGAAAACTCATGAATGGCCAGAGACCACTTACCAACTATTCTCTATTCCCTGTTGAAACCCTGGGCAGGAAAGTCCCTTTTCTAACAATCAAGAAATGTTCAGGCTAGGCACGATAGCTCATGTCTACATGCCAGCACTTTGAGAAGCTGAGGTGGGCAGATATGGCTTGAGCCCAGGAGTTCAAGACCAGCTTGGGCAACACAGCAAGATCCCATCTCTATAAAAAAGTAAGAAGCACAACTGTAGTCCCAGCTACTAAGGAGGCTGAAATGGAGGATGGCTTGAGCCTAGGAGTTGGAGGCTACAGTAAGCCATGATCACACTATTGCACTTCAACCTGGGTGACAGAGCAAGCCCATTTCAAAAAAATAAGAAATGTTCAGACAAAACTCAGTGTGTACTGGCCATCTGTCCTGATCCAAGCTCACATCTGTCTATAACTAAACTCCTCTATTCCAGCAGCAGGGCTCCTGGCTGCCCCTCATATAGCTGCTTCATTCCTCCTCCTTAATCCCCTCCCATACAGCTCTGGCCTGGAACAATCTCCTCTCTCCTGATCTACAGCTGATTAAAGACCTGACTAAATGCGCTGTCCTCCTAAAGCACTGCCTATTTAGCATTCCTATACCACACTGATCCTCCCCTAGCTCTCCAATCTTTCTGTGTTTATAGCTGTGTGGCACCTTATCACCTCATGATCTCACTTGGTCTTCACAAAAGCATGTGATTGGGCAAGACAAACAGTATTCCCACATTATAGATAAAATAACTACAGCACATGGAGTCTCATAGACAACCTGAGGACATGCATTTGCTTTAATTCTCTAGTTCAAAATACAGTTTTAAGTACATACACATTTTGTCTCTCCAACTTAGATAGCAAGCATTATCTTCTATTTCTTTGGTATACCCCAAAGTACTAGGGAAAGTGCTGTGTATACAGCAGGCACCTATGACATATTAACTTAATAAATCATGAAAGAAAAGAAAATGGAATGAACATTTAGAATAGACCCAAGACTTCCCAACCTAAAGCCTTCTTTGTTACCCTCTCTCTTAACAACCTGTTCTTTGCCTTCCAAGAATATATCATAATTAAATATTTAATATCTGTCTTTTCCTCTAAACTCTGAGGGCAAAGGAATTCTTTGATTTTTCACCACTATATACCTAGTGATATCAGGAGCACGTAGTAAATTTAAAACAAAAAACAAGAAAACAAAACTTCTCGAATAGCAGATGTCCTAGTGGGATAGCTAAGATTCAAACTCAAATCTGGCTGACTCTAAAGCCCAAATCTTTCCACCACACCTCTTAGCAAAGGAGAACTTGTTTGGTAAACTTTCCCCTATATTCTGCCACAATCCACTCAATCCACTCCAAAGCAGTAATAAGAGCAAAGGAGAGTCAACCCCGCAAAAAGGAAACTATAGTTAAGAAAGTGGGGCTGGGTGCAGTGCCTCACGCCTATAATCCCAGCACTTTGGGAGGCCAAGGCAGGAGTGCAAGAACAGCCTGGGTAACATGGTGAAACCCTGTCTCTACAAAAAATACAAGAATTAGCCAGGTGTGGTGGTGCACCTGTGGTCCCAGCTACCTGGGAGGGTGAGGTGGGAGGATCACTTGAGCCCAGGAGGCTGAGGCTACAGTGAGCCCAGATTGCGCCACTGCACTCCAGCTGTGTGACAGTGAGACCCTGTCTGAAAAGCAACAACAAAAAAAAACTGGGCTTTGGCATCAGGCTGCTTAGACTCAAGTCCTAACTTTGCCACCTACTAGTGTGTGATCCTAGGTGAGCTATTTAACCTACTTGGACCTCAGTTTCCTCTTCTATAAAATGGAGATAACAAGTACTTCACAGAGTTGTGATGATTAAATGAGATAATGTGTGTAAAGTGTTTTGCATGGTGCTTGGTATACCATTATCACACAATAAATGTTAGCTACTAAAATTATTAGCTATCCTTATTCCTAGAAGGCAAGAATCTAGAGAAAATGATTGTCACGGTGGTCATAGCTGCTGAACCGACTTGACTTTGAGAAGCTGAGATGCAGCACAGCCTAGAGCTCAGGTTTATTCTCTTGCTGACTTTAAGGGCTATGGCTCTGCCAAGGTTGGAGATGCAGCTTTCACTGGCCTGGAAATGAAAGAGACTAAAAATACATAGCTTGCCTGTGTCTGGGGGACCAGGATCATGCCTACAATAAATAATTTAAAATACAGCTTCAGGGCAAAACAGCATCTCTTAGGATTCTTTTTACTGTGGAGACAGTGCCAAGCTCAGCACAGGGCACAGGGCAGTGGCTAGTTGCTGACCCCACTGGTGCCCTTTCTCTCTCGCACTTTTCTTTTGGCTTAGTGCGAAAAGTAAGAGAGGAGCTTTTTTTTTTTTTTCCATTAAAAGTTGGGTCTGGCCGGGTGCGGTGGCTCACGCCTACAATCTCAGCACTTTGGTAGGCCAAGACAGGTGGATCACTTGAGGTCAGTAGTTTGAGACCAGCCTGGCCAACATGGTGAAACCCCCATCTCTACTAAAAATACAAAAATTAGCTGGGCGTGGTCGTGCACGTCTGTAGTCCTAGCTACTCGGAAGGCTGAGGCAGGAGAATTGCTTGAACCCGGGAGGTGGAGGTTGCAGTGAACCAAGATCACGCCACTGCACTCCAGCCTGGCCAACGCAGCAAGACTCCATCTCAAAAAAAAAAAAAAAGTTGGGTCTGGCTGGGCACAGCAGTTCGTGCCTGTAATCTCAACACTTTCGGAGGCCAGCGCAGGCAGACTGCTTGAGCCCATGAGTTCAAGAACAGCCTGGGCAACACAGCGAGACCCTGTCTATTAAAAAAATACAACAATTAGCCAGGCATGGTGGTGCATGCCTGTAGTCTCAGCTACTTGGGAGGACTGATTGAGCCTGAGAAGTTGAGACTGTGATCACACTACTGCACTCTGAGCTAGGCAAAAGAGACCTTGTCTCCAAAAAAAAAAAAAACTTCAGTCCACCCCCTCCCCACCCAATTTTTATTCCTCCTTTTCTCTTAAAGGAGGAACACACAAGTAGATAATGTAAAATTAAAAAATTCAACCAACTCAAAGCTTATAGAATAAAAAATCAGTCACTATTCAGCCCTCAACCCCACTCAATCCCCTCCATAGTTCACCACAGTTAATAGGTCGGTGTTTATTTTTCTAGGCCTTTTTTCTATGTATTTATATACAACCATATATGGTTTTTATAAAGCATTATATACACATTCTTCTAATTGCCTTTTTAGATTATATTTACACATACACATATATCTTGGAGATTCCCATTTGCCAGAGCCATTTATTGAGTGCCCACCCTGTGCCAGGTATTTGGCTGTACAGTGATAAGCAAACGTAATGTCCCCACCCTCACTGAATCAACAATCTGGGAGACGGATAATAAACAAGTAATCAAATAATTGTAAAATGGAAAAAGAATGAATAGGATGCTAACTAAGAAAAAGAATAGTAAGTGGGGAAGACCTGAGAGGTGGCATTTTTAAAAATTGAGACCTAAAGTATAAACTAGAAAGTCATTTTAATATCCAGGCAAAGGGTATCCCAGGAGAGGAAACAGCTTATGCAAAGATCCTGAGATAGAAAGGAGCTTGTCCTGAACGAAAGAGGGCTAATGTGGAACTTCGTAAACAGGAGGGCAATAAGGTTAAAAAGGTCAGCAGGCGTCAAATGATGCAATCTTAAGGGTCCCTGTCGGGAGTTTGCATTATTCCTTTTAGTACAATACAAAGGGAAGCCATTAAAGGTTTTTAGGCCAGGGAATGATGTCATTTAATTTATATTTTAAATTTGGGTGCTTTGTGGAGAATGGATGGGAAGACGGAGATAGGGATAAGAGAGAAAAATGGAAAGCCAGTTGGTTGGCTGCAATACGAGCAAGAGCTGATCTTGACTTAGACCAGGGCAGTGGCAGTAGAGGAAAGGGACGGGCAGATTACATATACATAGAGAGAGACAGTTTTTTGTTTTTTTGGTTTTTTTTTTCACTTCTTTTTTTTTTTGAGATAGTCTCGCTCTGTCACCCAGGCTAGAATACAGTGGTGCCATCTCAGCTCACTGCAGCCTCTACCTCCCAGGTTCAAGTGATTCTCGTGCCTCAGCCTCCCCAGTAGCCGGGACTACAAGCACACACCACTACACCCGGCTAATTTTTTAGCAGCAACAGTTGTCATGTTGGCCAGGCTGGTCTTGAACTACTGGGCTGAAGTGATCCACCCGCCTCAGCCTCCCAATCTTGTTTTTTTTGTTTTTTTTTTTGAGACAGAGTTTCGCTCTTGTTGCCCAGGCTGGAGTGCTATGGTGTAATCTCGGTTCACTGCAACCTCTGCCTCCTGGGTTCAAGCAATTCTCCTGCATCGGCCTCTTGACTAGCTGGGATTACAGGCACACGCCACCACACCTGGCTAATTCTGTATTTTTAGTAGAGGCGGGGTTTCTCCATGTTGGTCAGGCTGGTCTCAAACTCCCAACCTCAGGTGATCCGCCCATCTTGGCCTCCCCAAGTGCTGGGATTACAGGCGTGAGCCACCAACAATCTTATTTTTTTTAAAGACAGCGTCTCATTCAGAGGCCCAGGCCGGAGTGCAGTGGCACAATCATGGCTCACTGCAACCTCAAACTCTTGGGCTCAGGCAATCCTCAGGGACTGGACTACAGGCACGTGCCACCACACCCAGCTAATTTTTATTTTTTGTAGAAACAGGGTCTCACTATGTTGCCCAGGCTAGTCTTGAACTCCTGGCCTCAAGTGCTCCTCCAGCCTCAGCCTCCCAAAGTGCTGGAATTATAGGCATGAGCCAACACGCCCATCCTATTTTTGGAGATGAAATCAGCAAGACTTACTCATACAGTGGGTTATGGAGAAAGGAAAAGAAAAAATTAAAAATAACTCCCAGGATTTGCCCTGAGTAGGTGAATGGGAGAGCAATAAATTTAAGCAAGGAATGGACAATCAGGCTCTTCCCCATTCCTTTTTTTTACGTTAAACAATGTGGCCCCGATTATTCCTTACATGCCCCTTCCGTCACATGTGTAAACTGTTCTGCAGAATGGTTTCCTAAAGGTGAGGTGGGGGAGTTAGAGAACACGCACATTTTAAATGGATAAACCCTGTAAAATGCCTTCTAAAATGTCTGTACTGAATTACTCTGCCATTAATATTGACCACAGACATTGTCAGTCTTCAAAATTTCACCCAGATAATTAGTATAATAAGTATATCAGGATGAACGCGGTGGTTCACGCCTGCAATCTCAGCACTTTGGGAGGCCGAGGCAGGTGGATCACGAGGTCAGGAGTTCCAGGCCGGCCTGGCCAAGATGGTGAAACCTCGTCTCTACTAAAAACTACAAAAAATTAGTCGGGTGCCGTGGCAGGCACCTGTAATCCCAGCTACTCGGGAGGCTAAGGCAGGAGAATTGCTTGAACCCAGGCAACAGAGGTTGCAGTGAGCCAAGACTGCGCCACTGCACTCCAGCCTGGGCAACAAGAGCGAAACTCCATCTCAAAAAAAAAAAAAGTATATCCTCTAAATTTTCATCTCCTTGATTTCTAGTGAAGTTAAAAAACTTTTTCTAACTTTTAATTACATAACTAATACATAAATGAATTATCCTTGTAAAAATAAAAAAGGAAACATTATAGCTAGGCATGGTGGTACAGTCCTGCAGTCCTAGCTACTCCAAAGGATGAGGTGGGAGGGCCCAAGAGTTCGACTCCAGTTTAGGGAACAAAACAAAACACTGTCTCTAAAAAATATACAAATAAAAATTTCAGATGTAAACATTATAGATAAAGCTAAATTTCTCTTGAATCTGTTCTTCCCATCATGGTTCCTCCCCTACCCCCGAATCCCAGAGGTAACTAACTAGTGTTATCGGTTTTATTTGTACCCTTACAGATACTTTTTTATTAATTTAAAATCTATATATAAAAAATAAAAGATTAAGCATCTTTTAGAAGTTGTTTTTCCAACAGCCCTTTTAGCATGAATAAAATATCTAACCAAAAATAGTTTCCTTAAGGCCTAAGTAAGTGACATTTAAGCTGAGACCATCCCCGCTTACTTAACCCCTCTGAGCCCTAGCTTCATATTGCCTGTAAAAAAACACTGCAGTGAAATACTGCCTCATAGAGTTATTGTCAAGCTAAATGAGATAACACATGTCAAAGTACGCGGCATACATCCAACAAATGTTAACTGTCTTTCCTTAACCTTTACAAGTTAAATCCAGGCATTCGGTAAGAACCAGACACTGACCCATTCCTAAAAGGATGAGATGAGGGACTCTACCCAGAAAAAACAGAGTGCTGTCTTAAAGATTTTTTTTCATAAGTCCCCCAAAAGAGGTAAATTTTCCTATAAAAATTCTGTTATGAAATATCCGAGCAGTCAAAAAAGGTACAGGTCATTTTTTTTTTTTTTTTGTAAGGTAGAAGAGAGGATTTAAGCATTGCTAGAGAAACAAATGTTCCATCCTTCTCCCAGGCAGATGCTGGGAAGCCCACTACCCAGACATTCCCCCAAGGACCTCAGGCCTGCAGGAAAGAGTTGCTGCTTTAGGCAGGTAGTACCTCCAAACACAAGATATTACCTAACCTTTAGCCGTCACTGCAAGAGGCCACTGGGTTCCTGGGATTTGTCAAAGTATAGTTGTCTCCTGGTATCTGAAGGGGATTGGTTCTAGGACCTCTCTAGAATACCAAAATCCCCAGATGCTCAAGTCTCTGATATAAAATCGTATAGTAATTGCATACAACCTACACACATCCTCCTGTATACTTTAAACCACCTCTAAACTATTTACAATACATAATACAATTAAGTGCTATGTAAATACAGTTGTCCCTCGGTATATGCAGGGAATTGGTTCCAGGACCAGACCAAATGGCTCCAAGCCTGGTCCTGGAACCAAAACCTGAGCATACTCAAACTCCACAGGCCCCATAGATCCCATGTGTATGAATAAGTCTGACCTCCTTATAAGGTTTTCAATTCTTACTACTCAATTCTCGTTTGACTGAAAAATCTGCGTATAAGCACACCCACACAATTCAAGGCCTTGTTGTTTAAGACTCCCCTACAGTTATTATACTGTTTTGTTTACAGAATAATTACAAGGAAAAAAACGCTACATGATCAGTACATGCACAATTTTTTCAAATATTTTATATCTGAAGTTGGTTGAATCCACAGATACAGAACCCACAGATAAGGAGGGCCAGCTGTACATTCTATTATCTCCACCTGGATCTTCCCAAAGGTTGAGGGTTGGGCCCTAGTTCAAAGAGGTAGACCCCACCACAAAAGACCCTTAATCAAAGTTAAACTGTCCAAGGGCCTGAATATCTCCCTCTGAATGGGAATCACCCAAGTTTCAACAAGCTCTTTTTGCTGGAACCACCAACAGCAGCATTATTTTATCTGAACCAATAACCAGGGCTCCTTCTTACCAAGGATCAAGAGTACTAAAACTGTATCAAGGAGTTCCTGCAGTAGAGTTTCCTCACCCAGCTATCACTTCCCATTCCTCCAGGCTGGCATCCAGGGCTTCCTTAGCAAATCCAAAAGTGGTCTTTAAAACTCCCAAAATAAGGCCGGGCGCAGTGGCTCACGCTTGTAATCCCAGCACTTTGGGAGGCCGAGGCGGGCGGATCACGAGGTCAGGAGATCGAGACCACGGTGAAACCCTGTCTCTACTAAAAATACAAAAAAATTAGCCGGGCGTGGTGGCGGGCGCCTGTACTCCCAGCTACTCGGAGAGGCTGAGGCAGGAGAATGGCGTGAACCCGGGAGGCGGAGCTTGCAGTGAGCCGAGATTGCGCCTCTGCACTCCAGCCTGGGGGACAGAGCAAGACTCCGTCTCAAAAAAAATAAAAATAAAAATAAAACTCCCAAAATACTGCAAGTGTTCATATATACATGGGAGGGGGAGAGGGGAAATAGGGACCACAGGTGTAATTGGATTTCCAAAGGAATCCGTTACCCAAAAGATTCAGAACTACTGTTGACAGATCTCTCAAACATATTCCCAACTTATAAAAACTTTTACTCTGGCTTGAGTAACTGACCAGGGGGTGAATGTAGTATGTACATCCCAAACTGCCACTTGATGAGTATGAGGACAGAGCCCACAGTACAGAGGAATCAGGTATTAAACCAACAGGCAGAGGTAATAAAAAGAGGTCCACCTCTCTCCTAAAGGTGTGCTAGGAAATGGGAAAACCAAGAAAGCACCACATACCATGGCTCTGTCTTCCCTTTTACTGCTCTTGAAGCTTCATCCTCAATTGGTACACAGGACAAACGAGGTACAGATAAGTGGAAGGCAAATCTCAGCAGGGGTGCCAACCACATTTTGGGCAGGATCCTTCTTCATTGTGTGGGACTCACCCAAACATGACCCAAACACAGAGGGATGTTTAACAGCCTTGGCCCTCAGCTAGAAAGCCTAGCACTCCCAGTCAGTATGATAATCAAAACATCCTCAAGTGCTTCCAAAAACTCCCTCCTGGGACAATACCTCCCTCAGTTGAAAGCTACTTTAACTTATGGAATTCCAAGAGGAGATAAAGTGGGTAATGTGTATACAATAAATATTTATTTTTAGCACCTTTATAGGTTACAAAGTGTTTTCACTATGTTGTCTCCTGTAAGCATCCTCAAAAACCTGTAGGATAGGTATTATCTTCACACGTCATAAAGGATGAAATTGACTCAGAAAAGTTACAGGATTTGCCTAAGGTCATGCAGCTGGAAAAAAAAAGACTATAAAGCTGGATCAGAACCTAAGTCTTCTGATTCCAAAACCAATGGTCTACTGCTTCCTCCCAGAACAAAATTTTTTTTAAGGTTTCATGGGAAACACTAGGAGGATCTATTGACTGGCTCCCCAGCTTCTGTGTAAAAACAAGAACAGAAACTGCTCTAAGCTATAGGTAGTTTTTAAAACTAAATATTCATCTCCTAAAGTACCCAACGACCAGGCTCATGTCAACTTTCTTAGAGAGGCACCAAACAATTAAGAGGACTATGACATTCTCCATTCTGAATTTGAGTAGAAATGAGCAAACGGGAGAAAGAAAGTACATATCTTCCCTGCTAGTGTGTATAAGGGACCCAGAGGTAAGATCACCAGCCCCAACTCCAGTTTTGGCCATAACTCTGGGTGAGGTGGGAGGGGGGAAGGTGGTAAAAGAGATGGAGGCGGGGGATAAGGATAAGAATTAAACCATCACTAATATACAAGAGCCTAAACTTGTCCTCTACTGGCAAAATCTGCCATGTAAATAATTCTGCTAGACCCTCATGGTTCTGGACATTATTGAGAACACCTTTCAAGGACCTCAAAATACTTTATAAACTAAGAAGAGTATGCATAACAGTAAAGCTGAAGGGGGATACTGCTCCCCACCCCCCCCCAAAAAAAAAAACCCTATCCATGTCCTCCCCTACCCAACACACAAACTGCAACCCACAACTTTGTTGTGAGGTGATGGAAGAGAGAAAGGGTAAGAGAACCTGGAAAGAGGAAGATTCTAAAAGAGGAAAAGAGAAGTAGAGAGGAAAGTGGGAGGCAAAGACAACAAGAGTATCTCCAGGACACAGAGGGAGCTTGACACTTCTACACCTTTCTTGGGGGACTGACTCACTCTCCATGTGAAAGGAAAACAAGATACAAAGAAATAACTTTGTCCAGAGAGGCAAAAGAGAGAGACTGGAAATGCAATGCAGGAATTCTAGCTGCCCAGCTCAGTTCTAGTCTGCAATCCACTTCACTTCTTCATGAATGACAACCTTAAATCCCTGAAGTTCTCACCTGCTGCTATTCAGAAGTACCCAGCAAGAAGCAGGAAAGGGAGAGCCTGTGTGCTGACAGGACCCTCCCCTCCTCTATCTTCAAAGACAAAGGTCCTCCCCCTTCTTTAAAGTCATCTCCGAACCACGATGAACCCCCAGCCTTTCCCTGGCTCTGCTATTGCTCAGCTCAGACGTGGGAGAAATGTTTCCCCAGAATGGAAGAGACTGGTCTGGAGACGTGGGAGAAATGTTTCCCCAGAATGGAAATGACTGGTCTGGCAGACCAGATGACACGCTGACTTCAGGCAGCCAGCACTGCTGTCCCATGGGCTTACTATAGTCACTTCTGGGGCACATACTTTGGTGTTGACCACAGAACCAGGACCCCGGCTCTGCCCAGCCTCCCCAAGCAACCTCAGGGGCAGGGGAGGATCTGTGGTCTCATTTCCTCTCCACTTTGGCTTCTTTTTTCACTTCACTGAAGATTAGTTATTTCCACCAAGACCAGTTCCTGTTCTCACCAGCTGCAGCAGTTGTTTCCCCACAGACAGAATTAGGAAGCACTGGTGTGGCTGCCACCTGGACTGTCCCAGCTGCAGAACACAGACCCAATGAGTCCTGAGAAAGAGCTTTTTCATCCCAGATAAAGTAGCAGGAAGAAAATAAGGGGCAGGAAGCAATTCCAAGAACTCCACAGTGGATATACTGGTATCCGTTTTATTATTTTAACCTTACATAACAGTTACATATGCTTTCATATGTGAAAAATATTTTATAATGAAAAACTATAGGAAATGTATACATTTATTACATGGACATATGTACATAATAAATCCCCAACAGAGAGCAAAGAACGCAAATAAAAGATGGCCAAAACACCTACAATGAAATGTTCAGAAAACTGCAAAGTAAAACAAGATACCATGTCTAATTAATCAAACTGGCAAAGGCTTTAAAAACATTAATTCACTCAGTAAAGGTTAGCTTACAGAGAAAGGTAGACACACATATTATCAGTGGAAAAGGTAACTGATAAAACTTTTTCAGAAGATATATGTCTCAAAGGTCTTTAAAAACCATATACCCTTTGGCCCAATAATTCCACTTCTAGCAATTTATCCTAAGGAAATAATCAGAGAGGGACACAAATATTTATGCACAGGATGTTCAACACAGCGTTATTTGTTAACAGCAAAAAAAAGATTTTAGGCTGGGCGTGATGCTCACGCCTGTAATCCTAGCACTTTGGGAGGCTGAGGCGGGCGGATCACGAGGTCAGGAGATCGACACCATCCTGGCTAACACGGTGAGACCCCGTCTCTACTAAAAATACAAAAAATTAGCCAGGCGTGGTGGCGGGTGCCTATAGTCCCAGCTACTTGGGAGGCTGAGGCAGGAGAATGGTGTGAACCCAGGAGGCAGAGCTTGCAGTGAGCTGAGATCCAGCCACTGCACTCCAGCCTGGGCAACAGAGTGAGACTTCATCTCAAAAAAAAAAAAAAAAAAAAAAAAAGAGATTTTAAAAGGGTAAGATAGGCTGGACGCAGTGGCTCATGTCTATAATCCCAAAACTTTGGGAGGCCGACGCAGGTGGATTGCATGAGGTCAGGAGTTTGAGATCAGCCTGGCCAACACGGCAAAACCCCGTCTCTAATAAAAACACAAAAATTAGCCAGGCGTGGTAGCATGCACCTGTAATCCCAGTTACTCAGGAGGTTGAGGCAGAATTGCTTGAACCCAGGAAGCAGGAAGCAGAGGTTGCAGTGAGCCGAGATCGTACCACTGCACTCCAACATGGGCGACAGAGCAAGACTCCATCTCAAAAAAAAAAAAAAAAAAAAAAAAAAAAGGCAACATAAGGCAGTGATAAAATATTACAGAGTACTATGCAGTAATGAAATCATGATACTTGGGCCAGGCGCAGTGGCTCACACCTGTAATCCCAGCACTTTGGGAAGCCGAGGTGGGTAGATCTAAGGTCAGAAGTTTGA
Organism: Nomascus leucogenys; assembly: GCF_006542625.1. NCBI lineage: Eukaryota > Metazoa > Chordata > Mammalia > Primates > Hylobatidae > Nomascus > Nomascus leucogenys. The sequence continues at coordinate 2,448,016 of NC_044388.1, read as the reverse complement.
GACCAGCCTGGCCAACATGGTGAAACCCCATCTCTACTAAAAATACGAAAAAATTAGCCAGGCGTGGTGGTGGGCGTCTGTAATCCCAGCTACTTGGGAGGCTGAGGCAGGAGAATTGCTTGAACCCAGGAGGTGGAGGTTGCAGTGAGCCAAGATCAGGCCATTGCACTCCAGCCTGGGCAACAGAGTGAGACTCCATCTCAAAAAAAAAAAAAAAAAGAAAGAATGATACTGAATAATATATAAGCAAATGAGAAAATGCTTAAAATAGTAAATGAACAAATCAGTTTACAAAACAATATACACAGTATGATCTCAATTGTTAAAAAAATATATATACACATACATCAAAGTGTTAATAGTAGATGGTGAGATTATAGGTTTTATTATCTTCTTTATACTTTTCAGTAAGTTCCAAATTTACCTAATAAATATGTATTATTTTCATAATCAGGAGAAAAGAAGCTATTCTTAATCCTCTTCCATCCTTTTAAAAACATTCTCATACATTATTCCCTCTTTTAAAAACCATTTGGAAACAAAAACAGTTATATCCTACAATCCAGCAAGTTCTATTTTGAGTTTCTATCCCAAGGAAAACTCTAAACATTGAAAATACTTTGTATGCCACGATGTTCATCACAGCATTGTTTATGATGGCAAACAGAAGCAAAAAACCTAAATATCTAAGAAAAGGTGTATGGGTAAGCAAACAAAGGTACATTCACTTGATGGACCATCATACAAGCACTTAAATGTTTACAGGCCAGGCCTGGTGGCTCTTGCCTGTAATCCCAGCACTTTGGGAGGCCTAGGTGGGCAGATCACTTGAGGCCAGGGGTTCGAGACCAGCCTGGCCAACATGGTGAAACCCCGTCTCTACTAAAAATACAAAAATTAGCCAGGCGTGGTGGCAGGCGCCTGTCATCCCAGCTATTTGGGAGGCGAGGCAGGAGAATTGCTTGAACCCAGGAGGCAGAGGTTGCTGTGAGCAGAGATTGTACCACTGCATTCCAGCCTGGGTGACAGAGTGAGACTGCCTCAAAAACAAAAACAAAAACAAACCATTTACAATTACTAGCCTGGGAAAACTAATGAATAACAAAAGCAAAAAACAAACAAAAAAACTGGATAAAAAACATACATACCGGCAGGGCATGGTGGCTCATGCCTAAAATCCCAATACTTTGGGTGACTGAGGTGGGAGAATCACCTGAGCCTAGGAGTTTGAAACCAATGTGGGCAACAAAGCAAGACCGCATCTCTACAAAAAATGAAAAAATTAGCCAGGCATGGTGGCGCACACCTGTGGTTTAGCTACTCAGGAGGCTGAGGGAGGAGGATCGCTTAAGCCTGGGAGTTCAAAGCTGCAGTGAGGTGCAGTGAGCCATGACCATGTCACTGCACTCCACCACGGGTGACAGAGCGAGACTCTGTCTTAAATAAATAAACCAAATATCAAAACATTGTATAAAACTCTATGCAGAGAAAAAAATATAAAGGTTTTAAAGCACATCAGCTGCATTTGGTAAAGGAACTAAGAAAATATTTGCATTTGGTAAAGAAACTAGAGAAAATATGGATGTTTTTCTTTAACCTAAATCTTTAGTCTTTTCTTCTTTCTGAATTGTCCCATACTTTCTTTAGAGAATAAGTATTACTTTAAGAGGAAAAAACAAAACAAAACAAAACAAAAACACAAACAAAATGCTGAATCTCCCTCTGGGCAATGAAAACATTCCCAAACGACAGAGTCCACTCCATCAGTCCCTTCCCCACCACACACAGGCTTCCCCCAGACTAAGGCAGGGTCATATCAGAAGGTCAAGGGAATAAGACTCCTCTCTGTGGCCTAGGGTCTTCTCTGTGGGATCTCTGAACAAGAAGAAGGTTCCTCTGACCAGCTGCTGTCAAAGGCCCTTTCCCTGCCCCCTCCCAAGTTCTATTCCAGCCTGAACTAATTCACCACAATCCTGAGGGCTGGGAAAAAAATTTCCACCGTGGCGATTTGGAACCTGATATTTAGTCCAAGTTTTTCCCAGCCCCTTTCTGTGTCAAAGGAGGCCCCTCAAAGCCTCTTAGACAACTAGCACCCAGGCCAGCTTAGCTCCCACATCAATGCTACACTTACAGAAAAACCCCCAAGTTGTCAGTCATCACCAGGGAAATGTGAGAGGAGAAACTGCAGCAGGGATAGCCCCTGTCACACAACCCTACCCTTATGCCCTGAAAGCCTCCTCCTAAGGGATACACAGGGCTTTTTCTGGCATCAGAACTTTTAGACTCCATGTGAAGTCTGTAGTAAATCAACAAAGAGAAAAATCAGAGTACAATCACAACAAAGACAGACAGCTATCCTTTCAAAGACCTTAGAGCCCTCTGCCTCCCCTCTCTATGGAAAGTCCAGTACTGGCCAGAATACTAGCTTCTGAACAACTGAGTTTGGGTAGTAATCTAGTTTGGACCAAAACACATTGGGACTGTATCAGACCAGAGATTGGCTCTCATTCTGGTATTCATAAAGAGGAGCTCCATTAATTGCCCCAACCCCAAACTTCTCAATACCCAACAGAATGGGAGGTACTACTCAGATAGGGGGTAAGGAAGGATGCCAAGAAGCAGTGTAACACAGCAGCTTCACAACCTTTTTCACATCGAGGCACACCTAGAAAATAATACTGTTTGTACAGTACATGGGGTAGAAGCTGATTCCATCCAGAGGGGACTGACTGGGAACTTCAGCTGCCCCTAGGAATAAGGGGAATCAGTATTCCAGCACACCTGTGATCCATCTGCAGCACACTAGTAGGGAAGCCCTGAATTAAGGCACTGGGCTGGGTTAGGATTCTTGGAATCAATGTCCTCATCAAATCTTCTCATAGCCCTCATCTCAAGCTCTTCAACTTTGGCTGACAGATCATGTGTCTGGAACAGAAGGCTAGGAGCCTGTGGTCTTGACTCAGCACTGATACAACTTCCCCAGCGAGGATACTCTTCAGGGGGTTTTCGAAAGACACACTTGGGATAAGGAAGCCCTCCAGCTTACAGCAGCAGCCATATTCTGAGACTGGATATACACAACAGGGTAATGGGTTTTATCAGATTTCTAAACTTTAAAACCCCTTTTTGGGAACACAAGTGATCTCAGATCTGAGTCACTGCTGAGAGGTACAAACTTAAAAGCTACCATTTACCAAGCATATAGTAGATGCCAGACTCTGCTAAGTATTTGACTTCCAATTTCATTAAATCCACACAACAACCTAATGTGGCAAATGCTATTATTTTCCCCATATATAAGAGAAGACTGGGAATCAGATTAAGTAACTTGCTTGAGGTCAAACACTCTTCTAACCAAAGACTATGGATGAAACAGAATTTGAATCCACTCTGATTTCAAAGTCCATAAGCTTAACCAGGACACCACTATGTCACCTCAACAAACCTCTCAAATAGCTTTTTCAAAAAACCAAACCAATTGTAATGAAGCTGACAATCTAGGAAAGAAAAAGGTGAGAAAGAAACAGCTTATCTGACTGTTTCACGCCATCAACAAAAATAAGCTAATCTGGCCAGGCACGGTGGCTCATGCCTGTAATCCCAGCACTTTGGGAGGCCAAGGCGGGTGGATCACCTAAGGTCAGGAGTTCAAGATCAGCCTGGCCAACATGGCGAAACCCCATCTCTACTAAAAATACAAAAATTAGCCAGGCGTAGTGGTGGGCGCCTGTAATCCCAGCTACTCTGGAGGCTGAGGCAGGAGAATTGCTTGAACCCGGGAGGCCGAGTTTGCAGTGAGTCGAGATCGTGCTGCGCACTCCAGCCTGGGTGACAGAGCCAGACTCCATCTCAAAAAAAAAAAAAAAAAAAAAGCTAATCTATATTGAGTACTTACTGGGTGCCAAGCACCTTATATACAAGGGCTCACCTAATTCTCACAATCTCACCAGAACAGGATTACCTCCATTTTACAGATGAGGAAGAAGTCTAGGCTCAGAGAAGTTAAGATACTTGCTAAGCCACAGTCCTTGCTTTTTCTACTACACTATGCTTCTCCTGACTGTTCAGGAAATACCCCTGAGCCTGTACCTGGGTCAAACACCTAACTCAGTCAGTACTGTTCCCAAAGCATGGTAGAAAGGTTACCTTTCAGAACAGTGGACACAGGGACACTTAAGAGCCCCCAGAGAAGAACTCAAATCCCCAAGAAGGGATGATTTCCCTGTATTGGAAAACTGAGGTGAAATCCCGTCTCCTGAGACAACTAACTAGCTCTGGCCTGCCCTGTTCCAACCCTTCATCAGCAGCAGCTCAGGCACACAGAAACAAGACCAAAACAAAAGGCACGAAGAAACAAATCAAAATTTTATATAGAAAGGAAGGCATGCAAGTGGGTGGTCCAGTTCCCCGTTTGACTTGGGTTCTCCTGGTGCTCTGGTGTCCTGGTTAACGAGGACACCACGTGCATTTTGTGAATACTAAGCCATTAGTTTGCTAACTAAACGAACTGGTCAACCAAGGGCCAATGAGAACATGATGGATTCTGGTTCTGAGCTCTCACAAAAAATGGCTCCTACCTAAGGCGGCCTCCCACCCAATCCACCTCACCCCATCCTTCTCCCCAATTTCTATAGCTAACTTGTGTCAGCTTGCTGGGGGTTTTCACACCCCCACCAGAGTGCAGATCCCCTCCCACTCTTTTCCCCAACAGTTGGGCTCTTGTTCTCAAGGCCACTAAGTCCCAGTCTCTCCCCCTCAGCCTGTGAGATGGTCACAGCACATTGGTAATCACTGACTCACCCGATCCCCGAGAAGGCTGGGGGAAATGCAGAGGGCCACAGGATGTATGGCCCACATCCCTTTGGCCCTTCGCAGAGCTGGCAGGCAGAGGTGCCAGCGACACCACTTCCCCTTGGAACCCTGTGGACCCTCTTTGAGCCAGCTCTGGTGCCAGTGGGCTGATGTCAGATTCTCTACCATCGGAGAGGCCAAGATCTCTAGACAGCTCCACTGTTGCCAACAGATCTAATCTCCTTATTCCAAGGCAGATGAAATCCAATAAGGCTGCTAAGTCCACAATTTATCCCTCCTGATGGGCAAAGGCAGAGTCGGCCCTTCAGGCCATACCAACAATAACGCCAGAATTATTACTGCTTCTTAGATAACTCTTTGGGGAAGTGAGAACTATTTCCCCAAATTTTTCAAAGATTAACCCCGGTTTACCGATGTTTTCGCTCTGCAAAACTTCATTTTCAGCGCCAACATATTCTCTGGCTCCTTCCCGGTGGTACCAGCTCAGAACCTCTCGCTTCATAGAGCCACTGACATCAGTGTCCAACTCCCACACCAAAGAAGAATCCCAAAGTCAGCTCTAAAAACCCATTTATACAGACCGTTTGAAACCTACAGAAAGACTAAAAAGCACAGGCTAAACAACACAAACCAGTCACTATGGCTTAACATGAAAAGCGGGGGAGGATGGTTTGTGTATTGTTTCACTTGGAGAAATACCCCAGTGAAATGGTTTATCCACATGTTCAGCCTTTTAGGCAAATCCACTCTAACTTAGCAGGATGCCTGCAGGCCGTTCTGCAAATAAGCAGAATGGCATACTCCTTATTCCACCCCCTTCAGGAGCTGCCAGCCCCCTCCCCATCCCCCTCTCCCCCCAAACATCTGGTCTGGGCTGGGAGTGGGACCCACTCCCTGGAAAGCCTCCATGTTCGCAGGAGAGGCGGTGTCCCCACTCAGGGAAGCCTGCTGAGGAGCGAGCCGGCCGCGCTTCTGAATTCCCCCCACCCGCGAGAGGCTCCGGGCTGAGAATGCTAGGGACGGGGAGCCTGGCGAAGAAGCGGGGAGACGGGAAAAGGGCAGCAGAAGGGGGAGGAAGGAGGGAGAAGCCTGGTTCCTAGGACGGTCCCGAGCTGGGGACTTCTCCTAAGGGTCCAGCGGTGGAGGCGTCGGTCCCGAGATCCCCGACGGGGCTGTCCGGGCCGGCCAGCGGCTGCTCAGAGGTTCCTGGGAAGACACTGGAGGCTGGGATCCGTTCGGGACCCCGACTGAAAGGGTGGGCGGGACGGGGGCCCAGCACAAAGTCCCAGCCCGGGCGTCGGGACCTGAGGGGCGGTAGGCGGGGGAAGGGGCTGGGCTCAGCTCTCACCAGCACCAGGGCGAACCTTTCCTCCAGCTCACAGGGCTCAGGCATCGGCATCTTGCCGGGCGGCAGCAACAACGGGACAGAGGGGGGCTCTCCCGGGCCCCCCTCGGCGCTCTCCAGGTTGCCCATCGCGGCGGGGCCCCCTCAGGGGCCTCAGCCCCCCACCTCCACGCTCCGGAGCTTTCGGCTCCGCGGCTCCGACCAGGCTCCTCCCTCAGCGCCGACTCCCCGAGTCCTGACTCCTCGGCCCCGTCGAGGGCGCCGGGGGTTCCCTGGAGTCCCGCTGGCGGGGGCGCGCGGCGAGGGCGGAGGCAGCTTAGCGGACAGCCGCACCGAAGCGAGGGGGACGAAGGCGGCCGGCTCTTGCTCACACCCGCCGCCTCGCCGCGCTCGGCGCGCCGCCCGGGCGCTGCCCCTCCCCGCCCCCCGCGCTCTTTCCCTTCCCCCCCCCCCCCCCCCCCCGCCAACCTCGCTTCCTCCCACCCACTCCCGGCCGGGACTCGGGCTTCCCCCGCGAGCGCCGACTGCAGCCCGCGCGACGCGCGCCCCATTCATGCAGGCCCCGCCTCCCGCCCAGAGGCCTCCCTGGCGGCCCGGTCCGCCCCGCCTGCGCCCGATTGACGGCCGCGTCTGCCAATCACAGCGCCTCCCGCCCTTGACGGCCTCGTGCCGGGCGCCGAGCGCTCCCTGGCGGCCTCAGCCGGCATCGAATCACCGCGGTTCCCAGAGAGCGTGAGGAGCTGGCGTGGACACCCCGGGAATGGACCGTACCCTTTTTCAAAAGGAACTCATGATGTATACAAGTAAGTAAAATATTATACAAGGCATGGCGTACAAAAATAACTACAAGAGAAGTAGAAACAAGTAGGATACTCAGAAGAGGGAGAGAGACAGTATCTGTTAAGAGTCGGGGTGAGGGAGATCATAGTTGGACCAGGCATTGAGGGATGAGGAAGCCCTTACCCGACAGAGGCAGGGGAAAAGACATTTGGGAGGAGAGAAGCTTAACCACGGTCAGAGGCTCTTCTGGCTGCGTGTGAAAGTGGAGAGGCAGGAGCAGAACGCTGTTCTGGGCTCAGTCGGCGGGTGGGTCGTTGACATTTGCGGTGGACATTTGTTGTCTAGCCGCCATCTTCTTCCAGTGATAGCACCCCCTTTTCTTTTAGGAAACCACCTCTCCCCTCTTCTCAGTCTAAATGGAGCTGAACTTTATCCCCAGTTCCAACGGGCCCCATGGCCCAGGCCCAGTCAGTCACAACATTTTCCTCCTCTACCCATAGACACTGTTTTAGGGGTTGTCACTTGACCCAAGCCCAGACAATATGATATATCCAAGGCTTTCTCTGGAACAATCAGGAAAAAGGCACTCACTCTCTCTCCATTTAGGCTGCAAAATTGTTAGAATGTAAACCTGCAGCCGCTGGTGGCCGTCTTATCATCACCTGTAACACATCAAGCCTGCTTGAGAATGAGGCCAACGCAGAGGAGAGAAAAGCTACGAGACAGGACAAAATTCTAATAACATGCCAAGAACCTGGATCTAACCATGCCTGAAGTTATCACCTAGATTTTTCATTCATTTATTCAACAAATATTTATTTTAAAAAGCTTATTCTATGCCAGATACTATTCTGGGCATTGAAGATACATCTGGGAACAAACAGGATATACATTGTGTCCTCTTGGAATTCACAATCTGTGTAGAAGGAAAGGTAGACAATAAACTAGATAAGTAAAATGTATAGATGTTAGTGATCAGTGTTAATAAAAATAAAACTGAAAGAGGATAGAGATGGAAGAAGCATTCAGATTTTAAATAGAGTTGCTTACTTGGGAGGCTGAGGCAGGAGGATCAATTGAACCTAGGAGGTTGAGGCTGTAGTGAGCCATGTTCATGGCACTCCACTCTAGCCTGGGTGACAGGGTGAGACTCTGTCTCAATAAATAAATAAATAAAGCTGCTGCTTGTCACAGGCATGATGGCTTCAAGGTTAATTTTCAGAGCTGGAGCGCTAGCCGCATAGGCCTGAGGGCTTACAGTCCCAATGGGGTGGTTGCAGCATGCTTCATGACACCTGGAGGTGGTGTTCCTACTGATGACGAGCAGATGACTGGGCTGGAGAGGGAGTTCATGAGAGCCATGTATGAGATTGGACCCATACAATATACTACCCCCAAAGGCAGCTTCAGGCACCAGGGAAGACCGTAACAGCTCCCTCCATCACCAAGATAATAGTGAGTTGCATCGGTGAAGAGGACAACAGTGCTGTCAACTGGTTCTGGCTGCACAAAGGCGAGACCCAGCGATGCTCTAACTGTGAACCCATTACAAGCTGATGCCCCACAAGTTGGCCCAGTGAGCCGTGGCACTAATTGCTCAAAATGTGCTGTAAAGTGTCTTCTCTCCAATAAAGACTAGTCATTGCATTGGCTCCTTCTTCCCCTCCCTCATAATAAATATTTTAAATAGGATGATCAAGGAAGGACTCACTAATAAGATAGCATTTGGGTAAAGATCTGAAGGATGCAAGGAAATAAGCTATGTGGCTATCTAGGGAAGAATTATCCAGACAAAGGGAATAGCAAGTGCATACTATGTCTGATGTATTAGAAGAAGAGCAAAGATGCCAGTGTAGCTGGAGTGCAATGAGCAAGGAAAAGAGTAGTGAAAGATGAAGTCAGAAAGGTAACCAGAAGCCATATTGTGTAGGATATTGTAGGCTATTGTGTGAGGACTTTGGTTTTCTCTAAGTAGGATAGGTAGCCATTGGAGGATTTTGAGTAGAGGAGTGATATGATCTAACATGTTTTATAACAGGGATCACTCTGGCTCTTGCATTGAAAACAAACCAATGGAAGTATGGACAGGGAGACTAGTTAGCAGGCTAGTCCAATCATTTGGGTGAGAGATGGTTTGAACCAGGGTGGTAGCTGTACCGGTGGAAAGAAATGGTCAGATTTTTTATAGACTTGAAAGTAAAGCTGATGGAATTTCTTGATAGTTTGAATGTGGAGGGTGAATGAAAGATAACTGCAAAGTATTTGACTTGAGCAACAAAGATGGTGGAGTTTTCACTAATTGAAATGGGGGAAATGATAGGAGGAGTAGGTTTGGTGAGGGGGAACTGGAAAGGGAAGGTCAGGAACAAGTTTGGGCCATGTTGAGTTTGATTTGCCTTTTGGGCATCCAAGTAAAGATATCCACTAGGCAATTGGATATATATGAATTTGCTCTTCAGACTCATATATGTCTTATTGCGATTGCACCCTACTGGGGCTGCAAGCCCTCAAAGCCTTCATGGCCAGCGTTCCAGCTGTGCAAAGTAACCTTGAAGCCATCATGCCTGCGACAAGCAGCAGCTCTACTTATTAATTTATGCAATTTGGCAATGTAAATTTGGAAATCATCGTCATATAGGCACTATTAAAGCTAGTAAATTCTTTTTCTTTTTAATTTTATGTATTTATTTTTTTGAGACGAAGTCTCACTCTGTCGCCCAGGCTGGAGTACAGTGGTGTGATCTCGGCTCACTCCAAGCTCCGCCTCCCAGGTTCACGCCATTCTCCTGCCTCAGCCTCCTGAGTAGCTGGGACTACAGGCACCCACCACCACGCCCGGCTAATTTTTTTGTATTTTTAGTAGAGACGGGGTTTCACCGTGTTAGCCAGGATGGTCTCGATCTCCTGACCTCGTGATCCGCCCGCCTCAGCCTCCCAAAGTGCTGGGATTACAGGCGTGAGCCACCGCGCCCGGCCAAAAGCTAGTAAATTCTTTTTCTAACTCATTATGCATTGGGTTCCTGTTGTTTACAACCAAGAGGTAGAGTCCCTGTCTTTCCAAACCGTTGAAACCCTTTCCTGTGAAGCTCAGACTCTTCTAATCAGTGAACAAATTAATCAGTTCACATCTTATCCCCTTTCTTCCTCTCCACTTCTTACCCTAAATACGTGCTTTCCCAACTGCTGTGGCAGACTCTTCTAAGCAGAGGGATTATAACAAGACTGTAGACTTCCACTAGACAAAAGTTGAGAGTTCAAGAAGGGAAATAATTCACCATTTATCGTGGATGCACAAGGAACATCTAGCAAAAAGAAGAAACTCGATAGGACAGTAAACAGCAGTGTATTCACCTTTTTGTGGTCTCTTGGTCCCTAACCTTTTAATTCTGTTTTTGCTTGCCTCAAGCATAACCACCAGATTTATATACTCTAGAGTCTTTGGGGGTCTGCTAGATTACTTCTTTCATTGTTAACTCCCTGCTCACCCACCTTTAATGCTTACTTTCTATAGGATAAAACTAAAACTCCTTACTCTGATATTTGAGGGTCTATCTCCAAACTCTAATGTCTTCTAATCAAATCAACCCTTTGCTTCAGCTGGAAAGGTCCATCTCCAAACATTAGTTGCTCATTCTTATGTCTAGCTTTGCTCTTTGTGGTAGACAGAATAATGGCTCCCAAAGTATCCATGTCCTAATCTCCAGAACCTGTGTATATGTTATCTTACATGGCAAAAGGGACTTTGCAGATGTGATTAAGTTACAGATCTAGAGATGAGAAGACTCTCCAGGTGATCTCAATGTGATGACAACAGTCCTTATAATAAGAGGAAAGGCCAAAATGAGGGAGGGGGATGTGATGTCAGAAGCAGGGGTCAGGGTGAGGTGGGGCCATGAGCCAAAGAATGCAGTAGCTTCTAGAAACTGAAAAAAGTCAAGGAAACAGATTCTCCCCTCAATCCTCTATAAGGAACATGGCCCTGTCAACACTTTAATTTGAACCCTGTTAGACCTAATTTCAGACTTCTGATCTCTAGAACTATAAAATCGTAAATCTGTGTTGTTCTTAGCCACCGTTTGTGACAATTTGTTAGAGAAGCAACAGGAAACTAACACATTCCTGCTGCATCCCTGGATTTCTTCTTCCTTCTACTCCATCTATCCAAATCCCACCCAGGCTTAATACAATCTTTAGGTTTATTGGGTGCTTATGTGCAAAACATCTGGCTAGATGCCAGTAGATAAAGAAAGAATGCAAGATGAAAAGATGAACAAAAGACCTGCTGCCAACTTCAAAAGAGCTCCAAGTCTGGGGCAAGAGAGGCAAGGTAGAGAGGAGGAGTGTGGACCCAGTTTGAAGGAACCATGTGAGATCGTTGGTATTATATTGGTGGGTACCAAGTTTCAAATCCCATCCTGGAGTTTTCCCAAATTCAAATGATCATGACTCTTGTTTTCTCTACTTTTCATTTGGAACTTGTAGATATGTAACTTTTGGTTCCTTTACTGCCTTGTGCTGTTTAATTTTTTTTTTTTTTTTTTTTTTGACAGAGTCTCACTCTGTTGCCCAGACTGGAGTACAGTGGTGCAGTCTTGGCTCACTGCAACCGCCACCTCTGGGTTCAAGTGATTCTCCATCCTCAGCCTCCCAAGTAGCTGGGATTACAGGTGTGCACCACCACATCCGGCTAATTTTTGTATTTTTAGTAGAGACTGGATTTCACCATGTTGGCCAGGCTGATCTCCAACTGCTGACCTCGGGTGATCCACCTGCGTAGGCCTCCCAAAGCTGTTTAATTTTTTGTCTATGTCTTGTCTGGTCTGTGGAGCTTATTTGTTTATTTAAAAGTATATATATCCAGTCCTCTTTTGTTTCAGGTACTAAGGATAAGGAAGATCCAGCTATGAATAGGTGTCTTTGTTCCCTGTGCTCACAATAGGGCGAATAGGAATCCAAAAGCCTCTCAAACTAATGTTTACAAAACAGTATGGTAAGTGTTGTCATAGAGGGGCATGCCAAGTGCTACTGAGAGAACTGGGGAGGGGATGACACTTGAGCTATCGTTTAAGGGAGAATAGATGTGCCAAATGGAAAAGAGAGAACAGTGTGATTAGAAGGTGATGGAAGGATGATCAGGAAGGAGAAAGGGCATTCCAGAAGGGGGAACGATACAGGTGAAAATGGATTGTTTGAGCAATAGTAAGAATCCAGTGAGGCTGAAGAGTAGGGTGTGTAGCAGGAAGAGAGGAGATAAATCTAGAAAGACAGGTCAAATCAAGTTCAAAAAGAGCCTTGTGCTAAGCTAAGAAGTTTGTCCCCTTTTTTTTTTTTTTTTTTTTTTGAGATAGGGTCTTGCTCTGTCACCCAGGCTGGAGTGCAGCGGCACGATCTCTGCTCACTGCAACCTCAACCTCCTAGCTCAAGTGATCCTCCCATCTCAGCTTTCCTAGTACCTGTGGCTACAGGTCTGTGCCATCATGCCCAGCTAATTTTTGTATTTTTTTGTAGAGATGGGGTTTCGCCATGTTGCCCAAGCTGGTCTCGAGCTCCTGGGCTCAAATGATCCTCCTGCCTCAGCCTCCCAAAGTGTTGGGATTATAGGCACAAGCCACCATGCCCGGTTGAGTTTGTCCTTTATTATATAGATAGTAGCATGTCCTAGACAGTTTATAAGTAAGCTCTGTGGAAAAATTCCTTTAGGAGCATTTGAAAATATAGAGGGTCTACAGAAACGACATAGAGAAGATAGAAGCCTGAACCAAATCAGAGCAGAGGGATGAACAGAAGTAAAGTTGGGGAAGGAGATATACCTGAGATACAATCAACCAGACTTCATTGCTTATTACATAATAATACTGACTAGTAGGGCTGGGTACGGTGGCTCACGCCTGTAATCCCAGCACTTTGAGAGGCCGAGGCAGGCAGATCGCTTGAGGCCAGGAGTTCGAGACCAGCCTGGCCAACATGCTGAAACTCCATCTTTACTAAAAATAAAAAAAATTAGCCAGGTGTGGTGGCTAATTACATTTGTAATCCCAGCTACTTGGGAGGCTGTGGCAGGAGACTCGCTTGAACCCAAGAGGGGAAGGTTGCAGTGAGCTGGGATTGCGCCATTGCACTCCAGCCTGTGCAACAGGCTGTGGCAGGATACTCGCTTGAACCCAAGAGGGGAAGGTTGCAGCGGGCTGGGATTGCGCCATTGCACTCCAGCCTGCGCAACAGAGTGTCTACTATAAAGACACATGCACATGTATGTTTATTGTGTGCACAGTGATCATTTGCAATAGCAAAGACTTGGAACCAACCCAAATGCCCATCAATGATAGACTGTATAAGGAAAATGTGGCACATATATACCATGGAATACTATACAGCCATAAAAAAGATGAGTTCATGTCCTTTGCAGGGACATGGATGAAGCTGGAAACCATCATTCTCAGCAAACTAATAAAAGAACAGAAAACCAAACACTGCATGTTCTCACTCATAAGTGGGAGTTGAACAATGAGAACACCTGGACACAGGGAGGGGAACATCACAAACCAGGGCCTGTTGGTGGGTGTGGGGCTAGGGGAGGGATAGCCTTAGGAGAAATACCTAATGTAGATGACAAGTTGATGGGTGCAGCAAACCACCATGGCATGTGCACCTGTGTGACAAACCTGCATGTTCTGCACATGTACCCCAGAACTTAAAGTATAATTAAAAAAAAATCACTAGTATTATTATAGTGTTTTACAATTTTCAATATTTTTTCACATCCATTACCTAATTAGATCTTTACAACACTATACAAGGGAGATATTATCATTATCCTTATCTTATAGATGAGAAGGCAGATTTTAAAAAGTGAAGTCATATGAACAAGACCACCTAATGAGTCAGTGGTATCCCTGGCTCTGAACCCAGGCCTTGTTTCAGAATTCCATGCCATCTGATTCTCTAATGAGAAGTGAGGAAGTAAAGAAGACTGAAGAGTTTAGACCAGCTTAAGGATGCCCTGCCTTTAGCCTCTAGGGAAGCTCATAGGTCAACTGCTTCCCCCTCCTTACTGACAGCACTTTCAAACTCCAGCCTCCACCCCTCTCCTACCCATCGAAGAAGCTTCTACATTGTCCCTACCTCCTAGTCTAGCACCTAGTCTTTAGAAACACACATCTCCTCTCCTCATCTCTTTCCTAGGAGGGTGTGGGAGAAGTGTGAACACAGATATTTAAGAGTTTTACTTAATTTGCCCTGGCAAATTATTACAGGCGGTGGCTCACACCTGTAGTCTCAGCACTTTGGGAGGCTGAGGACGGAGGATGACTTGAGCCTAGGAGTTTAAGACCACCGTGGGCAACATGGTGAAACCCCGTCTCTACAAAAAAAATACAAAAATGAGCTGGGCGTGGTGGCATACGCCTGTGGTCCCAGCTACTTGAGAGGCTGAGGTGGGAGGATCACATGAGCCTGGGAGGTCTAGGCTGCAGTGAGCCATGACTGCACTACTGCACTCCAGCCTGGGGGACAGAGTGAGATCCTGTCTCGAAAAATAATAATAGTAATAAAATAATTTTCCCTATTGCAGATAGAATGCTCTTCCCCTTTGCTGGCCAATTCCTACTCATCTGTTAAAACCAAGCTTAGAGATAACCTCTTTGATGACATCTCTACCAAGTCTGAGAACATCTCTGTGAGCACATAGTACTCGAACATATCTCTGTCATCATACCATGAAATCATCAGGTCACGTAAGCTCCTTCAGGGAAGGTAGGTATTCCTGATGTCTAGCTATAGCACCCACTCCATGTCTGTTACATGCTTGTTAAACAAATGAATGCCTTCCCACAGTCCCATTTTTCCCACATGATAAGATGTTTTTTGTTTTGTTTTTGTTTGTTTGTTTTTTTGAAACAGAGTCACTCTGTGGTGCAGGCTGTAGTGCAGTGGCATGATCTCGGCTCACTGCAACCTCCACTTACGGGGTTCAAGCGATTCTCATGCCTCAGCCTCCTGAGTAGCTGGTATTACAGGCATGCGCCACCATGCCTGGCTAATTTTTGTATTTGTTTTTAGTAGAGATGGGGTTTCACGATGTTGGCCAGGCCGGTCTCAAACTCCTGGCCTCAAGTGAACTGCCTGCCTTGGCCTCCCAAAGTGCTGGGATTATAGGAATGAGCTACTGTGCCCAGCTGAAGATGTTGGATTCTTTATCATTCCTCCCAGATACATCCTGACTGCCTGTATCACTCAGGATAGTTGGAGGGGATTCGGTGCAGAAAACAGAAACCCCTGCAACTATCTTTTTTTTTTTTTTTTTTTTTTGAGACGGAGTCTCGCTCTGTCGCCCAGGCTGGAGTGCAGTGGCGCAATCTCGGCTCACTGCAAGCTCCGCCTCCCGGGTTCACGCCATTCTCCTGCCTCAGCCTCTCCGAGTAGCTGGGACTACAGGCGCCCGCCACCACGCCCGGCTAATTTTTTGTATTTTCAGTAGAGACGGGGTTTCACCGTGGTCTCGATCTCCTGACCTCGTGATCCGCCCACCTCGGCCTCCCAAAGTGCTGGGATTACAAGCGTGAGCCACCACGCCCGGCCATCCCTGCAACTATCTTAGGGATACAAAGAGTTAAGTGCTTACGAAATCCTTCAGAAAGTCTAGAGGAGCGGCCAGACGCGGTGGCTCACGCCTGTTATCCCAGCACTTTGGGAGGCTGAAGCAGGTGGATCACGAGGTCAAGAGATGGAGACCATCCTGACCAACATGATGAAACCCTGTCTCTACTAAAAATACAAAAATTAGCTGGGTGTGGTGGTGCACACCTGTAGTCCCAGCTACTTGGGAGGCTGAAGCAGGAGAACCGCTTGAACCCAAGAGGCGGAGGTTTCAGTGAGCTGAGATCGTGCCACTGCACTCCAGCCTGGTGACAGAGCAAGACACAGTCTCAAAAAAAAAAAAAAAAAGTCCAGAGGAACTAGCTCTGAGTTGAAACTCCAAGAATGACCACCAGAACAAGGTAAGAGTGCTCCAACAGAGAAGCTGTTACCTCTACCACTGTCAGGGAGGGTGAAGCACCTGAAAGTCTCCACTAATTGGGTTTAAGAGTCAGTGGCTGCAGCTGTGATCCAGGGCGCTAGCAGCTGTATCAGGACATTGCCACTGCTACACTCTGATGCAACCACCTCTTAATATTTGCAAAGCTAGAGACCTCACAGTATCACTGCTATAGAAACATGATACATCTCTACAACCTTGCTTGGCCAGGAGAAATAGTCAAAGTAGCAGGGTGATTGGCCTTTGTCTCACTTCTGCATTCTATTATATATATTTTTTGAGACAAAGTCTCACTCACTCTGTCATCCAGGCTGGAGTGCAGTGGCACAATCACAGCTTACTACAGCTTCGAACTCCTGGGCTCAAGCAATCCTCCCATCTCAGTCTCCCAAGTAGCTGGGACTACAGACATGTACCACCACGCTGGCTAATAAAAAAAAAAAAAGGTTTGTAGATACAGGGTCCCACTGTGTTGCTCAGGCTAGTTTCAAACTCCTAGACTCAAGCAACCATCCTGCCTCAGCCTCCCAGTGTACTAGAATTACAGGTATGAGCCCAGCCTCACTTCCGCATTCGAAATCTCACCCAAGTACATGTGATTGGCTGTAAGGAATTCTGAGACATATAATCCTTAGTTTTTAGCCTCTTCAGGAAAGTATGCTAAAAGATGAAAATGGATGCTGAATGCTAATCAATCATCCACCAAATTGCTTGTCTGAAAATCCACCCAATTGTCTTATCATCCACAAATGAGTCTCTTCCTCTACACCTACACCCCTTGTCCAGTACCTGCCCCTGTGGCTGGTTTAGTCTCTGATTCTTGCCCTTAGTCAGCTCCTTCAGGCTACGGTTTGATCTTTTCTGCAACTTGGTTTAGGCAAAATGTCTTAGCTATGATTCCAGAAGCACAATCCATAAAAGAGCAATTGATATACTCTATCAGAATTAAAAATTAATGCTCTTTGAAAACTACTGTTAGGATAACTAAAAACAAATCACAAGCTAGGACTGGGAGGAAATATTGCAAATCACCTATCTGACAAAGGATTTGTATCCAGAGTATATAATGAACTCTCAAAACCTGGCTGGGTGCAATGGCTTACGCCTGTAATCCCACCACTTTGGGAGGCTAAAGCAGGCAAATCACTTGAGGTAAGGAGTTCGAGACTAGCCTGGCCAACATGATGAAACCCCCGTCTCTACTAAAGAATTCAAAAATTAGCTGGGAGTGGTAGTGCGTGCCTGTAATCCCAACTACTCAGGAGACTGAGGCGGGAGAATCACTTGAACCCGGGAAGTGGAGGTTGCAGTGAGCCAAGATTGCACCAATGCACTCCAACCTAGGTGATAGAGTGAGACTCCATCTCAAAAAAAAAAAAAAAAAAAAACAACAACAAAATAAAAAGAAAACAAACACCCAACTCAATAGCAACAGGTATTAAGCAGCCTCTGCAAAAAAAAAAAAAAAAATAAGAAGAAGAAAGAAAAGAAAAGGAAAAACAAACAGCTCAATTAAAAATAGGTTAAAAAAAAAAAAAAACAGCCAGGCATAGTGGCTCATGCCTATAATCTTGACACTTTGGGAGGCCAAGGCTGGAGAATTGCTTGAGCTGCTTAAGTCCAGGAGTTGAGGACCAGCCTGGGCAACAGTGGGATCCCATCTCTACAAAAAAATTAAAAATAAAGTTAGCCGGGTCCATGGCACACACCTGTAGTCCCAGCTACTTGGGAGGCTGAAGTGGGAGGATCACTTAAGCCCAGAAGTTCAAGACTGCAGGGAGCCATGATTGCACCACTTCACTCTAGCCTGGACAACAAAGTGAGACCCAGTCTCAAAAAATGATAGCAATTTTTCAAAAATTAAGAATAAAATAGGCCAGGCGCGGTGGCTGACGCCTGTAATCCCAGCACTTTGGGAGGCTGAGGCGAGTGGATCACGAGGTCAGGAGATCGAGACCATCCTGGCTAACACGGTGAAACCCCGTCTCTACTAAAAATACAAAAAAATTAGCCAAGCGTGGTAGCAGGCACCTGTAGTCCCAGCTACTTGGGAGGCTGAGGGAAGAGAATGGTGTGAACCCGGGAGGCGGAGCTTACAGTGAGCTGAGACTGAGCCACTGCACTCCAGCCTGGGCGACAGAGCGAGACTCTGTCTCAAAAAAAAAAAAAAAAAAAAAGAAGAAGAAAATAAAATAAATTTTAAAAATATAGGGCCAGGCACAGTGGCTCACGTCTGTAATCCCAGCACTCTGAGAGGATGGGAGGCTGAGGCGGGCAGATTGCTTGAGCCCAAGAGTTTGAGACCATCCTGGGCAACATGGCCATACTTGGTCTCTACAAAA
Organism: Nomascus leucogenys; assembly: GCF_006542625.1. Lineage (NCBI taxonomy): Eukaryota > Metazoa > Chordata > Mammalia > Primates > Hylobatidae > Nomascus > Nomascus leucogenys. The sequence goes on along the minus strand of NC_044388.1, from coordinate 2,429,703 downwards.
AGTACAACAAATTAACCAGTAGCACATATCTATAGTCCCAGCTACTCGGGAGGCTGAGGTAGGAGGATCACTTGAGCTTGGGAGATCAAGCCTGCAGTGAGCTGTCATCACACTACGGCACTCTAGCCTGGGCAACAGAGTGAGATTCTGTCTGAAAATAGTTGTGTGTGTGTGTGTGTGAGAGACAGATGGTTTGGATTTCAGTGTGTTTCATTTCTGTTAGCTGCTTTTTCTCATAACCATTGGCCAGAACAAGATCAGTGCATTTGAAATGAAAAGGAGGGATCAGAAGGAGGGTTATAAAAGTAGACAAGGAAAGGTGGGAGATATTGGCAGGGGGCAATGGCTCACACATGTAATCCCAACACTTTGTGGGGCCAAGGCTGGAGGATCACTTGAGTCCAGAAGTTCAAGAACAGCCTGGGCAACATAGCAAGACCCTTTCCCTACAAAAAAAATTAGCCAGGTACAGTGGCATGCACCTGTAGTCCCAGGTAGGAGGCTGACATGGGAGGATCGCTTGAGCCCAGGAGGTCAGGTCTGCAGTGAGCCATGATTGTGCCACTGCACTCCAGCCTGGTGGCAGAGCGAGAGAGAGAGAGAGAAAGAAAGGAGGGAAGGAAGGAGTGAGAGAGAGAGAAAGAAGAAGAAAGAGAAAAAGAAAGAAAGAGAGAAAGGAGAGAGAGAAGAAAGAAAGAAAAGGGAGGGAAGGAAGGAGAGAGAGAAAGAGAAAGAGAAAGAAAGAAAAAGAAAGAAAGAAAGGCCAAGCACGGTGGGTCATGCCTATAATCCCAGCACTTTGGGAGGCTGAAGTGGGCAGATCACCTGAGGTCAGGAGTTCAAGAGCAGCCTAGCCAACATGGTGAAACCCCGTCTCTACTAAAAATACAAAAATTAGCCAGGCATGGTGGTGCACGCCTGTAGTCCCAGCTACTTGGGAGGCTGAGGCAGCAGAATCGCTTTAACCCGGGAGACGGAGGTTGCCATGAGCTGAGATCATGCCACTGCAATCCAGCCTGGGTGACAGAGTGAGACTCCGTCTCAAAAAAAATAAATAAATTTAGACGAGGACCTCGAGTTCATTCCCAAGTTGCTTCCACTGGTTCTCCTCTCCATCCTTGTCCTGGGCTGAGGGATTTAATCTGCTTTTTATCTCTCACTCTGCCGCACTGCTTCCTAACTTTGGGAAAGCAGATCTGTGGCTATTTTCCTACCTTCCTCCCCTCTACCTTCTTACTCTCCCCACAGCCCTTAAAGTCAAGTCCAACTACCATTTTCCTTTAAAGGTTTTATTTATTTGTTAAAAACCACAAAACTTTGCAAAGTTACGTTTACCAATACATGCCAATTCTACCACAAGAGGCAGCATAGCATAATGATTAAGAGCATGGGCTCCAGAACAGTCACCAGAGCTCAAATTCAAGCTCTGTGACCTTGGACAAACTGAATGAGCCTTTTCCTCATCTGTAATGTAGTCATTGTTCCTACTTCCCAGGGTGATTGCAAAGATTAAATGAGTTAATATGTTTAAAACATCTTGAACACTATCTAGCATCTCACAACCAGAAAACACTGTGAAGAAAACCCTTACAAATAGAGCTGAGGAAGACCTTAAAGAAAGGGTTCTCACGCATGTATAACTGATAACAAAAAAGATTCTACAAAAGCCACAGTTTTGCACAAAGGCCACCACAACCTTTCACAAAAAAATACTGCTGCAAAGACATCTGCCCAGCAACTGCTTGTCCAACCTCAGACTGGTGTCGCCCTTGTTATTGATCTTTGTAACCAAGGATAATTATTTCAAAATAATTACGTAATCCTCATTTTTTCCTTTGAAAACCTTTGTCTTCCTTTACCTTCCTGAATATGCATATAGGTTACTGTGGCACATGCATTCTCATTGCAATGCTCTATTCCCAAATAAATATCATTTTCTTTTGGGAAGCCTCTCCTTGTTTGTTATTTAGGTTGACATATGCATTTAAATGACTCCTGTGCCTTTTCATGGCTTGATGGCTCATTTCTTTATAGCACTGAATAGCATTTCATTGTCTGAGTGTACCACAATTTATCCATTCACCTACTGAAGGACATCTTGGTTGCTTCCAAGTTTTGGTAGTTATGAATAAAGCTGCTGGAAACATCCACGTGCAGATGTTTATATGGACATAAGTTTTCAACTCCTTTGGATAAATACCAAGGAGCATGATTGCTGGATTGTACAGTAAGAGGATGTTTAATTTTCTTTTTTACAATAATTTTAACTTTTATTTTAGATTCAGAGGGTACATGTGCAGGTTTGTTACATGGGTATATAGCATGATGCTAAGGTTTGGGTTACAATTGATCCCATCACCCAGGTAGTGAGCATAGTACCTGTATTAGTCTGTTTTCACACTGCTGATAAAGACATATCCAAGACTTCATGAAAGAGGTTTAATGGACTTACAGTTCCACGTGGCTGGGGAAGCCTCACAATCATGGCGGAAGGTAAGGAGGAACAAGTCACATCTTACATGGATGGCAGCAGGCAAAGAGAGAGCTTGTGCACGGAAACTCCCCCTTACAATACGATCAGATCTGATGAGACTTATTCACTATCAGGAGAACAGCACAGGAAAGACCTGCCCCCATGACTCAACTACCTCCCACCAGGTTCCTTCCACACGGGAATTGTGGGAATTACAATTCAAGATGAGATTTGGGTGGGACCATATCAGTACCCCAATAGTTTTTCAACCCTTGCCCCTTCCCTCCCACCCCCTCTAGTAGTCCCCAGTGTCTATCGTTGCCATCTTTGTGTCCATGAGTACCCGATATTTAGCTCACACTTACGAGAATATGCAGCATTTGGTTTTCTGTTCCTGTGTTAGTTCACTTAGGATAATGGCCTCCACTCGCATCTATGTTGCTGCAAAGGACATGATTTCGTTCTTTTTTATGGCTGTGGTATATTTAGTTTTCTAAGAAATTGCAGAACTCTCTTCCAAAGTGGCTGTACCATTTTGCATTCCCACAAGCAATGGATGAGAGTTTCCATTGCTCCACATCTTTACCAGCATTTGGTGTTGTGAATGTTCTGAATTTTGGCCATTCTAAGAGGTGCACAGTAGTATTTAATTGTCCTTTTAATTAGTATATCCCTGATGAGATATAATGTGGAATACCTTTTTTATAAATTAATTTTTTTTTTGAGTCAGAGTCTCGCTCTGTCGCCACGCTGGAGTGCAGTGGTGCAATCTCGGCTCACTGCAACCTCTGCCTCCTGGGTTCAAGCGATTCTCCTGCCTCAGCCTCCCAAGTAGCTGGGACTACAGGCACCCGCCACCATGCCCGGCTAATTTTTCGTATTTTTAGTAGAGACATGGTTTCACCATGATAAGGCCGGGTACGGTGGCTCATGCCTGTAATCCCAGCACTTTGGAAGGCTGAGGTGGATGGATCACAGGAGTTCGAGACCAGCCTGGCCAATATGGTGAAACCCTGACTGTATTAAAAATACAAAAAAAAAAAAAAATTAGCCAGGTGCGGTGGTGGGCGCTTGTAGTCCCAGCTACTTGGGAGGCTGAGGCAGGAGAATCACTTGAACCCAGGAGGCGGAGGTTGCAGTGAGCCAAGATTGCGCCACTGCACTCCAGCCTGGGCGATAGAGCGAGACTCCGTCTCAAAAAAAAAAAAAAAAAAGAAGGGCCGGGCGCAGTGGCTCACGCCTGTAATCCTAGCACTTTGGGAGGCTGAGGTGGGCGGATCACAAGGTCAGGAGATCAAGACCATTCTGGCTAACACAGTGAAACCTTGCCTCTCTAAAAATGCAAAAAATTAGCCAGGCATGGTGGCACGCATCTGTAGTCCCAGCTACTCGGGAAGCTGAGGCAGGAGAATAGCTTGAACCTGGGAGGTGGAGGTTGCAGTGAGCCAAGATCACACCACTGCACTCCAGCCTGGGCAATAGAGCGAGACTCTGTCTCAAAAAAAAAAAAGTTCTTGCTTCAAAAAAGTCATTAAAAAGGATTAAAAAACAGCCTATGGAAGGGAGAAAAGTATCTGCAAGCTATATATCTGATAAGTATCCAGAATATATAAAGAGCCTTTAATAACTCAACAATAAAAAGATAACCCAAGTTAAAAAAAAAATGGGCAAAAGTCTTGAAGACATTTCTCCAAAAAAGATATACAATGACCAATAAGATACTCAACATGATTAGTCATTACGGAAATGCAAAGCAAAAACACAGTGAAATACCACTTCACATCTAATAAGATAGCTATAAAGAAAACCATGGGTAATAAGGAATGTTGGCAAGGATGTAGATAAATTAGTGACCACAGAAACTGCTGATGAGAACATAAAATGGTACAGCCACTTTGGAAGACAGGTTGGCAATTCCTCAAAATTTAAATCTAAAGTTATCATATGGCCAGGCACGGTGGCTCATACCTATAACCCCAGCACTTTGGGAGGTGAGGCGGGTGGATCACCTGAGTTTGGGGGTTTGAGACCAGCCTGGCCAACGTGGCAAAACCCCGTCTCTACTACAAAAAATTAGCCAGGCCTGGTGGCAGGCGTCTGTAATCCTGGCTACTTGGGAGGCTGAGGCAGGAGAATTGCTTGAACCCAGGAGGCAGAGGTTGCAGTGAGCCGAGATCGCACCATTGCACTTCAGCCTTGGTGACAGTGAGACTCTCTCAAAAATAAAATAAAATAAAGTTACCATATGATCCAGCAACTCTACTCCTAGGTATATATCCAAAATAAATGAAAGCATATGTCCACACAAAAATTTGTACATGAATGCTCATAGCAGCATTATTCATAATAGCCAAAAAGTGGAAACAAACCAATGTCCATCATTGGACATTTAATGTGAATGGACCAACTAAATGTAGTATAATCATACAATGGAATATGATTCAGCCATAAAAAGGAATGAAGTACTGGTACATGCTACAACATGGATGAACTTTAAAATATTATGCTAAGTTAAAGAAGTCAGATACCAAAAGCCACATATTGTATGATTCTATGAAATTTCCAGGATAGGCAAATCTAGAGACAGAAAGTAAATTAGTAATTGTTGGGGTTGTGGAGAAAGAGAGAAGGAAATTAACCCTGCTAACGAATGGAGGGATTTTTTTGCAGGGTAATAAAAATGTTTTGGGGGCTGGGCATGGTGGCTCATGCCTGTAATCCCAGAATTTTGGGGCATCAAGGCGAGAGGATTGATGGAGCTCAAGAGTTCAAGACCAGCCTAGGCACCATAGTGAGACCTTGTCTCTACAAAATTAAATTTTTTTTTAATTAGCCAGGTATGGTGGTGCACACCTGTAGTCCCAGCTACTTGGGAGGCTGAGGTGGGAGGATTGCTTGAGCCCAGGAGGTCAAGGCTGCAGTAAGCCATATTGTACCACTGTACTCTAACCTGGGCAACAGATCGACTCTGTCTCAAATATTTTAATGTAAAAATATTTTTTAAATGAAAATAAGGTTCTGGAATTAGTGGTGATTGCACAATCTTGGGAATATTCTAAAAATAACTAAAATGTACACTTTAAAAGGGTGAATTTCACATTAGGAGGCTGAAACAGGAGGATCACTTGAGTCCAGGAGTTGGAGACCAGCCTGGACAACATGGCGAGATCCCGCCTCTACAGAAAAAAAATTGTTTTTTTTGCTTGTTTGTTTTGTTTTTGAGATGGAGTCTCGCTCTGTCGCCAGGCTGGAGTGCAGTGGCACCATCTCGGCTCATTGCAACCTCCCGACTCCCTGGTTCAAGTGATTCTCCTGCCTCAGCCTCCCAGGTAGCTGGGATTACAGGCATGCTCCACCATGCCCAGCTAATTTTTGTATTTTTAGTAGAGATGGGGTTTTGCCATGTTGGCTAGGATGGTCTCGATCTCCTGACCTTGTGATCCATCTGTCTCGGCCTCCCAAAGTGCTGGGATTACAAGTGTGAGCCACTGTGCCTGGCCAAAAAAAAAATGTTTTAAAGTGCAAGGCATGGTGGTACACACCTGTGGTTCCAGCTACTCGGGAGGCTGTGGCAGGAGGATTGCTAGAGCCCAGGAGTTCAAGGCTGCAGTGAGCCATGTTTGCACCACTGCACTCCAGCCTGGGTAACAGAGCGAGACCCTATCTCAATTAAAAAAAAAAAAAAAATTGGGCCAGTAATTTATAATAATTATGGTAATTTTTTTTTTCTGAGACAGACTCTCACTCTGTCACCCAGGCTGGGGTACAGTGGCACAATCTTGGTTCATTGCAATCTCCACCTACTGGGTTCAAGAGATTCTTGTGCCTCAGCCACCTAAGTAACTGGGATTACAGGTGTGTGCCACCACGCCCAGCTAATTTTTGTATTTTTAGTAGAGATGGGGTTTCACTACATTGCCCAGGCTGGTCTCAAACTGCTGGCCTTAAGTGATCCACTCGCCTTGGCCGCCCAAAGTGCCGGGATTACAAGTGTGAGCCAATACACCTGGCCTAAAATGGTAAATTTTATGATATGTGAATTATGTATCAATTTTTAAATGTATTACAAAGTTTATGAGACTATGTGAAGTATAATGACATATAGCAAAATGATATATCAATGAAGACTTAGAATAATGGGTAGAAAAGAGATATCAGCTTATTGTCCATATCAGGGCATGTGATGATTCTTCACAGTGTGCAGGTATCACCTTTTCTTGTTCAGGTCCAAAAATCATGTTCTTCATGTTCTTTATTGTCAAATGTGCCATTCCTGGCTAATTTCATATCTCCCACAAGAGGAAAAGGTAGTAACTCTTGTTACTATAATTCCATAGGTCTTTGGAACCTGTTTGTAGTGAAATAATGTAGACATTTTTGTTTCTGGAGTTCCTTAATACTCTTGGTTACAACATTACTCATGATACATTATTCATGATGTTGTCCATGACTCTCTCAAAAATTATTACTGTATTTTTTTAAATTTTTAATTTTATTTTGTTTTATTTTATTACTGCATTTTCTTGATTATGATCACAAATGCAAGTCTTACCCAGAGAATGCCCAAAAATGTGAACAATAATTTGTTTTATGATCATGTTAAATTTTCACTCAGAATTTTATGTAATAAACATAGAGCATCACTTCTTCTAACCCTATCTTCTTTTGCACACTTTAAACCATAATTACAACATTCCTAGACTATCAATTCTTTGAATGTTGACCACATGCCTATCTTTTGGACACCATCACCAACAGGGAAGATGTGTGAAGGGCCCACGGGTGCAGCAAGAGGAGTGATCCCATTCCTGCATGCCTCATTTGGCATGACTTAAGACAAACATGGAGGGAGCATTGCATCACCACATCAGTCAGAAGCAAAAGAGGCCATCAGTTGGAAAGGGCCCTTTGGCACTGTGTAGCAACAATCCCAAAATCATTCATCCTGGAGGAGAAAGGTTGGACTACCCAGGGAGGACTGCCTGACAGCTGTCATGGAATCTTCTGCCGGGGTGGGGTAACTACCCTGGGTGCGAGTGATGGGGCAGAAAGGAGATGGCATGCAGTCATACACAGAATAAAAGATGTCTGCTACCACCCTGTAGTCCTCAGGTGCTGTGGACCACCAGCAGTTCCACAGTCAGAACACTGACAAAGGAGGGCCAGCACGAGGTCCCCAACACATGGCTCATGACCAAGGGTTGGTAGAGGACTATTGATAGCCCAGAGACCTGAACTCATCTTGTGTTTGACCCCAAATAAACATGTCAACACTATTCTGGAGACCCAATTTCACACTATTTTATGAAAGAACTGTGCTAGCCAGCAAGAGTGACTGACTTACCTGCAAGGTGCTCTCAAATTCTTGTTTTCTTTTTTGTAGAGATGGCATCTCGCTTTGTTACCCAGGCTGGTCTTGAACTCCTGGCTTTAAAGGATCCTCCCACCTCAGCCTCCCAAAGTGCTAGGATTACAGGCATAAGCCACCATGCCTGGCCTCAAAGATAACATAATAAATGATTATTGTTTTAAGCCACTGAGTTTTGTAGTGCTCTTTTACAAAACAGTAGATAAATAATACATACGACTAAAAACCTAGGTGTCATCCTTGACTCCTCATTCTCTTACATCCCACATCCAATCTGCCAGCAAATCATATTGGTTTTACCTTCAAAATACATCCAGAATCTACTTCCCACCACCTCCACCACTACCACTTTGGTGTGAACCTTCTAACTGTACTGCTTTTACCCTTGAATCTCCACAATTTATTTTCAAACAGCAGGCAGTGTTACTGTAAGAAGGTAAGTCATATTATGTTAGTCCTTTGCTAAAAACCCTGCAATGGTTACCTATTTTCCTCAGAACAGAAAAGCCAAAGTCCTAAGTCTTTCAAGCCCCTACATGATCTTCCCCCACTACACTACCTCTCTGACTGCATCTCCTGTACTTCTGCCCTAATTTATACCACTGCAGTGGCACTGGCCTTCTTACTGTTCTTCACCTGTGCCAGGCATGTTTCCACTTAAGGCTTTTGCCCTTACTGTTCCTCTGCCTGAAATACTCTTTCCTTGGATCCTGTGTTGTGCAATCCCTCCCTCATCTTCTCCAAGTTATTGCTCAAGTCTCACTTCCCAATGAAGCCTACCACCTCTGTAATTTCTACATGTCCATCTTTCTGAACTTTTTTTTTTTTTTTTTGAGACAGAGTCTCACTCTGTCACCCAGACTGGCGAGATCTCGGCTTACTGCAACCTCTGCCTCCTGGAATCAAGTGATGCTTGTGCCTCAGCCTCTGGAGTAGCTGAGATTACAGGTACGTGCCACCACGCCTGGCTAACTTTTGTATTTTTCGTAGAGATGGGGTTTCACTATGTTGCCCAGGCTGGGCTTGAACTCCTGACCTCAGGTGATCCACCCACTTCAGCCTCCATCTCTTTGAACTTCCGATACCAATTATCCTACTCTATTTTGTAGCACTTATACTCTAACAATACTATACAATTTACTTATGCTTATTATTTAGTTTTTCTCCCTCTGCTAGAATTTAAGCTCTATGAGGGCAGTGATTTTTGTATTTTGTTCACTGATATACCCACACATGCCTAAAGCAGGCACGTCGTAGGTGCTCAATAAATGAATAACCTGTGTCACTCAAAACTGTGCAGGCAGAACTCTTAGCAAGCTCTTGTCCTAGGCACATAATTTAAGCCTGACAAAAGGTCAATTGAACCTTAAGTATGGCATGAAAACAGAGCTGCAGCACCTGAAAGGGCCACACTGGTACAAAGGTAAAAATCTTGGGGACAGGCATGGTGGCTCACACTTGTAATTCCAGCACTTTGGGAGGCCGTGGCAGGTGGATCACCTGAGGTCAGGAGTTCGAGACTAGCCTGGCCAACATGGTGAAACCTCATCTCTACTGAAGATACAGAAAATTAGCCAGGTGTGGTAGCATGCACCTGTAATCCCAGCTACTTGGGAGGCTGAGGCAGGAGAATCGCTTGAAACCGAGAGGCGGAGGTTGCAGTGATCATGCCATTGCACTTCAGCCTGGGCGACAGACTCTGTCTCAAAAAAAAAAAAAAAAAGAGTAGATATATGATCAGGCCAGGCAGGTGGCTCATGCCTGTAATCCCAGCACTTTGGGAGGCCGAGGTGGGTGGATCACTTGAGCCCAGGAGTTCAAGACCAGCCTGGGCTACTTGGTGAAACCCTGTCTCTACCAAAAAAAAAAAAAAAAAAAAAAATTAGCCAGGCGTGGTGGTGTGCGTCTGTAGTCCCAGCTACTAAGGAGGCTATGGTGGGAGAATCACTTGAACCCAGGAGGTGGAGGTTGCAGCGAGCCAAGATCATGCCACTGCACTCCAGCCTGGGCGACAGAACAAGACTCTGTCTCAGAAAAAAGAAAAAAAAAAGAGTGGATATATGCTCTGTGGAGCCTGAAACATATACAATTGTGGGGCTCTAAAATTATGTAATAAATTCAATATTTATTTAGAGTAAATAAACTTATGTAATAAAGAATTAAATGATGTCATAAAGTCAATATTTAAAATGAGAAGAATCATTGTAGATTTTGAAATACTGACAAAAACCACAGACATCACAAAGTCCAGAAAAATAATTAACTGCCTAGCAACCGCTATAAGTCTTCATCTGTCTTGCATTTTTTAGTTGCATACTCTTTGCAACTAAATGACCATTTTGTACCATTTTATATAGATGTTAGAAAGATAAATTAGTCAAAAATAGATTTTAAATAGTTGATAGTCTCTAAACTTTGTATTATCAGCTTTCCAACTCCTTGCTATAATGTCTTGCACAGGTGGTGCTTCTCGCTGAGGAAAAGCCCTGGGGAGAATTCCAGCCCTTTGATCTCCCTTGGCTTGGTCTCCAAAGGGGCTGCTAAGACAGCTCCATCTGGTGGTCACTGCCCTCGTCCCCTAGCCCACCCACCCTAGTCCACCCTCAACTGACACTTGGCCTGAGAGAGTGACCTCCATGCTGGGGTCCAAGGGACCGATGAAGGGCTGGTAATACTTTTTTTTTTTTTCCATTCTGGTGGAATGAGGTTCAGAGTAAATATTAGGTTGTACAAATAAGGGAGAAGACCACCCCTCATATTGTCTTATGCCCAATTTTTGCCTCCAAAGAAAGAAGAAGTAAAAACTAAAAGGCAGAAATGAAATCCACAAGCAGACAGCCCAGCGCCACACTCTGGGCCTGGTAGTTAAAGATCAACCCCTGACCTAATTGGTTATGTTTTCTATAGATTACAGACATTGTATCAAAAAGCACTGAAAATCCCTGTCCTGTTCTGTTCCGATCTAATTACCAATGCATGCAGCCCCCAGTCACATACCCACTGCTTGCTCAATCGATCACAACCCTCTCAAGTGGACCCCCTTAGAGTTGTGAGCCCTTAAAAGGGAAAGGAATTGCTCACTAGGGGAGCTCGGCTCTTGAGACAGGAGTCTTGCCGATGCTCCTGGCCGAATAAACCACTTCCTTCTTTAACTCAGTGTCTGAGGGGTTTTGTCTGCAGCTTATCCTGCTACATTTCTTGGTTCCCTGACCAGGAAGCGAGGTGATTGGCAGATGGTTGAGACAACTCCTTAGGCGGCTTAAGTCTGCCCTGTGGAACATCCCTATGGGGGACTTCGACCAGCCCAAGCGACACAGATCCTGAGAGTGCTCCTGGGTAGGCATTTGCCCCGGTGGGATGCCTCGCCAGAGCAGTGTGTGGCAGGCCCCCATGGAGGATCAATGCAGTGGCTGAACACCAGGAAAGAACTGGTACTTAGCGTCCAGACATCTGAAACTTGGTAAGACTAGTCTTTGGAACTTGCCTATTCCATTTGAGTGGAAGCGTGGCCTGACCACCCACGGCATGCCTTTATTGGCACTTTGGTTTGGTTTTGGTTTTGGTTTTGACTTGGTTTGAATTGCTTGACAAGACCGGTCTTAGGAACTTTCCCACTCCATTTGAGTGAAAGCATGACCTGATCACCCACGACGTGCCTTTATCCACACTTTGGTTTTGGTTTTGACTTGGTTTGAATTGCTTGACAAGACTGGTCTTGGGAACTTGCCTACTCCATCTGGGTGGAAGCGTGGCCTGATCACCCACGACGTGCCTTTATCCACACTTTGGTTTTGGTTTTGACTTGGTTTGAACTGCTTGACAAGACCGGTCTTGGGAACTTGCCTACTCCATCTGGGAGGAAGCATGGCCTGATCACCCACGGTGTGCCTGTACTGGCACTTTGGTTTTTGTTTTTGACTTGACTTGGATTGCTCGATACTTTGGTTTTGGTTTTGACCTGGCTTGGATTTCTTGATACTCTGATTTTGGTTTTGATTTTGGTTTGGTGCAAACTGCAAAAGTGTGTGTGTGCCCTTTTTACCCGTTCTTTGTTTTGTGGTGTGCGTGTGGTGTGAGCATGGTGTTTTGTCTCAAAGAAGCATGGGTCAGGCACAAAGTAAGCCCACCCCACTAGGAACTATGTTGAAAAATTTCAAGGAAGGATTTAAGGGAGACTATGGAGTACTATGACACCAGGAAAACTTAAAACTTTGTGTAAGATAGACTGGCCAGCATTAGAGGTGGGTTGGCCATCAGAAGGAAGCCTGGACAGGTCCCTTGTTTCAAAGGTATGGCACAAGGTAACCTGTAAGCCAGGGAACCCAGACCAGTTCCCATACATAGACACTTGGTTACAGCTGGTTTTAGATCCCCTGATAGTGATTGAGAGAACAGCAGCATAAGTGGCTGGCAGAGGCAAGGAAAGACCAGCAGAGAGAGAGAGAGAGAGAGAGAGAGAGAGAGAGAGAGAGAGAGGCAGAGGCAAAAGGAAAGTCAAAGAGAAAAAGAGACAGAAAATAAAAGAGAGATATACAAGGAGTTAAAAAAAAAAGTGTACACTATTCGTTTAAAAGCCAAGGTAAATTTAAAACCTGTAATTGATACTTGAAGGTATTCTCCGTAACCCTGTAACACTCCAATACCACTTTGTTGTCAATGTAAACAAGGGTGTATCCTGAAAGCACTGAGGCCTTCCTATCAAAAATCCTTAACCCAGTAACCTGCGGATGGCCCAAATGCATTCAATCTGTAGCGGCAACTGCTTTGCTAACAGAAAAAAGTGAAAAAAAATAACTTTTACAGGAAACCTCATTGTGAGCACACCTCACCGGTTCAGAAGTATCCTAAGGAAAAAAAGGGGGGGCAGAATTTATGTAAAAAGAGTATTATATGGTAAATTTTTGTCGTGAATTAAATTAACTGGTTGTTTAAAGAAAGAAATATTTGTAATAAGTCAGAAAGTTGAAGCATGTCAAAGAATTGTCTGCAAAAGTCATGAAAGAGAAAAATGTTATTAAAAAAAGAATTTGGCCGGGCGCGGTGGCTCACGCTTGTAATCCCAGCACTTTGGGAGGCCGAGGCGGGCGGATCACGAGGTCAGGAGATCGAGACCACGGTAAAACCCCGTCTCTACTAAAAATACAAAAAAAATTAGCCGGGCGTGGTGGCGGGCGCCTGTAGTCCCAGCTACTCGGAGAGGCTGAGGCAGGAGAATGGCGTGAACCCAGGAGGCGGAGCTTGCAGTGAGCGGAGATCGCGCCACTGCACTCCAGCCTGGGCGACAGAGCGAGACTCCATCTCAAAAAAAAAATAAAAATAAAAAATTAAAAAAAAAAAAAAAAGAATTTATGCAAGAAATGTTGTATAATTTAAAAGTAACTAGGCCTCCTGAATGTAAAAAACAAACAAACAAACAACAGTTTATGTGCAAGGTGTATAAGGAAAGTAAAATATACCTGTGGTAAAAGAATTATAAGGGGGCATAAGAATATAAATTTTTACCTACATTAAAAGGCTAAAAATATGTATATTTTGTTTTAAAGGTTTAATCAAGTTTTAAAGTGTTAATTGGAAAGAAAATTCTGTGTGTAAACATTGGCTAAAGTTAAAGCGGTATCATCCAGTTTTTCTGTAAACTGGACATTAAAATAAAACCATAGCAGGTTTTTCTTAAAGCACCAACCTGCTCTTTAGCAAAAATTATAAAAAGTTGAAAAGAGTCTATAGAATCTTACCTTGTGGTCTAACATTAAAAATTGCATAAATATGTCTACAAGGTTTTGTTAAAATTAGGTTTAACATTAATAACGCACTAATATAAAAGTAAAATTTAGCTTATCTGGTGTAAAAATCATACAAAAAGCATTGTTAAATGTAAAATGGTATTTGGCTTTCTTTGGTGTAAAAACTAATAAAAAAAAAGGTGCTAAAGAAAATTTCTCAGTAAAAAGGCACTAAGGACTAAGTCCACTGCCAAGGTCCCCACATTTAAAACAAAAGGTCAATTTCTTAAAAATTAGATACTTGGTTTATCTTCCACTTTCCTTTCCCTCAAAAACTAAAAGTCTTTTAGCACATGTACCACCCCTAAAATTTCCGGTAAACCAGCACAAGCCTGAAGATCACGTTCTCATCAAAGGGTGGAAAGAAGAAAAACTCGAGCCAGCCTGGGAAGGACCCTACCTTGTGCTTCTAACCACTGAGACTGCTGTTCATACAGCAGAAAGGGGATGGACTCACCACAACCAAGTCAAGAAAGCGCCACCCCCTCTAGAGTCGTGGGCCATAGTCCCAGGGGAAAACCTTACCAAACTAAAGCTAAGAAAAATTTAACTCTTTCATCTATTCTATTACTCTTTCTTCTTTCCTCGCTCTATTGCTAACCATCTAGTTATTAACATAACCAAGTCAATTTCACCTCAAACTATTGCATTTAATGCTTGCCTTGTTATACCCTGTGGGGACTTGCCAAGTCAAAGACAACTCTTTACTTCAGAAAAGTACTTCTGTCCCTCCTGACTCTCCTCAGACTAGGCGTTAGTATATTAGGACCATTTAATCTGGGGAAATTTCGATAAAGATTCCAGTGTCAACCAGGAGTCTTGCCCCCCAATGTAGAGCTTTTATGCTATAGTTGGTCCAACGTTCTGTGGACCACTAAAGAGCAAGGATGGACTGCCCTAACTGGTTTTTGTAATTTCCTAAAATCATACATTCATTTTACTAGAGGATCATAGAAGTTAAAGACTTAAAACAAACTTTAGCAATTAAAACAGGATACCAATATGCAAATGCCTGGTTAAAATGAATCAAATATTTCATCTGCACATTAAACAAAAGCAATTGTTATGCTTGTGCACATGGCAGGCCAGACGCCCAGATTGTCCCCCTTCCACTAAGGTGGTCCTCCAGTCGACCAGGCGTAGGCTGCATGGTAGCTCTTTTCCAGGATTCTATAGCCTGGAGTAATAAGTCATGCCAAGCTCTCTCTGCTACATCCTGAAGTCCAGCACCCTGCAGGTCAGCCCCCAAGGGCCATCCAGCTTCCGTCTCTCAACACTAAGTTCACTTCGTGTCTCCCTGGCATTCCTTGGAGACCTGAAAGGATGCAATGAGCTTAAGAATTTTCAAGAGCTTATCCGTCAGTCAGCCCTTGTTCATCCCTGAGCAGATGTGTGGTGGTATTGTGGTGGACCTTTACTGAGCATTCTGCTGAACAACTGGAGTGGCACTTGTGCTTTGGTCCATTTGGCTATCCCTTTCACCCTGGCATTTCATCAACCAGAGGGAGAAAAAAATAAGACATCATAAAGCGAGAGAAGCCCCTTATTGGTCTTCCGACTCTCACGTCCATTTAGACACAATTGGAGTCCCACGGGGAATACCAGATCAATTTAAAGCTTGAAATAAAATAGTGGCAGGATTTGAGTCAATAGTTTGGTAGGTGACAGTTAATAAAAATGTAGATTGGATAAACTATATCTATTATAATCAACAGCAACAAGCTTTTCATGAGTTAAAACTCATGTCGGCCCCAGCCCTGGGGCTACCTGACCTGACAAAACCCTTAACACTCTGTGTCAGAAAAAGAAAAAATGGCAGTTGGAGTTTTAACCCAGACTGTGGGGCTATGGCCAAGGCCAGTGGCCTATCTTGCAAAACAGCTGGACGGGGTTTCCAAAGGCTGGCCCCCATGTCTAAGGGCCCTGGCAGCAACGGCCCTGTTAGCACAAGAAGCAGATAAACTAACCCTTAGGCAAAACCTGAATATAAAGGCCCCCCCATGCTGTGGTAGCTTTGATGACTACCAGAGGACATCATTGGCTAACAAATGCTAGATTAACCAAGTACCAAAGCTTGCTATGTGAAAATCCCTGCATAACCATTGAAGTTTACAACACCCTAAACCTTGCCACCTTGCTCCCAGTATCAGAGAGCCCAGTTGAACATAACTGTGTAGAGGTATTGGACTCAGTTTATTCTAGTGGGCCGAGCCTCCGAGACCATCCTTGAATATCAGTAGACTGTGAGCTGTACATGGACAGGAGCAGCTTCGCCAGCCCCTGCAAAGTGACTCTGAAAAAGACAACAAGCCCTGCTGCAGTCACATCCAGAAGCTGACTAGTCCACACATGGCCGAAGCATGAGAAAACTCATCACAGGACTCATTTTCCTTAAAATTTGGACTTGTACAGTAAGGACTTCAACTGACCTTCCTCAGACTGACGACTGTTCCCAGTGTATACATCAAGTCACTGAGGTAGGACAAAAAGTTGCTACAGTCCTATTATTTTATGGTTATTATAAGTGTACCGGGACTCTAAAAAGAACTTGTTTGTATAATGCTATTCTATACAAGGTATGTAGCCCAGGAAATGACCAACCTGATGTGTGTTATGACCCATCTGAGCCTCCCATGACCACAGTTTTTAAAATAAGATTAAGGACTGAGGACTGGTGGGGACTCATAAACGATACGAGTAAAGTGTTAGCCAAAACAAAAAGAAAAAGGGGTCCCCAAACAAGTCACCTTGAAGTTTGATGCCTGTGCTGTCATTCATAGCAATAAGTTAGGAAGGGGATGTGGCTCTTTTAGTTGGGAAAAAGGCTATATGACCAAAAATAAGTACATTTGTCATGAATTAGGACTGTGTGAAAATGAATGTGGATACTGGTCTTGTGTCATTTAGAACACTTGGATAAAAAATGAAAAGGATCCAGTCCACCTTCAGAAAGGGAAAAATGGCTCTTCCTGTACTAAGGGACAATGTAACCCCTTAGAGCTAGTAATAACCAATCCCCTTGATCCTCGCTGGAAAAAAAAGGGGAGCATGTGACCTTGGGAATCGACAGGGCCAGACTGGATCCTTGAGTAAATATCTTAGTTCAAGGAGAAGTCTGTGGAAAATTTAACCTTACCAATTGCTGCCGGCACATAGATGATCAGAGGCAAGTAGTCGAAGATATAGTTAAAGACATGACGAAACTGGCACATGTGCCTGTACAAGTGTGACATGGATTTGACCCTGAAGCTATGTTTAAAAACGGTTCCCAGCGCTAGGAGGATTTAAAACTCTTATAATAAAAATTATAGTAGTAATAGGAACCTGCTTACTGATCCCTTATTTACTACCTGTACTCATTCAAATGGTAAAAGGTTTCATCACTACTCTAGTTCACCAGAATGCTTCAGCACAAGTGAACTACATAAATCGCTATCGATCTGTCATGCAGGAAGACATAGGTAGTGAAGATGAAGGTGAGAACTCCCACTAATGAGTGAGAGTCTCAAAGCGGGGGAATAAGGGAGGAGACCACCCCTCATATTGTCTTATGCCCAATTTCTGCCTCCAAAAAAAGAAGAAGTAAAAACTAAAAGGCAGAAATGAAATCCACAAGCAGACAGCCCGGCACCACACCCTGGGCCTGGTGGTTAAACATCGACCCCTGACCTAATCGGTTATGTTTATCTATAGATTACAGACATTGTATAGAAAAGCACTGTGAAAATCCCTGTCCTGTTCTGATCTAATTACCAGTGCATGCTTGCTCAATCGATCACTACCCTCTCAAGCAGATCCCCTTAGAGTTGTGAGGCCTTAAAAGGGACAGGAATTGCTCACTCAGGGAGCTCAGCTCTTGAGACAGGAGTCTTGCCGATGCTCCCGGCCGAATAAACCGCTTCCTTCTTTAACTTGGTGTCTGAGGGGTTTTGTCTGCGGCTTGTCCTGCTACACTATAGCAAAAATTAGGTTGTATTATAGAAAATTAACTTTTTTGGTTTTTTTTGAGACGGGGTCTCGCTCTGTCTCTCAGGCTGGAGTGCAGTGGCACCATCTCAGCTCACTGCAACCTTCATCTCCAGGGTTCAAGTAATTCTCCTGCCTCAGCCTCCTGAGTAGCTGGGATTACAGGCATGCGCCACCACGCCCGGCTAATTTTTTAAATTTTTAATAGAGACAGGGTTTTACCATGTTGGCCAGGCTGTTCTAACTCCTGGCCTCAAGTGATCTGCCCACCTCAGCCTCCCAAAGTGCTGGGATCACAGGCGTAAGCCACCACGCCTGGCCAAAAATTAACTTCTATTACTTGCATACCTGGGTTTGCGTACTGAGAATCATACCCTGGATATTTGTATCCTTTACTGAAAAGAACTGTTCTATCTTTCCAGAAAGCAGTTTCCTAAATTCTGGCTTTCCTCCTGGAATCCTGCTATTTCCTTCTCGCATACTCTAGAGAAATCGAAGTGCTTTCAAAGGTGCTCTGAAGCTTACGCTCCACTAGTTTCACAGTAAATCGCCCCCTGTTAGGGCGTTGGTTTTTTTTTTTTTTAAATGTGTTCTCTGAATCGCTTTCCCCCTTTAATACTGCATAACAAGACTAAAGCCAGAATCCCGAGACTGCAGCGCTACCCCTTCACAAGTCGTGGGGGCTGTCCCGGGCGGGGCCTGCCTATTTTCACTTTCTCCACTAGAGGCAGCAGCGCACCGTGACTGGCTTACTACAGTAAGAAGGCGGAGACCTTTTGCTTCGACGGCGGTTGGTGGCCAGAGTCTTGATCGACAAGCTCAGGCCTCTGACCTAAGAAGCCGTTTTTTATGCACGTACAGCCAATGGAAAGGCAGAAGTGCGGCCAACGGCCAATGAGGACTGGTCTTAAGCGGACCACGGGGCGGGGTTTCCCTCCAGAGGCGGACGCTGGGTAAAGTATCGGGAGCGGAAGTGGGCGAGTCAGAGCACATCCGGTGTTAGAAGCGTTGGTAGGCCTTGGAGAGGCGGGTTAGGAAGGTAAGTCTGAAGCTAGTACTGGGCGAACTGGGAGTGAGAAATGGAAAGGGAGTTAGCGGTTACTGTCTGAGCAAGAGTGGCAGTAGCTTCCTTCTGCGGACAGATGGCATCCTGAAGGAGCGAGGCCCTGCTCGGAGACCAGACTCGGGAAAACTGGGTGGGGAGGGAAGCTAGGGAGCTAGTGCTGCGCATGCGCAACAGTGCTGAAGCGGGGGTGGGGCGGAGGCGAGTCTGCGGGGTTTTGGGGGGCGTCGAGGCCTCTATTCTGCCCCAGAGCGCTGGCGAAGGCCCCTTCTCAGCCCGACTTTTCCTTTCTCCAGTTCCTTCTCCTCCACTAAGTGTAGACTCAGGGCCCCTTGGCCTAGCTTCGATCTTTCGAATTCAGAGCACGTCCTTCCGGGGTGAAGGAAAGCGAAACTCCACCCATCCGATTGCTGTTCGGCTGCGGGCGGGTCCTCTGGTCGGGCTTACCCTGGGTGAGCGGCCCGGAGCCAAGACTCGAGGTAGGGCCTGGCGGGCGGGTGATGTCACACTCCTCTGTGACACGCGAGGCTCCTCAGTTACTCCTTAGCCAACGGCAGAGGCGGGAAGTGAGAGGAGGCTGGGGCTGGGGCTGGGGCTGCCTTCCAGGCCCACGGGGCGGCCCCGCTCTGTTCGGATTGGTTACCTTTGGGCAGGTGAGGTGGCTTTGCTTTGCTTGATCTTGAGCTTTTGTGGGCGTCTGTGTCTGCCCAGCAAGGGCGTCGTTGGGCAGTTTTTATCTTGGGCCTACTTGCTGGACCTGTGGTAACAAGTAGGCTTTGGTATCTTTGTATATTTACTAAGTGTAGAATTACTACCCGGTGCCAGCCCGGGCTGCTTGGGGTCATCAGCCTTTCATTGACCACCCCCACAACAAAAATCACTATGAACTTGAGACTGTTCTAGCAACTTGTGATTGTGTAACCCAGTAGAAGGGCTGACTGTGCTTAAAACAGACAAGGATTTTAAGGTCAAAGGTAAATAAATGGCAAATGGACTTTTCTAGTTACTTATTGATATTTATTTACAGTTTATCTTTTGTATGTGTGGTTTAAGAATTTAATTCTGGAAAGATATGGGAATTGCATAAACATTTCTTATGACCTTCGTATACACACTTTTTTCTGTAATTGTTGTATTTACATTCTGGTGTTTTCTTATTCCTTTTTGTCTAATATTTTTTGTTCTAGCCTAAAGAATATGTTGACATTTAGATTCTCTGCCACTTTTCTCCAGTAGGGACAGAATAGTTGAACCCTTGAGAAATACAGTCTGTACTTTTGATCCAGAGTTTCCTTCTTCCGTTATTTATCTGATTGTGGAAACATGGTTTAGTACCTTCCTCCTCTTTTTTTTTTTTTTTTTTTTGAGGCAGAGTCTCACTGTCGCCCAGGCTAGAGTGCGGTGGCACAATCATGGCTTACTTGAACCTTGACCTCCCCTGGCTTAGGTGATCCTCCCACCCCAGCCTCCTGAGTAGCTAGGACCACAGGTGGACGTCACCAACTCCAGCTAATTTTTGTATTTTTTGTGGAGATGGGGTTTCACCATGTTGCCCAGGCTGACCAACTCTTGAACTCAAGCGATTTATGTATTATTATTATTATGTTTTTTTGAGACAGTCTCACTCCCTTACTCAAGCTGGAGTGCAGTGGTGCAATCTCGGCTCACTGCAACCTCCGCCTCCCTGGTTCATGCAGTTCTCATGCCTCAGCCTCCTAAGCAGCCGAGATGACAGCCGTGCACCACCATGTCCAGCTAATTTTTGTATTTTTAGTAGAGACGGGCTTTTGCCATGTTGTCCAGCCTGGTCTCGAACTCCTGACCTCAAGCGATTCGCCCGCCTTGACCTCCCAAAATGCTGGGATTACAGTGTAATCCTTTCCTAAAGAATAAGAGTCATCTCTCCTGAAGAATAAGAAAAGGTAAAATTAATCCAGATACTTAGCATTTTCAAGTTATTTTCCCTGGTTATAGATATAGTTCATGCTCTTTATACAAATGCTGAAAATGCAGAAAAATGTCATAGGAATCCGTTATGTTTTGGGAGGTTTTTTTTTTGTTTTAAAGATTTATTTTCATCTATGGCTGAAACTTTTGAAAGCTTATATAAATGAAAGCTTATTTTTCTACTGTAGGATGGAACAGTAAAAAGAGCACTAGACTATAGTGGTCAGAAGACCCCAAATCTGGTTCTGGCTCTGCTATTTAACTTTCTAATGTTGGTCAAATCAATACTAATGTTTGTTTTAGTACTTTACGTTGATTTCACACATATTTTCTTATTGGCATTCAGTAGAGCAGGTATTGATCATCATCACTATCTTACAGATGAGGAAGCTGAGATAACCTTAGGTAAAATGATTTTTCCTAGGTTATATGGTAGAAAGTGGCAGCACTTGTGACACCAAATCCTGTCCTCTTGCCACTATTAACATTGCCTTTTTGAACTTAAAAAAGATGTATATTTAAAGTGGGCCTAATCTTTCCCTTTCCTCGTGGGTTGATGTGTGAGGATTAAAGGCGATACATATATAAAAGCACCTTAAAAGTTCTAAATTTTATATAAATGTAGTCAGGAGTATTAGTATAGAAGGTACTACTGCTGGCCTGACGAGTTTCATTTTATTTCGTAAACTGCCCAAGGGTATTAGTTTTCTCTAGGGAAACCATTGAATATTCTGATGCTCTAACTTCTAATTTTTTTTCCTTTACTACTTTGACCTGGTTGTAGAATCTGGTAGAAATGTCTTCTACCACTGTTTTGTTCCCCCAGAGTTTCTAACCAAACTGCATGCAGCCTTTTGTAGTTTTTATACACATTTTGTTTTCCAAAGACGGTGTTCGAGACCAAGGAGAGAAAGGCCGTCTCCTTGACTTAAAGGTTTTACCTGCGTGACCCCTTGAGGTAGATTCCACTCTGAGCCAGCTGGGGAATGTTGATTTGAGGTGACAGCACTCTTGATCTGATAATAGGGTCTAAATTTGCTCTAGAGACTTTGTAGTGCTTAAATCTTGGGGATAGCTGAGCTGAACCAGATGCAAGCTCTGCCCTCAGGGTGAGAAGTTCCTGCACAATTAACTGGAATCCAAAACACTTGAAAGAGGAGCTTCACGGGTGAGGGTGAAGTGGGTGTGCTGTTTGTCCTAATCTCTGTGCTCCCCATTTGGGATAAATATGGTGTTATTAGGGAGGGATTATTGGTTTATACTGGAAGAAGATTATGTGTTTAGGATTTTGGGGTCTTCTTAGGATTCAGTATCTGTCAAACAGTTGTTATAGAGAGGGAGATGCAGTAGTGTCAAAGTTTGGTACAAAAAATAATTTACTGAAGGCAGTAGGCATTTCATTTCCAGTTACTGATTTGGTTTTGAGGCAGCCCCCTAGAGAGATGGATTCACTATTAGCTAATCCAGGGATTTGGGTCCAAGTTAAGGGAGAGGCTGGGACATCTAGGGTGTCCACCTGGGAAGATCAAAGCTCGGTCCTAGTTGAATGAAACACAATTCCTTGGATGGTTCCTAAACTGAACTGACCTACCTCCTGGGAGTGGCAGGGAAAGCATCAAGCTTTTGCGCATTTACTTCATCAAATCCTTTACCATATCAGATTATCACTTAGTGGCTATTAGGCTGTCTCAAAATGCCCATGGCCCTGTGGGACAAGAGAGATAGTATAAATGTGCTAGAGGAAAGGTATGCCATTTCAACAAAAGTGCAGACGGGCCCCAATTTATGATGATTGGACTTAATGATTTTTTACTTTATAATGATGCAAAAGTGCTACCTGTTTGTTAGAAACTGTACTTCAGGCCGGGCATGGTGGCTCATGCCTGTAATCCCAACACTTTGGGAGGCCGAGGTGGGCAGATCACTTGAGGTCAGGAGTTCGAGACCAGCCTGGCCAACATGGCAAAACCCTGTCTCTACTTAAAATACAAAAATTATCTGGGCATGGTGGCACACGCCTGTAATCCCAGCTACTCGGAAGGCTGAGGCATGATAATCACTTGAACCTGGGAGGCAGAGGTTGCAGTGAGCTGAGATCGTGCCACTGCACTCCAGCCTGGGCAACAGAGCGAGACTGTGTCTCAAAAAAAAAACCAAAAAGAAAACCTGCACATTTTGAATTTCCATCTTTTCCCAGACTAGGGCTATCTGGTATGATACTTTCACATGAAATATTCAACACTTTATTATAAAGTAGGCTTTGTGTTAGTTTTGTCCAACTTCAGACGAATGTAAGCGTTCTGGGCACATTTAAGGTAAGGTAGGCTAGTCTGAAGCTGTAATGTTTGGTAGGTTATGTGTAGTAAATGCATAAATCACGATAGTTTCAGTGTACAATGGGATTATTGGGATGTAACTTCACTGTAAATCGAGCATCTGTACTTTTAACCAGTAATGAGGTTTTTCAAGTGCATTTATGTTTCAGTTTATAATTTTCTGGGTTTTTTTTTTTTTTTTTTTTTTTTTTTTTTGAGACGGAGTCTCGCTCTGTCGCCCAGGCTGGAGTGCAGTGGTGCAATCTCGGCTCACTGCAACCTTCGCCTCCTGGGTTCAAGCCATTCTCCTCCCTCAGCCTCCCAAGTAGCTGGGATTACAGGCGCCCACCACGCCTGGCTAATTTTTTGTATTTTTAGTAGAGATGGGGTTTCACTGTGTTGGCTAGGCTGGTCTCGAACTCCTGACCTCAAGTGATCCGCCTGCCTCAGCCTCCCAAAGTGCTGGGATTACAGGCTAAAACTAGACTTTTGAAAGAGAATAATCTACTGAAGACATTGTAGTAATGAGTACACCAGTAATAACAATGTTGGTACACCAGTAATAACAATGGTTACCATGTATTAAACTCATCCTGTGTACAAAGAGCTATTTTAAGAACTTTATTTGTATTATCTCACCTAATCTTCAACCTTACGAAGTAAGAAATGTTACGTATTAGTATTTTACACATGGTAGGCGAAACTGAAGTACAGTGAGATTAAGTGCCAGAAGCTTGCTGCATGTCCCACTGCTAAGGAAATAACTAGGATTCAGAAGTAGCAGGCACTCTTAACCACTATGCAGGGAACATGGTTATACAGTGTATGGATATAACTCAGTAGTAAAAGCTAATGAATGGAAAGCTTTCCTGGCCAAAAACACAGAAGAAGAAGAAGAAGAAAAAAAGCTACTGAAAAATTACAAACAGTTCTTCCCCCTCCTTTTTTTTTTTTTTTTTTTGCGACGGAGTCTGGCTCTGTCACCCAGGCTGGAGTGCAATAGCGCAATCTCGGCTCACTGTAAACTCTGCCTCCTGGGTTCAAACAATTTTCCTTCCCTAGCCTCCTGAGTAGCTGGGATTACGGGCGCCCACCACCACACCTGGCTGATTTTTGTATTTTTTTTTTTTTTACTAGAGACTGGGTTTCACCATGTTGGCCAGGTTGGTCTCGATCTCCTGACCTCAGGTGATCCACCCACTTAGGCATCCCAAAGTGCTGGGATTACAGGCGTGAGCCACCGTGCCCAGCCCTTTCCCCTCTTTTATTTTTTATTTTTTATTTATTTTTTTTTTTTGAGACGGAGTATCGCTCTGTCGCCCAGGCTGGAGTGCAGTGGCTCGATCTCGGCTCACTGCAAGCTCCGCCTCCCGGGTTCACGCCATTCTCCTGCCTCAGCCTCTCCGAGTAGCTGGGACTACAGGCGCCCGCCACCACGCCCGGCTAATTTTTTTGTGTATTTTTTAGTAGAGACGGGGTTTCACCGTGGTCTCGATCTCCTGACCTCGTGATCCGCCCGTCTCGGCCTCCCAAAGTGCTGGGATTACAGGCGTGAGCCACCGCGCCCGGCCTCCTTTCCCCTCTTTTAAACCATATGGGATTTTTCTTCTAAGTATCAATTTGGTCCTTTCTAGATATGTGGGAACAAGGTTCAGGATGGTTGAATTAATACAACAGGAAGAAAGAACCATGTAATTGACAAACTAAGTTAGTTGCTTTAATTTATAAAACAGTTTTGCTGTGTTGCCCAGGCTGGGGTGCAGTGACACATTTTTGCTCTGTTACCCAGGCTGGAGTGAAGCAACATGATGATGGCTCACTGCAGCCTGAAATTCCTGGGCTCAAGCAATTCTCCTTCCTCAGTCTCCCAAGTAGTTGGGACAACAGGTGCACACCACCACACCAAGCTAATTTTTTAATTTTTTGCTGAGACGAGGTCTTGCTGTGTTGCCCAGGCTGGTCTGGAACTCCTGAGCTCAAGCGACCCTCCCACCTTGGCTTCCCAAAGTGCAGGGCTCACAGGTGTGAGACATTGTGCATGGCCTAATTTTCCTTTTTTGTTTTTTGGAAGTGAACATAACCTTGAGATCTTATTGTCTTCATAATAAAACAAATATTTAATTAAATGTGTGAACAGTGTTTCTTTGACTTGCCGTTTTAATGTTGCTGTACACACTGAGGCAAAGTCTGTCCTGGCTCCAGCATTGCATGGAATGCATACCAAATCCATGATAGTTTTGTTTTGCATAGCTTTTGGCTGCTTCAGCATGTTTCATATTCACTGTAGTTCCTAGGTGTGTGGGAATAGGACTGAAGAGAATGGTTTTATTTATTTATTTATTTATTTTTTAGACGTAGTCTCGCACTGTCACTCATGGTGGAGTGCAATGGCGTGATCTCAGTTACTGCAACCTCTGCTTCCCTGGCTCAAGCAATTCTCCTGCCTCAGCCTCCTGAGTAGCTGGGACTATAGGTGCCCGCCACCATGCCCAGCTAATTTTTGTATTTTTAGTAGAGACAGGGTTTCACCATGTTGGTCAGGCTGGTCTCAAACTCCTGACCTCATGATCTGCTCGCCTTGGCCTCCCAAAGTGCTGGGATTACAGGCATGAGCCACCGCACCTGGCCTGTTTTTTTGGGTTTTTTTGTTTTTTAATTTAAGGCTGGACCCTTGATAATAGTCTTTCATTTTAGGACAAGGGTAAGGGAGATACCTAGAACAAAACAAGGCATTTAACATGACCTAGATGTCCACTGCTAAGAATACCTGTCTCCTACCAGCCCCTGCTGTCCCTGTCTTCCCGAGCAAAAGCAGACCACAGGAATATCTAACTCAATTGTGTTTGCTTGAGTTTTTTCTTGGGAGAGCTGTGTATTAAGCTCTTAGCTTTTTGTTTTTGTATGGCTCTGGCAGAGGAGGCTGGTCAGGGATACCACAGAATGATGACACTTCAGCAAAACTTCAGCAGTATGTGCATGACATGTTGACAGCTTCTGACAGATTTTCCTCTCCTGGGATGAAGGCATAACAGGAGGCTCTGAATGAAATTAGAGGAATTTGGTTATGATTAACACCTGAACATTTACTTCTCAGTTACAAATGCAGTATAGGCAAATTTTCCACAACTCCAGGAGGCACTATCCACATCGCATTCTATGTAAATAACCCCTCTTTATTTTAAAGTTGAATTAGTAATAGGCTTAGAGGTGTGAAAGGACTGCTGTATTGAATTTTTTAGCAGCTTGTAATGTACTTTTTTTCTTTATTGTGGTAAAATATAACATTTTAATGTGTTTTTTTAAAACAAAGATTTTCATTTAACTGGGCTCCTCTGGAATGTTAGCGAGTTAGTTAGTTAATGGTATTGAATATAATACTTCAAGCTCTTAAGAGCTGATTGCTCCTAGAATGGAAAATACTTGATATGAGAGCTGCTATTTTTGAGTTAAGTGCAACTTAATCTTGTTTGGCTGAGTTTGCATATCGGCCATTGAAATGTAGGTATCTTTTCTGAGCTTCGCTAGTTGAAGCTAAGATTGAAATTTGGTAAGTTTATTTTATCTGGCAAAACTTGTCAGAACAGTTTGATCTCATTACTTATCTGTATATTCTTGTCTATTTGGAACAGATCTAGAGCAAACTATCGTATTTCTTTGATTCTAAGACCTATGTATTCCCTCTCACATTTTAACATTTCTGAAATTCTCATCTGTACATTGTGTCATACACATTAAATGCATACAGATGCTCAAGACGGGGCTGCATCTGGAAAAACCCCATCATAAGTTGAAAATACCGTAAGTTGAAAATGCAAGTCCTTTTCTTTTTGTAAGTCATTTTTGTTTGTTTTTTTAAACGGAGTCTCGCTGTGTTGCCCAGGCTGGAGTACAGTAGTGTGATCTCGGCTTACTGCAACCTCCACCTCCCAGATTCAAGTGATTCTCCTGCCTCAGCCTCCCAAGTAGCTGGGACTACAGGGGTGTGCCTCCATGCCCAGATGATTTTTGTATTTTTAGTAGAGACATTTCACCATGTTGGCCAGACTGGTCTCGAACTCCTGACGTCAAAGTGATCCACCTGCCTCGGCCTCCCAAAGTACTGGGATTACAGGCGTGAGCCACTGTGCCCAACCTGTAAGTCATTTTTGTCTCGACGATATTTTTAGTTTACAATGGGTGGATCCAGATGTAACCCATCGCAAATCAAGGAGTGTACTGAATGGGTATCAATTTCTCCCAGTGATAGGTCAACCCTGGTAAGTAAGGGACCATCTGTGCTTTACCAGGTTTCTTTTTTTTCTCCATAAAGCTAATAAAATTGCTGTGCCCTTTTGCATCTATAATATTTGGCAATTTTTTTTTTTTTTTTTTTTTTTTGAAACAGAGTCTCGCTGTCACCCAGGCTGGAGTGGGCTCACTGCAGGCTCCGCCCCCTGGGGTTCACGCCATTCTCCTGCTTCAGCCTCCCGAGTAGCTGGGACTACAGGCGCCCGCCACCTCGCCTGGCTAATTTTTTGTATTTTTAGTAGAGACGGGGTTTCACTGTGTTAGCCAGGATGGTCTCAATCTCCCGACCTCGTGATCCGCCTGCCTCGGCCTCCCAAAGTGCTGGGATTACAGGCGTGAGCCACCGCGCCCGGCCAATATTTGGTAGTTACATGTTTTTTTTTAAATTTTGAAATACTGATATTGAAAAACAGAAGTTTTAGTTATTTTTTAATGATTTCAAACCACAAGCTTCTATTAAATCAAGGTGAAATTGCCATTTGACATCTCATCCCCCTGCCCCAACCCGCACAGCCTTTGATGGTTTTGGTTTTTCCATCAACAGTTGTTAAGAGAGAACCAGAAAGAGGCAGTCAGTACCCCCTGGGAAATGTCAAGAGAGGTATCTGAGAAAGGGGAGTTTCTGCCATTCTTCCCTCGGACAGATTCTGCCAAGCAGGGTCTGGTTACATGAGCATTGCCTCTTTCTTAGAATCCCCTGGGCGTTTGAGGATCCACCCTCTCCATCCCTTACTTTTCTTTAATTCTTGTAATTGGAAGCAAGAGGTTCTTCAGCGTTGCTGTTGTGAATACTGAGAAACTTGGCTCTGAAGGTTGCTTCAGTATTATTGTAAGTGCTGTCTAGGGATGTCATTAGGGGTGTTAATGGGAAACCTTAAACAAAGACACTTTCCAGGTGCTGAATTCTGCCATGCTGTAAGTGTGCTCTCTAGAGGACATATTCATATTCATCTTGGTTATGGAAGGCTGTGGTTGGCCTTGTAACAACCTGCAATAATTGCACCATCTAGATCAAGAGAGCCCAGATCCCTGTGACTCAGAGGAGAGAGCAACAACCTTAGTAGGTTCTGCAGCTTCTCACTGTGTCGGTCCTTAAGAACAGAATTAACAAAAGTTCTGAGGTGAGTAGTGATGTTGATGAGAGAAGGAAAGGAGAAACCAGAGAATGCAAGCCAGCCATTGTGATTATTTCATTTGTGGGAGAGAGCCTCAGGAAGCAAATGATGTTTATATCTTTCCACTGGCCCAGGATTCCTTAGGAAATTTGTTTGGGGACTGTAACTTTCATTACCTAGATGAATTGTTCTAAGTGTTGCGCTGGGTGCTGATTAGAGTGCTTCATTCAGTAGGTGGCCTTTCACACAACTTTTGTGTTTGAATCCCTTCCTCCCTGCCCCTCCTTCTCTGGTAGATTTAAAGTGGATGGGCATTATGGCCCTGGTAAGAGTTTGGAGGATTTATATTTAGAAAAGATGAAAGTTCTTGACTCGATCTTTAGTACTGTAGATTGAACACGTTCACTTAGGATTGCATGTGAAATAGGGGAGGGAGCAAAACTTAAGAACTTGACTTTATGGTATTGATATGATCCAATCTGTATATAGTTCAGTTTAAAATGCCCTTTTTGACATTGGGACAGTTGGCAAAAATCTGAATAAGGTCTGCAGATTAGAAATAGTATTGCATCAGTATTAATATCCTGATTTTGATCATTGCTTTCAGGATACACACACTGAAGTATTTAGGAGTACTGTGTCTGTGTGGTTAGGGAAGAGATATTTTTACATCTCTGTATATATTGCTATATAGAAAGAGGATGAAGCAAATGTGTGAAATATTAGCATTTAGGAAATCTGGGTGAAGGTTGTACAGGAATTCTTTGTACTGTTCCAGCCTTTCTGTAGGAAAGGTTCTGAAACTGTCAAAAAAATACCCTCCAAAAAAATCCTCCTTTCTGCATAAATTCCTTTTTTATGGAGGTAGGAACCTTTCTTTTTTTTAAACTGTGGATCCTTTTCAGTTCAGTTCTTAAAGGTATTAGGTAAGAAAATTTGATATGCATGTATTTAAAACGCAGGTCTTAATCCCAGACACAGCTTTATAGTTTTTGTTTTGTTAAGACTAGTCAAAGTTTTGTTTTTTATCTTTGAGGTGCTGCTAGTGAGATAATTTTTTTTTCTTTTTTTTTTGAGACGGACTCTTGCCCTGTTGCCCAGGCTGGAGTTCAGTGGCATGTCTTGGCTTCCTGCAGCCTCTGCCTCCCGGGTTCAAGCAATTCTTCTGTCTTAGCCTCCCGAGTAGCTGGGATTACAGGTGTGTGCCAACACACCCGGCTAATTTTTGTATTTTTAGTAGAGACAGGGTTTCACCATGTTGGCCAGGCTGGTCTCGAACTCCTGACCTCAGGTGATCCGCCAACCTCAGCCTCTCAAAATTGCTGGAATTATAGGCCTCAGTGAGCCACTATGCCCAGCCAAGGGAATTCTTTAGCATCTTGAAACAATGACATAAAATTGCTTTATGTGCCAGTGTCTGGGTTCCTTTAACTAGATTGTTAATTGAGAATTTCTCTTACAAACTCACTGCCTTTTAAAGGGGCAAATTACCTTCTGAAAGAATAGAAATCAAATGATAGTAACAAAATAGTTTGAGGGAGAAGATGCATTCAATGCCTCTGTCCTCTTTAAAATGGTTGATTATGATTGCAAATATATTGTAGGACACATAAAAATGGTTGTGTTAGGGCCGTAGAATTTTAGGCAAGTTTTCATCTTTCTGAACTTATATGTTGCTTTTTTTTATTTTATAAGCTGTTCGTGTGATTCTGTATGACTTAATTACTCTAACCTTTCTTTATTCTGCAGAGTGGAGACTGTTGCACGGACTCTGGAACCATGAACATATTTGATCGAAAGATCAACTTTGATGCGCTTTTTAAATTTTCTCATATGTAAGTGTTTTGACTTTGACTGGTTTTGTACTGCATTTCTTTTCATATCTCTTTTTCCCTTTTCTGCATTTATAACTTTTGTGTGTATAAGCTAACAAATTGACTTGGCCAGAATCCAGAGGACCTGATGAAAATGTCCAGATTCTACGGGTTGCTGTGTGGTTATTGGAAAGGCATTTATTCTAGTTTGGGTACTGAATATTCATAATTTTGGGCATTTGGTCTTCCTCAGCATTTAAGATTCTGTTAACCTATTTTCAGAATATTCTTTTTTATTGTACTATGCTTTCCTAAAAGTATTTCAAACTATTTGTAACAGAACTTTTACATATTCCCAGGAAGGGAAAGAGAGAAATGACTCTTCTTAGCTTAAATATGAGATTGGTCTGGGAGTGATTGCTCTTATTCACATTCTTTTCTTAGAACCCCGTCAACCCAGCAGCACCTGAAGAAGGTCTATGCAAGTTTTGCCCTTTGTATGTTTGTAGCAGCTGCAGGGGCCTATGTCCATGTGGTCACTCATTTCATTCAGGTAAGAACGATTCTCCTGGTTGCTGTGGTACAAATTACATTAGGAAAAACCAGCTCAGCAAGGTGGTCCAAGGGACCCTGTTCCTCTCTTTAATCTTTATCAGTAGTTCAGGATTTAAACTCAGCCATTAAATCAGGACATGTAAAGCCATTTTAATTTTCTGGCAACTGTGCTCCCTCTAGATACCGAAAACAGAATGCCTTAACCTTGGCACTGAATGGTGTGCTGCTGACGTACAAGACCCCCACCCACTGAGTAGACGCATGGCGTGCATGCTGGGATTCTTTGCCACAGAAGCCTTTTTATCTTTTCCTCCATTCTTCCTTTACAAAACTCCGATTGTGTGATTAACTGTCAGGAGAGGCAGGATTGAGATCTTTTTAAGGAATTGACCCATTTTATTTTCTGATAACTGTTGTCTGCATGGTTGGGTAAACACCTTCAGCAATTTGTTTTCCTGTATTGAGAGAGAATTTGGGTTTGGTCAGCAGGAGTAGAAGGTATAGTTTGAGGAATAACCAGAAAGTTTGAAGACTCCCTAACATAGTCTTGTCCCTTTGTAGAGTATTGTAGCATAAATGTAGAGGTGGGCCTCTGTTGGCATTTGCCACTGTTGAGAACCATCCTTATGTTCAGGCATCTCCTGGTAGGGATTGTGTGAAAAATTACTTTAGACACTCAAAGGATAGGGCTTTGATCGCTTGAGTTTTAGGCAAGGTTAGCCCTTAAATAATTTAGTAAAATACAGTCAATCCTTGTTATTCACAGATTCTATATTTGTGAATTCACCTACTCATTAAAATTTGTAACCCCAAAATCAATACTCATGGCACTTTTTTTTTTTTTTTTGAGACAGAGTCTTGCTCTGTTACTCATGGCACTTTTTGCAGACAGGCACAGAGTGGTGAAAAAGTTGAGTCACCCTGTTGTGCAGTGTTTTCAGCTGAGGTTGAACAAGACAGTGCTCTGCCTTCTTGTTTCAGTTCTCATATTGTAAACAAATGTTCTTTTCATGGTCATTTAGTGCCACTTTCTTTGCATTTTTGTGCTTTTAATTGGTGATTTTGCTGGTTTTTTTGAGTGGAGGTCTTGTGGTGTTGTCCTGACTGGTCTCAAACTCCTGGGCTCAAGTGATCCTCGCACCTCAGCCTCCCAAGTAGCTGGGAATACAAGCGCATGCCACCATGCTTGGCTTAATTTTGCTGTTAGACTGCAAACAGCATAGTGCTGAAGTGCTGTCTAGTATTCCTGAGTGCAGAAAGACCGTAATGTGCCTTATGAAGAAAATGTGTATATTAGATAAGCTTCATTCCGGCATGAGTTGTACTGCTGTTGTGATTGTGAGTTCAATGTTAAGGAATCAAAAATAATGTCAAATGAGGTGTCCTTAAACAGAAACACACATAAAAACAAGGTATCTATTGATCATTTGATGAAAATGTTGTGACCTTAGGCTTGCAGGAACTTACCTACCTTTTATTTCCCTCAGGAACCCTTACTAATTCATTGTCCACTGTGACTTTCTAACATAAACACTGTGAATAATGAGAATCAACTTCTTCCTTTAAAGGATGGAAGGAACTTCAGTGTCTACGTCCATCCTTAATGATTTCTCTTTTTTCTAATGCCTGTAGTTTTTCCCACTTTGCGTTTTTAAAAACAGAAACACTTTTTTCTTACTACAAAGCTAATATGCGTTCATTTTAGAAAATTCAGAAAACAGATTAGCAATGAGAAGGAAGTATTTTAAAAAATTCCATAATCCCATCATCCAGAAGTAACTACTATTAACGTTTTAGTACTTTGCAGTCTTCTGTATATGTATGTGTCTTGGTGTTTTGGTTTTTGGGGGTTTTGTTTGTTGGTTGGTTTTTGTTTTTTTGAGATGGAGTTTCATTGTTGTTGCCCAGGCTGGAGTGCAATGGCGCGATCTTGGCTCACTGCAACCTCTGCCTCCCTGGGTTCAAGCAATTCTCTTGCCTCAGCCTCCTGAGTAGCTGAGATTACAGGCATGTGCCACCATGCCTGGCTAATTTTGTATTTTTAGTAGAGACGGGGTTTCTCCATGTTGGTCAGGCTGGTCTCGAACTCCTGATCTCAGGTGATTTGCCCACCTCGGCCTCCCAAAGTGCTGGGATTACAGGCGTGAGCCACCGTGTTTTTTTTTAAGTGATCAAAAAGGGATCATTTCTATTTATTGTACAGATGGAGTGTACTTTAAGCACTTGTCACGTTTCATTCATCCTTTCTATTTTTTGGGCAAGACTCACTCATAGTTTGACTTAGGTAGTTGTACTGTAGTTGAAGGACTATGCAAGCCAGAAGAGCTTCCAGCATCCACCATGGTCCTAACCGTGCTTCAAGGCTTCTGGGTTCTCTCCTCAGCCCCATCCCTGAGAAAACACTACTTTTTCTCCTGCCTCCAGGTTATAAGCAAATGTTAGGAAGTTCAGATGAGTATTTGAACCCAATAAAGGTCTCTTGCAAAATAAATTTGAAACTTTCAAGTGTCTAATGATTGAATGATCGATTGATTCTGACTCTGATAGGCTGGCCTGCTGTCTGCCTTGGGCTCTCTGATATTGATGATTTGGCTGATGGCAACACCTCATAGCCATGAAACTGAACAGAAAAGACTGGGACTTCTTGCTGGATTTGCTTTCCTTACAGGTACGTTAAGGGATTTGTCTAATTTTGAGGGGTGAGCTGTATTTTCAGTATCTCTTAGTTATCCGCCACCCCCTTTTTTTTTTTTTTGAGACGGAGTCTCGCTCTGCTGCCCAGGCCGGAGTGCAGTGGCTCAATCTCGGCTCACTGCAAGCTCCGCCTTCCAGGTTCACACCATTCTCCTGCCTCAGCCTCCCGTGTAGCTGGGACCACAGGCACCTGCCACCACACCCGGCTAATATTTTGCATTTTTAGTAGAGATGGGGTTTCATCGTGTTAGCCAGGGTGGTCTCGATCTCCTGACCTCATGATCCGCCCGCCTCGGCCTCCTAAAGTGCTAGGATTACAGGCGTGAGCCACCGTGCCTGGCCCTTTTTTTTTCTTTTTATTGAGACAGTGTCTCCCTCTGTCACCCAGGCTAGAGAGTGCAGTGGCGTGATCTCGGCTCACTGCAACCTCTGCCTCCCGGGTTCAAGCGATTCTCCTGCCTCAGCCTCCCAAATAGCTGGGATTACAGGCATGTGCCACCATGCCCGGCTAATTTTTGTATTTTTAGTAGAGATGGGGTTTCACCATGTTGGCCAGGATGGTCTTGATCTCTTGACCTGGTGATCCACCCACCTTAGCCTCCCAAAGTGTTGGGATTACAGGCGTGAGCCATAGTACCCTGCCTCCTGACTTTTTTTTGAGATGGAGTGTCACTCTGTTGCCAGGCTGGAGTGCAGTGGCGAGATCTCAGCTCACTGCAATCTTTGCCTCCCAGGTTCAAGCGATTCCCCTTCCTCAGCTTCCCAAGTAGCTGGGACTACAAGCGGCTAATTTTTTGTATTTTAGTAGAGACGGGGTTTCACCATGTTGGCCAGGATGGTCTTGATCTCCTGACCTCGTGATCTGCTCGCCTCAGCCTCCCAAAATGTTGGGATTACAAGCGTGAGCCACCACACCCAGCGCTTTTTTGTGTTTGTTTGTTTTTTTTTTTTTTTTTTTTTTTTTTTTTTTTTTTTTTTTTTTTTTGAGACTGAGTTTCACTCTTGTCGCCCAGGCTGGAGTGCAGTGGCACAATCTTGGCTCACTGCAGCCTCTACTTCTCGGGTTCAAGTGATTCTCCCGCCTCAGCCTCCCGAATAGCTGGGATTATAGGCACCCACCACCACGCCGGCTAATCTTTTGTATTTTTAGTAGAGATGGGGTTTCACTATGTTGGCCAGGCTGGTCTCGAACTCCTGACCTCGTGATCCGCCCACCTCGGCCTCCCAAAGTGCTGTGATTACAGGCATGAGCCACTGCCCCTGGCCCTAATTTTGTATTTTAGTAGAGACGGGGTTTGACCATGTTGGTCAGACTGGTCTCGAACTCCTGACCTCAGGTAATCTACCTGCCTCAGCCTCCCAAAGTGCTGGGATTATAGGCATGAGCCACCGTGCCTGGCCTTCCTGGCCTGCTTTCTAATTTCATATAGGTTCATTTTGTTTCCCCATCCATTAGGGGAAACTCTGAGTAGCCACTGTGACTCTACTTTTGTATCCAAAAATAGCCGTTGTGTACTTGAATGAATGAGGTTCAAGAGCTTAGGTAGCATAATCTATTAATAGGAGACATAGAACTTTTAATAAACTAG
This sequence comes from Nomascus leucogenys, assembly GCF_006542625.1. NCBI lineage: Eukaryota > Metazoa > Chordata > Mammalia > Primates > Hylobatidae > Nomascus > Nomascus leucogenys. The sequence goes on along the minus strand of NC_044388.1, from coordinate 2,394,734 downwards.
ACCTGAGAATCCAACTTAGTTGCACCCACACTGGCAATTACCATAGGAGCTTCTGTTCTGAGTCTTACAGACAGTGCATTAAAGCTATACATTGGGATCTGTTGTGCAGGACACTTTGCTGATTCTCAAAAAAAGAAAGGCACAGCTCTTCTAGAATTGTCATAAAGGAAACGACTCAAGCTATATAATAAAAATGTTTGCAAAACAACATTTGAATTAGAACAGCTTGTTCTGAGTGACAGTCTGATATATGTAGGAGAAATTTTAGAAAGGAAGAGATTTAGGGATTAAGTTTTTTGCATCAGGGCAAGCTAGTTTTTGAAGGCATTAAGGGGTGGAATTATCAGAAGGAAAGAGGAAAGTAATTAGAATGAAAGAAATGTTAGAGCTGGAACAGGTTGCCCTCCCGTTGGCAGGTGTTCACCTGCAGAACCAGTCTCGCCTTTCTTTGCTACAAAGGGGAGTCAGTCCTACATGACTGTAAGGTTGCTGGCCAGGAGGCACTGTTTTGCTCTTTATCCTTTTTTTCTAATTCCTGATTTGGCCTAAATTACCATCTCACATCACTCTAGCTCTGAAATGTTTGGCATGCCTACTTTATTTTCTTCTAATTTCTGTACCCTCCCTGAGGTCATCCATGATTTTCAGCTAGGAGGACAATTTTGCAGCTATTTCTATAAAAAAAACCCAATGCAGTCAAGTATACATTTTATTGAAAACAATTACAGCGGAGGGGAGAGAGATTTAATTCTTTAGTCCACGTTTGTTAAGAGCATGAGTATGCCTATATTTTGGGATCAGCTTTTGGATGAGGATCCTATTCAAGAATTGATGGTAATACTGTGTCCTGGGTTTTTTGTTTTCTAGGAGTTGGCCTGGGCCCTGCCCTGGAGTTTTGTATTGCCGTCAACCCCAGGTAACTCTTTTGGTAGTGTCTTACGTGCTTTTATCTTTATGAATACACCTTCTAAATGTAGACCGTATACCTGTAGCCCTTAATCTAATGGTCTTTTTTCTAACAGCATCCTTCCCACTGCTTTCATGGGCACAGCAATGATCTTTACCTGCTTCACCCTCAGTGCACTCTATGCCAGGCGCCGTAGCTACCTCTTTCTGGGAGGTAAGTGTGAACTGGGAAACAGGGAATGGGGGCTCCTTTTTAGCCAGAATTCTCACTAGTACTCCTTCCTTATCCCTAACTCCTTTGTGACTATTGAGTTGAGATTAACCTTCATTCTGGGGGAAGTTAAGGAATGGCTTTAATGGGATTGCTTTACTTTGCTTTGGCTTCTCTCAAGACAGCTTTTTGCTGTGTCTTATAGGTATCTTGATGTCAGCCCTGAGCCTGTTGCTTTTGTCTTCCCTGGGGAATGTTTTCTTTGGATCCATTTGGCTTTTCCAGGTAAGACTTAGCCTAGAACTTTCTAGCAGCCATTTGCCTCACACTTTTCTTTCTTTTTTTTTTTTTTTGCACTTCTTTCTGTACTACTATGGGCAGTGCTCTCTAAGCCTTCCCATTATCCTTCATAGTATGGAGCCTTCTGCCACAAGTGAAAACAGGCTGCACAAGGTTGGGCATTGCTAAGAGAAAATGGTTTGCTCAGACACCATTTGTGTAAGGCCAGTCTGGCAGTGGCTGATTGTTAAAATGATTGAAACTCTTCCAGTGACCAGTGCAGTATTGTGCCTAGGGAAGTAATGTGGTCTTCACCCTAGGCTGCAGTTCTCATGAATGGTAATGTTCATAGGGTTCACATTTGATGTACTTTCAAGTGGCTATGAGCCAGAAAGTATGGCTGTTTTTTTTTTCTCTACAACTTCTGCTATATAGTAACTTAATCTCATACATTTGTTAGGCAAACCTGTATGTGGGACTGGTGGTCATGTGTGGCTTTGTCCTTTTTGATACTCAACTCATTATTGAAAAGGCCGAACATGGAGATCAAGATTATATCTGGTGAGTGTGGGAACTAGTCTTTAACAAGCATGAAGGTTGAGGCATACTGTTCCACAGCTGAACTTAGGTTGGCATTGGCTGAACATAGGTGGCCAAGCTTTGGGAGTGTATGTGGTAGGAAACCCATGGTTTTGGAACTGTGTACCATAATCTTCCTCAATTCCTGAAAGACTTCAGGTTTTTTAAAAATCTGGGCTAATAGGCTGGGCGTGGTGGCTCATACCTATAATCCCAGCACTTTGGGAGGCTGAGGCCGCTGGATCGCTTGAGCTCAGAAGCTTGAGACCAGCCTGGGCAACATGGCGAAATCCCGTCTCTACTAAAAATACAAAAAAATTAGCTGGGCATGGTGGCACATGTATATAATCCCAGCTACTCAGGAGGCTAAGGCATAAGAATCATTTGAACCTAGGAGGTGGAGGTTGAAGTGAGCCAAGATTGCGCCACTGCACTCCAGCCTGGCAACAGAGCAAGACCCTGTCTCCAAAAAAAAAAAAAAAAGTGTGGGGGCCAGACACAGTGGCTCACGCCTGTAATCCCAGCACTTTGGGAGGTCAAGGCAGGTGGATCACGAGGTCAGGAGATCGAGACGATCTTGGCTAACACGGTGAAACCCCGTCTCTACTAAAAATACAAAAAATTAGCTAGGCGTGGTGGCGGGCACCTGTAGTCCCAGCTACTCGGGAGGCTGAGGCAGGAGAATGGCGTGAACCCAGGAGGCGGAGCTTGCAGTGAGCGGAGATCGCACCACTGCACTCCAGCCTGGACGACAGAGCGAGACTCCATCTCAAAAAAAAAACAAAAAGAAAAAGTGTTGGGGGTTGGCTGTATATTTACATATCCATAGTGGGTATCTCCAGGCAGAAGTGAGGGAAAGAGATTTTTCTCCTTTTTCTTTTTATACTTCTGTATTCTTTAAATAATGAGTAGAAGATATACTCTTATTTTAGAGACAGGGTCTCGCTCTGTTGTGTAAGCAGTAGTGTGGTGCTGGGAACACAGCTCTCTGCAGCCTGAATTTCCTGTGCTCAAGCAGTTCTCCTGCCTCACCCTCTTGAGTAGCTGGGACAACAGGCACATGTGACCATGCCAGGCTAATTTATTTTTTGTAGAGATGGGGTCTTAACCATATGCCCAGATTGGTCTCAAGCAATCCTCTTGCCTTGGTCTCCCAAAGTGTTGGGATTACAGGCTTAAGCCACCATGCCCAGCCCCTTTTTTTTTTTTTTTTTTTTTTTTTTTGAGACAGTCTTGCTCTGTCACCCAGGCTGGAGTGCAGTGGCAACATCTCAGCTCACTGCAACCTCCGCCTCCTGGGTTCAAGTGATTCTTGTGCCTCAGCCTCCCTAGTAGCTGGGATTACAGGTGCTCTCCACCACGTCCAGCTAATTTTTGTAATTTTAGTAGAACGAGGTTTTGCCACGTTGCCCCGTGAGGACATGGTGTTGAACTCTTGGCCTCAAGCAATCTGCCTTCCTCAGCCTCCCAAAGTGGTGGGATTACAGACATGGGCCACCATGCCCAGCTCACTTTTTTTTTTTTTGAGACGGAGTTTCGCTCTTGTTGCCTGGGCTAGAGTGCAATGGTGCGATCTTGGCTCACCGCAACCTCCATCTCCCGGGTTCAGGTGATTCTCCTGCCTTAACCTCCTGAGTAGCTGGGATTACAGCCACCATGCCTGGCTAATTTTGTATTTTTAGTTGAGATGGGGTTTCTCCATGTTGGTCAGGCTGGTCTCAAACTCCTGACTCAGGTGATCTGCCTGCCTCGGCCTCCCAAAGTGCTGGGATTACAGGTGTGAGCCACTGTGCCCGGCACTTTTTTTTAAATGTAGTGATTCTCTCAGTCTCGTGACTAATTAGTGGTAGTTAAGGGTTCAGACTTGGACCTCTGCAGAGTTCAAAGCGCTTGAGACAGGGCTTGCTCTGTCACCCAAGCTACAGTAGGAGAGTGGCACTGTCATGGCTCACCGCAGACTCAACCTCCCTGGGTTCAGGTGTTCCTCCTACCTCAGCCTTCTCAGTAGCTGGGATTACAGGTGCATGCCACCATGGCCTGCTAATTTTTGTAGAGACGGGATTTTGTTGTGTTACCCAGGTTGGTCTCGAACTCCTGGGCTCAAGCAGTCCACCTGCCTCAGCCTCCCAAGATGTTGGGATTACAGGCATGAGCCACTGTGCCCGGCCCAGTCTCTTTATGCTGCATGACTTCGATGAGTCTAAAGGATCTCAGACTCCAGAGTTTTACTTCCTTAGTTGGGGGTGAAGTGTGGGAGAAGCTGGCTCGCGGGGGCGGGGTGGGGTTTATATTCTGCATCTTTGTGGGCTTGTGGATAACAGAAAGTCTGAAGCACAGATCCTAATCTGGTTCTTGCCTTTCAGGCACTGCATCGATCTCTTCTTAGATTTCATTACTCTCTTCAGAAAACTCATGATGATCCTGGCCATGAATGAAAAGGTTAGCCTACAACCCAAAGATGAGAGAATAAATGGCTCCTGAGCTTGGCATATGTGTATACTTCAGATTTGAAAACTTGCTCACACACTGTGTTAGGTCCAGGGTAACTGTAAGGCAGGCCGCTGAGTAAGAGGTAAACCAGAAGTCTTCAGTTGATAGAGAAAAAGCAGCAAGTGGAAAAAAAAAATTTTTTTAACTAATCCCTGAGCTTAGTATGAAAGGGAAAAAAGCTTCAGTGGCAGTAAACACAACCTACTGTATGAATAATTTAAAGGCTATATAGTTGTGACTCAGAGAAAGGTATTGTGGAGGACGTTGTAAATTTCAGAAGTAGACTAATTTTATCCATGTTAGTCTTAATTTTTTTTTCCAAGGAAGCATTCTGTATAGGGCTAATGAGTATCCAACATAGTTGAGTCCAGCAGTGGGGGAAACAAATGAAATGAGCTTTTCTTTACAGACCTTATGGAGCTTAGAGATAGCATAGTGGTAGTGGGAGCAGCTGACCAGATAGGATTGCTGGCTCTGTCTGGGCTATGCCATGGTTGGACTGAGAACTAAGCAGATGTACAAGTTTCAGAACAAGCAACTCAATTTTCATTCCTTAATACATTGGGCTTCCATCCAAGATTGAATGAAGAATTCTACTGGACCAAATTATTTCTGAATGTCAGTTTATGCCAAAGAGTCATGCTCACTTTGCAGGGTGCAGCATTTCTCGCGCCTAATGGATGGTTGGTGGTCTTGGCCTCAAGTTTCACTCTTTGAGGATAGAGTGCCATCTGCAGCCTTCACTGTTGGGATCTGAGCTGTAGTGGCTGTGAATAGCCTAGAGTGGTCAGGCAGCCCACCTAGGCACTCTTGGGGTGGGGGCGGGGACAGCTGCTTAATCTTTATTCTCAGTCCGTCTGTCGGCAACTTTGGGAACCACCAGTAGGACGTGGTTAAGATTCAGTTCTTGCTGAGCTAAGGAAGCATTTCTCATTTCTTTTTAATCGTCTGGCTCACTTCTAGTCCCTAACTAAATGCTCACTCAAGAGTTTTAGCTTGAATGTCAAATGTCAAAAATCAATTGGGTGATTTTTCTCCATTTCTAGGATAAGAAGAAAGAGAAGAAATGAAGTGACCATCCAGCCTTTCCCAATTTGACTTCCTCTCCTTCCACCCCTCGTTTCCTTTTTGCACACATTACAGGTGGTGTGTTCTGTGATAATGAAAAGCATCAGAAAAGCTTTTGTACTTTGTGGTTTCCTCTATTTTGAATTTTTTGATCAAAAAACTGATTAGCAGAATATAGTTTGGAGTTTGGCTTCATCTTCCTGGGGTTCCCCTCACTCCGTTTTTTGTCAACCCCACCCGTAGCCTCTTCCTCTACTCAGGCAGTCGACCCGCCACGATGAGGAGTGGCACCAGCAGAGGGCGCCAACCAGGAGTCTACTTTCCCACCAGGCTTCACCCAGTGGACCTGAACTGTTTGGTAGAGCCACCCGGCCCTTCCTTCCTCATCGTTGTTTGGTATGCGCACAGTTCCTGTGGGACTGGGCCATGAGTTTTCCATTGGAAAGAAGTTCAGTGGTCCCACTGTTAACTCAGCCTCATATCTGAACCGTCAGGCCCTACAAAGAAAATGGAGAGCCTCTCCTGGTGGATGCTTTGCTTCCTCTGAGTTGCTCACGCTGGTCTGGCAAACACACCTTTCTGCTTTGCCTTCACAAAAGTAATGTGTTCCCTTTCCCACCCTTTGACCCTCAGGGAGTCAGCCTGCTTCCATCCATGGGTGGGAAGACTTCAGCACAAAGGAAAAACTAATTTTGTCAGGCATTTTTGAAAAGGCTGATTATGTGTATCAAGGTACAGCATCGTAGGGTTCCCCCAAACTTGCCCTGTTTTTGTTTTTTTAGTTGGTTATCCCCTTACTGAGTGGCCTCTACTAGGTGGCTGTGATTAAATGTCCCAAGCAGCGATAGGGAAGGGGAATGGTTGAGCCTCTGGAGCTGATTGTAACCAATCCTGCCAGACCTGTTTGGGGCAGCAGGGAGCAAAATCTCCTTTAACAACCAAGCAGTTCCTCATTCACACCAACAGAACGGGGCTGTGATAACTTAGGAGGCAGCAATCCTAATAGTCCTTCAGTGCATTTTAGTCTGTCCCCAACTGGACACCAATAGGTAGTGTCAAGCCAGAAATTCGGGGCAGTAGATAAATGTTCATTTTACAGATGCACTTTAGTTTTTGGTCTGTTACCTGTTTTCCAGAAATTTGTGGCCTTTTAGGCGGGAGTTAGGCGACCAAACCTGTGAGAGCCCCAATCCCTGCAGTTTTGTGGTTTCAAGTGTGGGTGGACAGTCCTAATGGGGATCTCCAGCTCCTTCCCTGTGGTCTGCCACAGACAGCTGCCCCCAGAAGGGTCAATGTTGGGAGTGGTTGTGGCTCTGAGCTGCTCTACAGAGCCTCAGTGTGAGAGGATCGAGCCATTGAAAGCTCATTACCAGTAGGACATAATTTTTGGCTCTCCCTATTCACAACCAGTGCACAGTTTGACACAGTGGCCTCAGGTTCACAGTGCACCATGTCACTGTGCTATCCCATGCATTTGTTTCCAAGTTGTGTTTATTCCTGGAGTGACGTGCCACCTGGAATGGCTCACTTTCACTGAGGATGCTGTCCTCTGATTTAGCTGCTGCCTCCAGCCTCTGGCTTGAGAACTTACTAAAGGGACTTACTTCCTGTTAAACCCCTGTTAACTCTCCATAAATTTGGTGATTCTCTGCCAGGCCTAAGATTTTGAGTTACATCTCTTGAAGCCAAACTCCACCTTCTGTGCTTTTTGCTTGGGATAATGAAGTTTTTCTTTAGAAACAGTGCCAAGAATGACAAGATATTAAAAAAAAAAAAAAAACAGCAAAAAAAAAAAAAAAAACCTACTTTTAAAGAAAATGCCTAACAGATTTTTAATATAGTTATCTCTACCACTTTCTTTTCTAGTTCCTTGATTTTCAGCTCAGGCTGCATTCTAACTCATACTGTGAAGACAAAGGTGTTTTTGATTCAGAAATATATGAAATCTACATAGTCTTAATTTGTAAAAAATAAATAAAATTCCTTAACCTTTCCTGGTGTTTGTGTTAAATTCAAGGGTACAGCTGGTCATGGAACTTGTGATACTACCAGGGTTTGCTAGTGGGGGCTGGGAGTGGGATACGATTGAGTTTGTGTCCTAAGTATGAATAGAGACAAAGATCCCCCACCTAGACCTCCCACTCTATAGCCCCAACATGCCACAAATGTTGAGAATTTTCTCTGTCAAATATGTAAGCCAGTTTTTTTTCCAGTCCTCTCCACCCCCTGCCACCTTTGCTATATGTTGTTTGTGGCGGTATGTGCAGTTGGTTCAGATGTGCAGCTAAGCTTTGGAATTTGAGGATGCATAATGGAAAAAAGGCAAATGATACCCACTCATTCTGCAAGTATTTTTGTTCACCCACTGCTGCCAGGCCGTATTCTAAGTGCAGTAGTTAATGAAGATGTAAAAGTTGGCCAGGCATGGTGGCTCACGCCTGTAATCCCAGCACTTTGGGAGGCCAAGGTGGGCAGATCTCTTGAGGCCAGGAGTTCAAGACCAGTCTGGCCAACATGGTGAAACCCCATCTCTACTAAATACACCAAAAAAAAAAAAAATTAGGCATAGTGGCAGGCACTTGTAATCCCAGCTACTTGGGAGGCTGAGGCAGGAGAATTACTTGAACCTGAGAGGTGAAGCTTGCAGGGAGCTGAGATGCACCACTGCATTCCAGCCTGGGTGACAGAGACTTATTCCCAAAAAGTCGGCCAGGCGCGGTGGCTCACGCGTGTAATCCCAGCACTTTCGGAGGTCGGTGCAGGCGGATCACCTGAGGTCAGGAGTTTTGAGACGAGCCTGGCCAATATGGTGAAACCCCGTCTCAACTAAAGATAAAAAATAGCCCGGCATGGTGGCGGGCGCCTGCGGTGCCAGCTACTCGGGAGTCTGTGGCAGGAGAATCGTTCGTACCCGGGAGGCAGAGGTTGCAGTGAGCTGAGATCACACCACTGCGTTACAGCCTAGGCGACAGAGACTCCCATCTCAAAAAAAAAAAGTTCTTGTCATAGTTTAGATATGAGATTGTCAATTGGAACTTGCATTGCAATCAGGTTGCTCAATTCTGTGTGTTTTTGTTTTGATTTTTGGAGACAGGGTCATGGTCTTACCTTGTCACACAGGCTGTAGTGCAGTGATGCGATCATGGCTCACAGCAACCTCAGTCACCTGAGCTCAAGGGATCCATCTCAGCCTCCCGAGTAGCTGGGACCACAGGTGCATGCCACTGCACCCAGCTAATTTAATTTTTGTAGACATGGGATCTCACCATGTTGCTCAGGTTATGTCGAACTCCTGTTCCTCAAACGATCCACCTTAGCCTCCCAAAGTGCTGGGATTATAGGCTTGAGCCACCATGCCGAGCCTACTAGCTCAATTTTACTATGCTTGTTCTCTGCTTGTCATATTCATTGTAGACCCAGGCCTTCCTGTTAGAATTTGACCATTACTCTGACTGGTTCATCTAGGTTACTCCCAGTTGACCTGTTTGGACTCCACATGTGCCCGTGCCAACTAAGGATAGCCATTTTCCTTAAGCTTGGGAAATATTCCTTAAGCATCTTTTCTCTCTTGCTGACTTTGAGAAAAGACTGGGCCTAAAGACTCTTTAAAGCTCCCATTTTATCCTTTTGCTAGGGGAGAAGTACAAGGCGCAACACCTTTTGAGTGTTTACAAGGTCGGGCACTGTACAAAGTGCCTTACATGGATTGCTTACCATCCCCAGTAGTTTAAGAAGATGGTGTATTTACTTCATATGGTCAGTTACTTCCAGGGCTGGCAGATGTGTGTCCAGAAAGAATCTAGGCACACTATCTCCAGAGCCCCTACCCTTTACTGTTAACCTATGTAAGCAGCGTTAAGGTTAGTCCTGGGCTGGAGTCATCCTTTGCATCCTGACCTGCATCCTGGCTATGGCTCTGGCCAAGGGTGGAAAGGGAAAATGTGAAGGGGTTTGAGCAAAATCTCCCCACCCCAAATCTTTGTAACCAAAGAAATGTAGAAGAGTGAGCGGCCTTTTTAATCTTTCTTCCCCCAGCCAGCCCACCAATTACCAATTAAATGGAAGAGGATAACAAACAGCAGCTCTTTCCATGTGTAAGAGACCTGCAGGCCAAAACTAGACCAAGGAAGACCCTAGTGGGCGGCAGAAGTGGAAGGTCCTCTGGGTTGAAAGAAGAAACAGTATTTTTTTTTTTTTTGAGATGGAGTCTCACTCTGGCCCAGGCTGGAGTGCAGTGGCGCGATCTCGGCTCACTGCAACCTCCACCTCCTGGGTTCAAGCAATTCTCCTGCCTCAGCCTCTCCAGTAGCTGAGATTACAGGTGCATGCCACCGTGCCCAGCTAATTTTTCATATTTTTAGTAGAAAGGGAGTTTCCCCATGTTGCTCAGGCTGGTCTTGAACTCCTGACCTCAAGTGATCTGCCCTCAAGTGATCTGCCCACTTCTGCCTCCCAAAGTGCTGGGATTACTTACAGGCATGAGCCACCGCGCCCAGCCAAGAAACAATATGTTCTTTCTAAGCATGGTGAGCAGATGAGGGGATCTGTCATGTTCAAGCTGGGGATAAAGATGTAGAAGACAGTTCCTGCTTTGGAGTCCTTCACCACTGAACAGTGCTGGAGAGCCACATATGAACATTACGCGTGAATAGGAGTTAAGCATAGTGGGCCATGAGACAACAGCAGGAGACACAGCTTGGTCTGGTCGGTCAGAGAAAGTGCTTTGCAGATGATACCTCAGCTAAGTCTAAATCTCAAAGTTTGAGTCAAAGTGAGGCAAGTGAAGAGATTAAGAAAGGCAGTGGAAAAGGCCGGGCGCTGTGGCTCACACCTGTAATCCCAGCACTTTGGGAGGCTGAGGCAGGCGGATCACGAGGTCAGGGGATCGAGACCACGGTGAAACCCCGTCTCTACTAAAAATACAAAAACATTAGCCGGGCGCGGTGGTGGCCACCTGTAGTCCCAGCTACTCGGGAGGCTGAGGCAGGAGAATGGCGTGAACCTGGGAGGCGGAGCTTGCAGTGAGCCCAGATAGTGCCACTGCACTCCAGCCTGGGCGACAGAGTGAGACTCCGTCTCAAAAAAATAAAAATAAAAAATAAAAAAAAAGAAAGGCAGTGGGAGTGGATGTTTCTAATCAAGGGATTAGCACGAGGAAAGACAGGAGTACACTCCAGCATGGAGAATGCAAGGAAGGAGCTGCAAAAACAGGTTTTGCTGACTAGGAAAGTTGGAGGAAACTAGTAGGAAATGGAGGGGGTAAGTCAACAGTTACTGAAGACCTAGTATGAGGCACTGTTGTATCAAACCTCTGATGAAGCTGGGCGCAGTGGCTCACGCCTGTAATCCCAGCACTAGGGGAGACCCCAGGCGGGCGGATCACCTGAGGTTGGGAGTTTGAGACCAGCCTGACCAACATGGAGAAACCTAAAAATACAAAATTAGCCTGGCAAGATGGTGCATGCCTGTAATCCCAGCTACTCAGGAGGCTGAAGCAGGAGAATCGCTTGAACCTGGGAGGTGGAGATTGTGGTGAGCTGAGATCGCACCATTGCACTCCAGCCTGGGCAACAAGAGTGAAACTCTGTCTCAAAAAAAAAAAAAAAAACCATTGATAATGAAAGTAGATAATGATAATATAAGAATTGCCACTAATGCCGGGCGCAGCTGCTCAAGCCTGTAATCCCAGCATTTTGGGAGGTGGGCAGATCACGAGGTCAGGAGTTTAAAACCAGCCTTACCAACCTGGTGAAACCCCATCTCTACTAAAAATACAAAAATTAGCTGGGCGTGGTGGCGCGCACCTGTAATCCCAGCTACTGAGGAGGCTGAGGCAAGATAACTGCTTGAACCCGGGAGGTGGAGGTTGCAGTGAGCTGAGATCATGCCACTCCACTCCAGTCTAGGTGACAGAGTGAGACTTTGTCTCAAAAAAAAAAAAAAGAATGGCCACTAACATCATATTAAGACAGACAACCTGACATCACATACTTCCTGATGAAAGTAAATACTACCAATGAAGTGTGTATTTTTTTGTTTTTGTTTTTGTTTTTTGAGATGTCTCATTCTGTTGCCCAGGCTGGAGTGCAGTGGCATGATCTTGGCTCACTGCAACCTCCGCCTTCCAGGTTCAAGTGATTCTCCTGCCTCAGCCTCCCAAGTAGCTGGGATTATAGGCACCTGCCGCCATGCCCAGCTAATTTTTTTATTTTTAATAGAGATGGGGTTTCACCACATTGGCCAGGCTGGTCTCGAACTCCTGACCTCGAGTGATCAGCCCACCTCGGCCTCCTAACGTGCTGGGATTACAGGAGTGAGCCACTGTGTCCAGCCTACCAATGAAGTTTTCTCAACAAAACAACAAAATTGAATCTGGGCTGGGCACGGTGGCTCACATCTGTAATTCCAGCACTTTGGGAGGCTGAAGTGGGTGAATTGCTTGAGTCCAGGAGTTCGAGACCAGCCTGGGCAGACCCCATCTCTACAAAAAAATATAAAAATACACCTGTGGTCTCAGCTACTTGGGAGGCTGAGGTGGGAGGATCAGTTGAGCCTGGGAGGTTGAGGCTGTAGGGAGCCATAAATGCATCGCTGCACTCCAGCCTGGGGGGAAAAATTGAATCTGAATCATTAAGTTTTATGTGAGGTAATAATACATACGTCAGTTCACTAGATTTAATCATGCCACAATGTGTATACACTTCAAAAGATGTTGGACACATATATGGTTTTATCTATCAATTAATAATAAAAAGAAAACTTTAAGTTCAAACAACTGGTTTCTTTTTTCAAAAAATATGGCAAAGAACAAATCCAAAAAGAGAAGGAAACCTAGACATTAAGAGACTTATAAGCCATATCAACAAAATGCAATCAATGATGTGATCTTGTTTGAATCCTGATTCAAATAAACCAAGTATAGCTGGGCACAGTGGCTCACGCCTGTAATCCGAGCACTTTGGGTGACTGAGGCCGGTGGATCACTTGAGGTCAGGAGTTCAAGATCAGCCTGACCAACATGGTGAAACTCTGTCTCTACCAAAAATACAAAAATCAGCTGGGTATGGTGGTGGGCACCTGTAATCCCAGCTACTCAGGAGGCGGAGGCAGGAGAATCACTTGAACCTGGGAGGCAGAGGTTGTAGTGAGCTGAGATTGCACCACTGCACTCCAGCCTGGGCGACAAAGTGAGACTTCATCTCAAACAAAAACAAAAATAAACAAAAAAACCCAAGTGTAAAAGGAAAAGAAAAAGGGAGACAATTGGAGCAATTTGAACCCCGATTCACATTCTCCAAGATGGCTCCCAAGGATTCTCACCTTGGCATACTCTGGTAGAGTTCTCCACATTAAGGCAGACTGGCACACGTGACCAAAATAACACTGCAGAAGCGTGTGTGGCTTCTGAGGCCAGGTCTTCAGAGGAACTGCAGCTTTCTCCTTGGCTCCTTGGATCCCTTGCTCTGAGTCAAACTAAGTACAGGTTCTGAGGCCATTCAAGCCCCCCTGTGTGGAAAGCCTCGAAGTGAAGACTGGAGCCCCCTGCCCACAGCCAGCACCGACTTGTCAGCCAGTGGGAAGGAGCCACCATGAAAGCAGATCCTCCAGTTTCAAACTTTCAGGTGACTTCAGTCTTATGAGACACTGAGCCAGAACTGCCTCACCAATCTACCAACCTGTTTCTGAATGCCTGGCCCACAGAAACTGTGAGCAATAATACATTTATTGTTGTTTTAAACCACTGTGTTACACAGCAATAGATAACAGCTCAAACACTGACTACATGATAAAGAAATATTATTAATGCATAACGCTAATAATGTTATGATTGCATTCTTCAAAAGTTATCTTTTAAAGATCCATACTGGCCAGGTGCGGTGGCTCAGGCCTGTAATCCCAGCACTTTGGGAGGCCGAGGTGGGCGGATCACCTGAGGTCGGGGGTTCGAGACCAGCCTGGCCAACATGGTGAAACCTGGTCTGTACTAAAAATGCAAAAATGAGCCAGGCGTGGTGGTGGGCGCCTATAGTCCCAGCTACTCGGGGCTGAGGCAGGAGAATCGCTTGAACCTGGGAGTGGAGGTTGCAGTGAGCCGAGATCTCACCACTGCACTCCAGACTGGGTGACAGAGTGAGACTCCATCTCAAAAAAATAAATAAATAAAAATTAAAGATGCATACTGAAATATGTATGGATGAATTACTATGATGTCTGAGATTTGCATCAAAATACTCAGTTGGGCTTGTGGAGTGCCTGGAGTGAGGGTTCTGGATCCCACCCATGAGATTTAGGATTGTTAAAATGAGTCTTTGGAAGCAAGCCCCTAATGACTTCTTACAGCAAATCATCGGACGACCAATTGTGGTAAAATTAAATTCTAGAGTGGATTATCGAGGGGTCCTGGCTTGCCTGGATGGCTGCATGAATATAGTCTTGGTGTAGACAGAATAATATATACAACTGAAGAATAAGTATGGGAAGCTGGGTACAGTGGCTTATGCCTGTAATCCCAGCACTTTGGGAGGCTGAGTTGGGCAGGAGTTTGAGACCAGCCTGGCCAACATGGTGAAACCCCTTCTGTACGGAAAAAAAAAAAAAAAAAAAAAGCCCAGGCGCAGTGGCTCACGCCTGTAATCCCAGCACTTTGGGAGGCCGAAGCGGGCAGATCACGAGGTCAGGAGATCGAGACCATCCTGGCTAACATGGTGAAAGCCCGTCTCTACTAAAAAATAAAAAAAAAATTAGCCAGGCTTGGTGGCAGGCGCCTGTAGTCCCAGCTACTGGGGAGGCTGAGGCAGGAGAATGGTGTGAACCCGGGAGGCAGAGCTTGCAGTGAGCTGAGATCGTGCCACTGCACCTCCAGTCTGGGCGGCAGAGTGAGACTCCGTCTCAAAAAAAAAGTACAAAAATTGGCCAGGCACAGTGGTGCACACCTGTAGTCCCAGCTACTCAGGAGACTGAGGCAGGAGAATTGCTTGAACCCGGGAGGTGGAGGCTACAGTGAGCTGAGATCACACCACTGCACTCCAGCCTGGGTGATAGAGTAAGACTGTCTCAAAAAAAAGAATGAGTATGGGCTACATTTATCCAAGAAAAGTACATCAGTACACAGAACAGAAGGGTGTGAAGGCACCAAGAGGGCCATACTTTTCATAGTTGGATATATTTTTATTATTTTTTTCTAATTTTTGCTTCTTTGTGATGTACTTCGTCCTGTTTTTTATAATAGTTGGTGATTTTTCACTGACATTTAAGAGAAATGTATACAATTAATTGTGAAGTGTTCTTTTACATTTAAGTTCCAGTCATTTTCTTTTACCACTTTGTTAGTGTACAAAATGCTAAAAGAATTTTTGAAAAAGACAAAAAAATAGTCAGTTGAATGGTGGCAGGGAGTGAAGAAAGTAGAGGGTATAGATAATATGAATGGTTATGAGTTTATATCAGTTGTGGCTAGGCAATGGACATTCATTGCACGATTCTCTCTCCTTTTGTGTTTGAAATGTTCTATCATGGAAAACTAAAGAAACAAAAAAGGCATAATGGTCCAGGCAAGACAAAAGATGATGTGAAGTAGAGCAGTAGTCATAAGGACAGGAGACAATGGACTAAAATATTCTGGAGGTAAAATCTCCAGGCCTTAGTGATTAATTAGACATGGGGAGGTGAGAAAGACAGGAGATCAAGGATGATTCTCAGGGGGTCGGGATGGTCCTACCAGCTACTTGCCAACTGTGCAAGCTTGGGAGAGTTACTCAGCCTTTCTGTGTCTCATTTTCCCATGTGTAAAATGGAAGTAATAATAGTACTTCCTTTATAGAACTATTGTGAGAATTAAATTAATAAAATACAGTCATGTGCCATATGATGATGTTTTGGTCAATGACACGCTGCTTATATGATGGTGGTCCTATGCTCACACCTGTAATCCCAGCACTTTGGGAGGCCGAGGCGGGCAGATCACGACGTCAGGAGTTCAAGACCAGCCTGACCAACATAGTGAAACCCGTCTCTACTACCAATACAAAAATTAGCTGGCCGTGGTGGCGCACGCCTGTAGTCCCAGCTACTTGGGAGGCTGAGACAGGAGAATCGCTAGAACGCGGGGGGCGGAGGTTGCAGTGAGGTGAGCCAAGATCACGCCACAGCACTCCAGCCTGGGCAACAGAGCAAGACTCCGTCTAAAAAAAAAAAAAAAAGATTATCATACTATATTTTTACTGTACCTTTTCTATGTTTAGATGCACAAATGCTCATCGTGGTGTTACTATAATTGCCTATAGTATTCAGTACAGTCAGATGCTGTACAGGTTTGTAGCCTCGGAGCAATAGGCGATACCAGAAAGCTTAGGTGTATAGTAGGCTACACCGTCTAGGTTTGTGTAAATATACTTTACCATATTCACACAATGACAAGATTCCTGTCTTACTGTATGTAAACAACTTAGAAGTGTGTTCAGCCCATAATAAAACTTCTAAATGTTAGTTCTTCCACTAGGGAGGCCCAGGTCTGTGGGTGGGATGGTAGTTTTCGCTCTGACATGCTGAGATTGCAGTGGTGTGGGACACCCTTGCAGATGCCAGGGGACATTGGGATATGAATCTAAAGCTAAGGGAAGAAGTTAGGAATAGATGTATGGATGATTTGGCACTTTTTTCTTTTCTTTCTTTTTTTTTTTTTTGAGACAGAGTCTCACTGCAACCTCCGACTCCTGGGTTCAAGCAATTCTCCTGCCTCAGCCTCCTGAGTAGTTGAGATTACAGGTACCCACCACCATGCCTGGCTAATTTTTTGTATTTTTCTTTTTTTTTTTTTTTTTTTTTTTTTTTTAGTAGAGAGACGGGGTTTCACCATGTTGGCCAGACTGGTCTCAAACTCCTGACCTCAGATGATCCACCCGCCTTGACCTCCCAAAGTGCTGAAATTACAGGCATGACCCACCGCGCCCAGCCTGACTTGGCACTTTTTTTTTTTTTTTTTGAGACGGAGTCCCTCTGTCGCCCAGGCTGGAGTAAAGTGGCGCGATCTCGGCTCACTGCAAGCTCCACCTCCCGAGTTCACACCATTCTCCTGCCTCAGCCTCCTGAGTAGCTGGGACTACAGGTGCCCGCCACTGCACCTGGCTAATTTTTTGCATTTTTTGTAGAGATGGGGTTTCACCGTGTTAGCCAGGATGGTCTCTATCTCCTGACCTCGTGATCCTCCCGCCTCAGCCTCCCAAAGTGCTGGGATTACAGGCGTGAGCCACCGCACCCAGCCAACTTGGCACATTTTTAAACCATAAAAATGTCAGCTCCTTGAACTTCACTACTTCACCAAAGAAGATACACAAATGGCAAATTGCACATGAAAATATGTTCAAAATTTAAAAATTAGTTGGGTTTGGTGGCGTGCACCTGTAGTCCCAGCTACTCAGGAGGCTGAGTTGGGAGGATCACTTGAGCCCAGGAGGTTGAACCGCAGGGAGCTGTGACTGCGCCACTGCACCCCCGCCTGGACCACAGAGCAAGACCCTGTCTCAAAAAAAAAAAAAAAGAAAAGACAAAAAGTTGTTCAACATTATTAGACATTAAGGAAATGCAAATTAAAGCAACAATTAAATACTACTACACACCTACTAGAATGGCTAAAATTTTTTTGAAGTGATAATACTGAGTGCTCGTGTGAATGTGGAGCAACTGGATCTATTGTATGTCGCTGGTGGTGAGGTAACATGGTACAGACTCTCTGGAAAACAATTTTGCAGTTTCTTATAAAATTAAACATATATTAACCATATAACCCAGCAACTGTACTGCTGAGTATTTACCCTAGAGAAATAAAAATTTATGTTCACACAGAAACCTCTACGTGAGGCCGGGCACGGCATGCCTGTAATCCCAGCACTTTGGGAGGCCGAGGGTGGGTGAATCACTTGAGGTCAGGAGTTTAAGACCAGCCTGGCCAACAAGGTGAAACCCCAACTCTACTAAAAATACAAAAATTAGCCGGGTGTGGTGGCCTGCACCTGTAATCCCGGCTACTTGGGAGGCTGAGGCAGGAGAATCACTTGAACCCAGGAGGTGGAAGTTGCAGTGAGCTGAGATTACGCCACTTTACTCCAGCCTGGGAGACAGAGTGAGACTCAGTCTCAAAAAGATAAAGAAAAAGAAACCTGTACACAGATGTTCAGAGAGGTCTTATTTTTAATAGCCTACAAATGGGACAAACCCAAATATTCTTCAATATGTGAATGAATGAACAAACAAACTGTGGTACATCCATACAATGGAATACTACTCTGCAATCAAAGGAATGAACCACAGACACATACAACAACTTAGATGGATCTCAAAGGCTCCATCAGGAAACCCAGGCGCCTCACCACTTAAGGAGTGTGTGGAAACTTTTATTCCATGGTTCTCCATCCCCTCTGCCACTGCCTAGGTTTAGGCCCCACTGAATCTCACCTGGATTATCGTCCCAGCCTCCTTGCTAGTCTTGGATCGCTGCAGTCCATCTGAGAGGTTTGCAGGCCTGAACTGCCACTCTGTGGCGAGAAGAGGAAATATGCAGAGTGCCATCCTTTCACCCTTTGTGACCAATGCACTAAATTCTGACCACAGTCTCCCCAACCCACTGCACTACTTCTAGAACGACCTTTCTACACTGAACTTTTCAATGGCTCATCTTTGCTCTTTAGGTAAAGTCCAAACTCATACTTCTCAGGCTCTGGCTTACCTCTGTCCTCTCATCTTTCAGTGCTCCAGCGATGAGACTCATTTTTATGCTAGAATATTCCACTAGATCCCTCACTGTTACATATTTGATTAGCATTTTTCTTTTTCTGCCTAGAGCTCTCACTCCCCCCTTTCCGCCTGGGTCAGTCGTACCTATCTTGCAGGTCTTAGGTTGTTCTGTGGGGTTTTTTTGTTGTTGTTTTTTTAGACAGTCTCATTCTATCGCCCAGGCTAGAGAGCAGTGGTGAAATCTAGGCTCACTGCAACCTCTGCATTCCGGGTTCAAGCGATTCTGCTGCCTCAGCCTCCCGAGTAGCTGGTATTACAGGTGCCCGCCACCATGCCTAATTTTTGTATTTTTAGTAGAGACGGAGTTTCACCTTGTTGGCCAGGCTGGTCTCGAACTGCTGACTTCAAGTGATCCATCCGCCTTGGCCTCCCAAAGTGCTGGGATTACAGGTGTGAGCCACCTTGCCCGGCTACAGGTCTTAGTTTTGATATGGCCTCATCTATGAAGTCTCCTCTGAGCCCTCAAGACGGTTAGAGGAGCCTCTTCTGGGGCCTCCCTCCCTCACAGCACGGCTGGAGTCACCTGGGGGCTGTTGGCATCACCCACTGGAACTGGGAGCCACATTCACCTCTGAATTCCTGCTGTCTGGCTCAGCGTTTCACACCTACTTGGTGTGAAGCTCTGCAAATTAACAACGTGGTTGGATGAGAAAATGAAGGCCTGAAAGTGGAGGCACGGCATGGGGAGGGAGGTCACCCGAAGTGCGTCCTGACTTTAGAAAGGCCAGGGTAGGAAACGCAGACAAGGCTCATCATCCATCCTGCTCCCTTGCCAACGCTTTCTACCTTGGGGCTGACTGTAGGATAAGTGCCCCCGCCTCCCATGCCAGGCTGGGGGAAGGACTGGCAGGGTTACTTCCAGGAGAAACAGATAAAGCCAGGGAAGAGTTTCTGTCCGTCAAGCCCATATATTTGTATTCTCTGCACTTTGTCCAAGGCCTGCAGTGGGTTGGGGAGACTGTGGTCAGGATTTGGTGCATTGGTCACAAAGGGTGAAAGGAAGGCACTCTGCACATTTCCTCTTCCCACCACAGGGTGGCAGTTCAGGCCTGCAAACTTCTCGGATGGGTGCTGCCTCGGTTGCACCATCTGGTGGCTACACGTTTCACCATGTTGCACAGGCTAGTCTCTAACTCCTGGCCTCAAGTGATCCGCCCACCTCAGCCTCCCAAAGTGCTGGGATTACAGGTGTGAACCACTGCATCTGGCCAACAATATATTTTTTTAAGTTGAAGGAATCGAAAACAAAGAACATACGTGGCAAATTTATATTTGTTATTTAAAAAACAATTCCTGGGAATGCTCTTTCCTTAGAGAAGGCCCCCAATGCTATCTTCTTGGCTTCCTGAGTCAGCGGGAGAAATCTGATTTCTTGATGGCATTTGCCACCTGACTGGACCTGCCTGCTGACTCTCGCATGACCTGTTCTCTGCATTTATCAGACCTGTATCCAGGTGTCCTCTCCCTCCTTGTTCATATCACTTGGGATACCCCAGGGCTCCTGTGGCTGAGCCTCCCCAGCCGCAGCTTCTTGGTCTCCTGCAGGGACGCTCACCCGCCCCAGCCCCATTTCACCATCTGCCCTCCTACTCTCAGGCCACAGCCATGTTATTCAGTTCTCACTTCCTCTGCCCCCTCCTCACCTACACTTTGGTTGTATTACAAGCCCAGTCTTGCCCCTTAATCCCTCCACTTTATCTTGCTTCCTTTTTTTTTTTTTTTCTTTTTTTGAGACGGAGTCTCACTCTGTCACCCAAACTGGAGTAAAATGGCACGATCTCAGCTCACTGTAACCTCCACCTCCCGGGTTCAAGTGATTCTCTTGCCTCAGCCTCCCGAGTAGCTGGGATTACAGGCGCCTGCCATCAAACTTGGCTAATTTTTATATTTTTAGTAGAGATGGGGTTTTACCATGTTGCACAGGCTGGTCTCAAACTTCTGGGCTCAAGTGATCCTCTTGCCTCGGCCTCCCAAAGTGCTGGGATTTCAGGCATGAGCCACAGCACCCGGCTTGTGTTGTGATTTTGAATGCAGACTCTGGGGCTGAGCTGTCTGGGCTTGTCTCACAGCTCTTCCATAGACAAGCTTTGATGCTGGGAAAGTTACTTAAGTTCTCTGATCTTCACTTTCTCCTAGTAAAACAGAAATAACAATAATACTTACCCAAAAACACTGTGGCAAGGATTACCGGACTTAATCTGTATAGAGTGCTTAGAACAGTGCGGGCACATTGTAAATACTATATATGCGTTTGCTCCTGTGTATTATTATTAGTATTACTCGAGCTGGAGGCTTTGGATCACTCCACTTAGCCTCTCGCCAATTCCCTCATGGGCAAAGCCTGACCTTGGATTAATCCCACAATCTTCCTTCTCTAGCCCCAGAACCAGGCCTTTGCACCCTGCTAGGAGAAGCAGCAGCAACCACAGAAGTCCGACCTTCCTGCAGTCTGGTGCTAAGGAGATGCCTGGACTTCACCCTCCACTGGGCTCCAGCCTCCTTTGAAAACCCTTGATTTGTCCTTAGTCTGGCCCCTCTCCACTGTCTGCAGTGACCATCCCACATCTTTGCTATTTCCCCATCCACACGGTGTGAAATTAAAATGGTAGAGAGATAGAGAATGAAGGTGAGGGTTCCATACGGTAAACTGATAGACAATGGCCATCATATTTTGTAGCTCCTCCATCGACGTGTGATGACCCCTCATCTCCCATACTCTAATCCTCAAACTGCTCTGCACATTCCCAAGTCTGTTCCCAACTCCTGAAGCCCTTCCACTGGGCCCTCTAGAATTCGCAGCCCTACATCTGCACAACTCCCCAACTGGATCTTCTCCCAGTGGTCCCTTTGCCTTCCCAGGCAGCAGGTTTCTGGCTCCCCCTGGAGGACACGGCCCTCCCTGCAATTCCCTCAGGTGGGTGCAGCTTTCCCTGCCTCACCTTTATGCCTCGAGGCGCCCTCCTTGTTCTTCAGTGCTGCTTTCAGAACCTTCTTCCCTAAAATCCCTCAGCTCTGAGTCTCAGGTTGTAGGACGCTGCCTCCCTCTTCCATGCACCTACCAATCCCTGGGCTACTTCCGTGTTTCTTGAAGGTTTCATTCCTACCTCACTGTCATTCTCTCTGACATGATTTCTGCCCTAATTCTTAGACATTTC
Organism: Nomascus leucogenys; assembly: GCF_006542625.1. NCBI lineage: Eukaryota > Metazoa > Chordata > Mammalia > Primates > Hylobatidae > Nomascus > Nomascus leucogenys. Next base: position 2,373,257 of record NC_044388.1, on the reverse strand, counting down.
TTTTTGTTTGTTTGGTTGGATTTTGGTTTGTTGCTGTTGTTGTTTTGAAACGGAGTTTTGGTCTTATATCCTAGGCTGGAGTCCAACAGCAGAATCTTGGCTCACTGCAACCTCCGCCTCCTGGGTTCAAGCAGTTCTCCTGCCTCAGCCTCCTGAGTAGCTGGGATTACAGGTGCGCACCACCGTGCCCGGCTAATTTTTGTATTTTTAGTAGAGATGAGGTTTCACCATGTTGATCAGGCTGGTCTCGAACTCCTGACCTCAGGTAATCCGCACACCTCAGCCTCCCAAAGTGCTGGGATTACAGGCGTGAGCCATCACACTGGCCTATTGTTGTTTTTGAGACAGGGTCTTGCTCTGTCTCCCAGGCTGGACTGCAGTGGTGTGATCTTGGCTCCCTGCAGCCTGAACCGCCCAGGCTTATGCGATCCTCCATCTCAGCCTCCTGAGTAGCTGGGACTATAGGCATGTGCCACCACGCCAGGCTGATTTTTGTATTTTTTTGTAGAGACAGGGTTTCGCCGTGTTGCCCAGGCTGTTCTCGAGCTTCTGGGCCAAGTGATCCTTCTCCCAGCCTCCAAAAGGGCTGGGGATTCTGGGCGTGAGCCATCACACCAGGTCCTTAGAGATTTCAATATTCACGTAGATACATCCTCCCCATACCCTGGCCTCTCACTTCCACGATCTCCTCTCCTCCAAAGACCTCTCATGGCCACACCCTGCTCCTTGTCATTAGTAATAACTGCACCTCCTCTGTATTAGTTTGCTAGGGCTGTCATAACAAAGTACCACAGACTGGATGGCTTAGACAGCAGAAATATATTGTCACAGAAATGTAGCCTTCTTCTGGAGGTTAGAAGTCCGAGATCAAGGTGGTATCAGTGTTGGTTCCTCCTGAGGCTGTGAGATAGAACCTGACTGTGCCTGTCACCCAGCTTCTGGTGGTTGCTGGCAATGCTCGGGGTTCCTTGGCTCATGGATGCATCACTCTGACCTCTGCTTTCATCTTCACATGGTGATATGGCTTGGCCATGTCCCCACCCAAATTCCATCTTGAATTGTAGTTTCCATAATCCCCATGTGTTGTGGGAAGGACCCAGTGGGAGGTAATTTAATTATGGGAGTGGCTATTCTTGTGACAGTGAGTGAGTTCTCACGAGATCTGATGGTTTTATAAGGGGCATTCCCCGCTTTTGCTCAGCACCTTCTCCTTCTACTGCCCTGTGAAGAGGGACATGTTTGCTTCCCCTTCCACCCTGAGGCCTCCCCAGCCATGCTTAACTGTGAGTCAATTAAACCTCTTTCCTTGATAAAGTACCCAGTTTAGGGCATGTATTTATTAGCAGCATGAGAATGGACTAATATACATGGTGTCACCCTGTGTGCTTGTCCATCTGGCTTCAAGTTCCTCCTTTTTATAAAGACACCAGTCAAAATAGGAGTAGGGCCCACCCAAATGACCTCATTTTAACTTGACTACCTCTGTAAAGACCCTATTTCCAGATAAGCTCACATTCTGAGATACCGGGGGTAGGCCTCCACATCTTAGAGGGAGAGGGACACAATGCAACCCATAACACTCCATTCCCATTCCCATTCTCTCAATGTCATGCAGCCATCCTGTGACCACCACCTCATTTCTTCCCAACATCTTCCCAACTTATTCCCACTAGTACTCTACCTCCAAAATTCCTTTGATCCCACTGGGACCTACAATCTACTGTCCCTACTCCCGCATGCCTCCCTCTTTTACTGTTCCTTTTTCCCTTTTTATCCAATTTAAAGACCACAGTCACACTTGCAATCCCAGCTACTCAGGAGGCTGAGGCAGGAGGATTCCTTGAGCCCAGGAATTTGAGGCTGCAGTGAGCTGTGATCTCTCCACTGCACATCAGCCTGGGTGATGGAGCAAGACACTGACTCCAAAAAAAAAAAAAAAATAGAATCACTCCCCTGCATACATCTTCAATTTCCTTGCTTCTTTCCCTCTCCTTTGTTGTACTCAATTAGTAAATGGCAGCCCTGGCTAATTCACCTCACTGCATGGGAAGCATGGGCTGGAGAAGAAAACCAACACATTCATGTTAACCAGTCTCCCTTTAAATTCCTAATTACATAAGGTGGACCCTTCATGCTGCCTGCTAATCCTACTACATTTCCCAGTCCATTCACTCTTTTGAGCTCCTAGATGACTACTCATACGTTCTCCTGTCTTCTCAAGCCTCCAACATCTTCTCCTGCCATCTTTCTCAGCTGATGATCTTGAATATTTCCTTGAGAAAATAAAAGCACCCAGGAGAGAGCTCCTATAGTTAGACACCATCACATATACCCAACTACCTGCTTCTGAGCCTTCCTCCTTCCTGTACCTATGAATGCTATTTAAAGCCACTTATGCACTGGAGCTCGATAATTCCCTCTTCTCTTTCGTGAGTCATCAGATTTTCTTTCTTTCTTCCTTTCTTTCCTTCCCTTCCTTCCCTTCTTTCTTCCCTTTCCTTCCCTTCCCCTTCCTTCCTTCCTTCCTTCCTTCCTTCCTTCCTCTTTCCTTCCTTCTTTCTTTCTCTTTCTTCTTTCTTTCTTTCCTTCTTTTCAGATGGAGTCTCACTCTGTCGCCAGGCTGGAGTGCAGTGACATGATCTCCGCTCACTGCAACCTCCATCTCCCAGGTTCAAGTGGTTCTCCTGCCTCAGCCTCCGGAGTAGCTGGGACTACAGGCATGTGCCACCACGCCCAGCTAATTTTTATATTTTTAGTAGAGACGGGTTTCACCATGTTGGCCAGGCTGGTCTCAATCTCTTGCCTTGTGATCTGCCTGCCTTGGCCTCCCAAAGTGCTGGGATTACAAGCGTGAGCCACTGCACCCGGCTGCAGATTTTCTCCAGTTTATCGTTCCAATAAGTATAAGAATATGCTGTAATTTCTTTATTTTTTTTTTAATTTTTAGAGATGGGGGGTCTCACTATGCAGCCCAGGTTGAACTTGACTCCTGGGCTCAAGCAATCCTCCCGTCTCAGCCTCCCAACTAGCTAGGACTACAGGCATATGCCACTGGGCCTGTCTGGCTAACTTTTCCTATGTTTAAGAAACCCCCCCCCTTAGAGCCTGGGAGCAACAACACTCCAACAGCAATGAACATACCAGCTTCCAAATCTTTATTTCTAAATATTCCCCACGAAAATAAAACAGGGCTCTTTGGAAAAATGCTTGATTCCAGTACTGGGTTGGGGAAAATCCAAGATGAATCTGGAGCATGTTATGGCAGAAAGTAAGTACGTCCTTGAAGAATGATGCAGATTTGTCAAAAAGACACAGAAGCCAGTTTGAAGGGGCTCCCACTGGCCAAATCATGGACAGTTTGAGCATTTGAGATATAAACCACTGAATAAAATAAGAAACCATAATTCTATACTGACTTAAATGAACACATAAAAAGTTAAATAAAAATTAAATATTTACATAGTTTCAGAGTACCTACCTACAACGTAATTATTCATTACAAAGGGAAATAGTAAATGTGTGATGGAGAAACCTAGCACACAGCAAGTAACGAAAATGAGCATTTTTAGTAATGAGACAAATCAATATCAGTATCTGTAATCTTCCAAAATTTCAAAGTCCTGTAAGTTAGGAAAGACTGAGGAATTGTTCCAGATTGAAGGAGACTGAATAAACATGACAACTGAATGCAATGTGTGACTTTAAACTGGCTAGAAAGGATATTATTCTGACAATGGGTGAAAGTTGTCTGTGGTCTGAAGAGTAGATAAGCTTTTTTTATCAATATTAATTTCTGATTTTGATGGTGGTATGTATGGTATTGGGGAAGATAAGAAAGTGTCCTTGTTTGTAGTAAACAAACCTGAAGTGTTTGGGGTGATAAAACATCATGTTAGCAACCTACTCTTAAATAGTTTAGGTGAAAGACCGGGACGCCTATAATGCCAGCTACTCAAGAGGTGGTGGTGGGTGCCTATAATGCCAGCTACTCAAGAGGCTGAGGCAGGAGAATCACTTGAACCCAGGAGGCGGAGGTTGCAGTGAGCCGAGATCGCACCACTGCACTCCAGCCTGGGTGACAGAGTGAGACTCTGTTAAAAAAAACAAAACAAAACAAAAAAAAGATAGTTTAAGAGAGGAAAAAAAACTTTGTACTGTATTTGAAACATTTGTGTATGAAATAGTTCCAAAAATAAAAACTTTAAAATGTTAAAAGTCTAATTTCTTGACCCCCATCTCCTCTCCCACTCTCTTCTACCCTACTTACTTGTCCCCAAAGAAGGCATCTAGGCTGGGCACAGTGGCTCACACCTGTAATCCAAGCATTTTGGGAGGCTGAGGTGGGTGGATCACCTGAGGTCAGGAGTTCAAGACCAGCCTGGCCAACATGGTGAAACCCCGTCTCTACTAAAAATACAAAAATTAGCCAGGTGTGGTGGCACATGCCTGTAATCCCAGCTATTCAGGAGGCTGAGGTACGACAATTGCTTGAACTCAGGAGACAGAGGTTGCAGTGAGCTGAGATCGTGCCACTGCACTCCAGCCTGGGCGACAGAGCGAGACACCATCTCAAAAAAAAAAAAAAAAAAAGATGGCGTCTAGGGAAAACGAGATCACGATGGCCTCGAACTTTGAACTCTTAAACTCAAGAGATTCTCCCACCTCAGCTTCCTGAGTAGCTGGTGGGGGACTTATAGGCATGTGCCTTTTTCTACCCTATATCTTAAAATAATTTTCTGTTTCTTAAATTATCGGTTTTTATTTTTTTAGAGACAGGGTCTCGCTTTGTTGCCCAGGCTGGAGAGTGCAGTGGTGCGATCATAGCTCACTGCTGCCTCCAATTCCTGGGCTCAATGATCCTCCCTCCTCAGCCTCCTGAGTAGCAGGGACTATAGGGATGTGCCACAATGCTAAAAAAGAACTGTCTATACTCCAATTCTTCCTTTCCCATTTGCTCTTGACCCACTCAAAACAGCTTTCACTTCCATCACTGTTCCTGTTAAGGTCACCAGTGACCTCTGTGCTGCTAAATCCAAAAGGCAATTTTCTTTTTTTTTTTTCTTTGAGACAGGGTCTCACTCTGTCATCCATCCAGGAATGAAGTGGCACAATCGTAGCTCCCTGCAGCCTCGACCTCCTGGGCTCAAGTGATCATTCTGCCTCAGCCTCACAAAGCACTAAAACTAAAAGGTGCGTGCCACCATGCCTGGCTCAAAATGCAATTTTCAATCCTCTTTTTGCCAGACACATCAGCAGAAGTGACAGCTGATTACTTAATCCTTCTTGAAACATTTTCTTCACTTACATGCCAAGACCCCACATTCTCCTAGGACCACCCTGCAGCCTCCTTTGCCATTTCCTCCTCGTTTCCTCTGACCTCTAAAGAATGGAGTATGCTAGGGGTCAGGACCCAGACTTTTCCTCTTCTCACTTCTTTGGTGATCTCATCCAGTCCTCTGGCTTTAAATAACATCCACATGCTGATGACTTACTAATTTATGCCTCCAGCCAGGCCTCTTTTCTAAACTCTGGACTTCTATAACCCAACTGCTTACTCCACATTTTCCCTTGGATGTTATCCAACAGGCATCTCAAATTTAACATGGCCAACACTTAACTCCTGACCTTCCTTCCCTCCCCGACATCTGCTCTAGCCAGTCTTCCCCATATCAGTGAATGGCACCCTTCCATTTGCTCCAAAACTCTTAGAGTTATCCTTGACTCTTCTTTCCTCACATCAATTATGTTAGCAAATCCTGTCATCCTGACTGTCTCCGCTTGGTCCAGGTCACCAGCATCTCTCGCTGGGGTTCCTGAAGAGGCCTCCTTACCGGCTCCTGCTTCTGTGCCAGCCCTCTACAGTCTCTTCTCATCACTCTGCACTGCTTCCCCATTTCGCTTTGAGTGAAAGCCAAAGCAGTCCCGACGCTGACGCAAAACCCCACGAGATCTCTTCTACCAAATTGGCTAACAGGAAGTTTGATACAATCAATGATATGGAAGAAGTGGGGAGACAGTTCAACTTGTATGTTGCTTGTGGGAGTGTAACTTATGAATGTCTATTAAAAAACAAAGTTAAGGCCAGGGCGGTGGCTCATGCCTCTAATCCCAACACTTTGGGAGGCCAAGGCGAGTGAATCACTTGAGCCCAGGAGTTCAAGACCAGCCTGGGCAACATAGCAAAACCCGTCTCTACAAAAAATACAAAAGTTAACTGGGTGTGGTGGTGCATGCCTAGGTCCCAGCTACTGGGGAGGCTGAGGTGGGATGACCAATTGAACCTGGGAGGTGGAGGTTGCAGTGAGCTGAGATGGCGCCACTCCATGCAAGCCTGGGTGACAGTGAGACACTGTCTCAAAAAACAAAAACCTAAGCATACTCTATGACTCAGCAATTCCATTTATAGAAATTTATTTATTTATTTTGGAGACAGGCTCTTACCCTGTTCCTCAGGCTGGAGTGCAGTGGTGGGAAAATAGCTTGCTGTAGCCTCAAACTTCTGGGGTCAAGGGATCCTCCTGCCTCAGCCTCCCAAGTAGCTAAGACTACAAGCATGTGCCACCACATCTGGCCAATTTTTGTAGGTTTTGTAGAGATGGGGTCTCACTATGTTGCCCAGGCTGGTCTCAAACTCCTGGCCTCAGGCAATTCTCTCTGCCTCGGCCTTTCAAAGTGCTAAAATTACTGGCATGAGCTACTATACCTGGAGAATATAGGAATTTATCTTATGGAAATATACAAGTGGCCAAAGACACATATGGCATGTTCACTGCAGTGTTGTCATGACAAAACAAATAAATAAAGTATGTCTATACGATGAAGTATGACGTACAAAAGTGGAGATTCATGGGTTTTGGAAAAATCTCCAAGATATATTATTGAATGCTAAAGGGAAGATCAGTAACTACAGGATAATCTCATTGTCTAATAAAAGGTAAACATAAATATGCTTGTGTATATGTGGATTTTAAAAACATCTGAAAGGGGCCAGGAACAGTGGCTCATGCCTGTAACCCCAGCACTTTGGGAGGCTGCGACTGGCAGATCACATAAGGCCAGGAGTTTGAGACCAGCCTGGGCAACATGGCAAAACCCCGTCTCTACTAAAAATACAAAAATTAGCTGGGTGTGGTGGTGCATGTCTGTAATACCAGCTACTCAGGAGGCTGAGGCATGAGAATCACTTGAACCTGGGAGGCAGAGGTTGCACTGAGCCGAGATCCCGCCACTGCACTCCAGCCTGGGCGACACAGCGAGACTGTCTCAAAAATAAATAAATAAATAAAAATAAATGAGAACATCTGGAAGGATAACCAATTAACTCAGGTTGCCTGTGGAATGAAACTGAGGGCACAGTATGAAGGGGATTTTTCCTTTTTTCTGTTTGTTATTAAATTATTTTTAATTTTTAGAAACAAGGTCTTGCTTTGTTGCCCAGGCTGAAATGTAGTCGGATGCTAATAGCTCACTACAGCCTCAAATTCCTGGGTTCATGCAATCATCCCACCTTAGCTTCCCAAGCAGGTAGGACTACAGGCTCACACCACCATGCCCAGCTAATTTTTTACTTATTTTTTGAGGCAGGGTCTCACTCTGTCACCCAAGATGACTGCAGTGACATGATCATCACTCACTGCAGGCTCCAATCACTCAGGCTCAAGCCATCCTCCCACCTCAGCCTCTCAAGTAGCTGGGACTACAGGTGTGCACCAACATGCCTGGGTAATTTTTCATTTTTTTTTTTTTTTGAAACAGAGTCTTGCTTTGTTGCCCAGGCTGGAGTGCAGTGGTGCAATCTCGGCTCACCGCAACCTCCGCCTCCTGGGTTCAAGCGATTCTCTCCCAAGTAGCTGGGATTACAGGCATGCGCCACCACGCCCAGCTGATTTTTGTATTTGTAGCAGAGATGGGGTTTCACCATGTTGGCCAGGCTGATCTCAAACTCCTGACCTTAAGTGATCTGCCTGCCTTGGCCTCTCAAAGTGCTTGGGATTACAGGTGTGAGCCACAGTCCCGGCCTAATTTTTTATTTTTTTGTAGAGACACGGTCTCACTATGTAGCCCAGGCTGGTCTCAAACTCCTGGGTGCAAGTGATCTTCCTCCGCTGGCTTCCCAAAGTGCTGGGATTACAGGTGTGAGCCACAGTGCCCAGCCCCTTTTTTTCCTTGTATAACATTCAATTTCTTTTCCTTTTCTTTTTTTTTTTTTTTTTTTTGAGATGGAATCCCGCTCTGTTGCCCAGGCTGGAATGCAGTGGTGTGATCTCGGCTCACTGCAATCTCTGCTTCCAGGTTCAAGCGATTCTCCAGCCTCAGCCTCCTGAGTAGCTAGGATACAAGCACATGCCAACACACCCGGCTAATTTTTTTTTATTATTATTTTTTTATTTTTAGTAGAGACGGGGTTTCACCATGTTGGTCAGGGTGGTCTCAAACTCCTGACCTCGTGATCCGCTCACCTTGGCCTCCCAAAGTGCTGGGATTACAGGAGTGAGCCACCGCGCCTGGCCTAATTTCTTTTCAATTTTTTTCTTTTCCTTTCTTTTTTTTTTTTTTTTTTTTTGAGATGGAGTCTCGCTCTGTTTGCCAGGCTGGAGTGCAGTGGCATGATCTCGGCTCACCATAACCTCCGTCTCCCGGGTTCAAGAGATTCTCCTGCCTCAGCCTCCCAAGTAGCTGGGACTACAGGTATGTGTAAGCACGCCCGGCTAATTTTTGTATTTTTAGTAGAGACGGGGTTTCACTGTGTTGGCTAGGATGGTCTTGATCTCCTGACCTCGTGACCCACCCACCTGGGCCTCCCAAAGTGCTGGGATTACAGGTGTGAGCCACAGTGCCCAGCCTCTTCGATTTTTTTTTTTTTTTTTTTTTTTTTTTTTTTTTTTGAGACGGAGTCTTGCTCTGTCACCCAGGCTGGAGTGCAGTGGTGCGGTCTTGGCTCACTGTCAGCTCTGCCTCCCGAGTTCACGCCATTCTCCTGCCTCAGCCTCCCGAGTAGCTCGGATTACAGGTGCCCGCCACCACGCTCAGCTAACTTTTTGTATTTTTAGTAGAGACGGGGTTTCACTATATTAGCCAGGATGGTCTCGATCTCCTGACCTCGTGATCCGCCTGCCTCAGCCTCCCAAAGTGCTGGAATTAAAGGCGTGAGCCACAGCACTGGCCTCTTTTCAATTTTTGACACTTTATAATTGTATGTACTTATGGGGTACAATGTGATGTTTCTGCATACATGGATACATTGTGTAGTGATCAAATCAGGGTATTTAGGACAGCCATCTCATTATGAATTTATCATTTTTTTTGTGGTGAGAACATTCAAAACCCTTCTATTTTGTAATAATATACCATATCTTCTTGTTAACCATTGTCACCCTATGTGCAATAGAACACCAGAACTTACTCCTCCTACCTAGTTTTGCACCTCCAAACAACCTCTTCTCAACCTCCTCTCCTTCACTGGCTCCGCAGCCTCTGGTAACCACTGATCTGCTCTATACTTCCGTAAGATTGGCTTTTTCTTTTTCTTAAGATTCCACGTATCAGTGAGATCATGTGGTATTTGTCTTTTTGTGTCCGACTCATTTCACTTAACGTAATGTTCAGGTTCATATAATTTGTTTCAAATGACAGGATATCATTCTTTTTCATTGCCGAATAGTATTCCACCGTGTAGATATACTACATTTTATCCATTCATCCATTGCTGGTATTTAGGTTGACTTCAATTCTTGGCTATTGTGAACAGTGCTGAAATAAACATGGGAGTACAGATATCTACATTTACCCACTGGTGGGATTGCTGGATCATATAGTAGCTCTACTTTTAATTTTTTGAGGAACCTCCACAGTTTTCCTTAATAGAGGTACTAATTTGCATTCCCACCAACAGTGTGTAAAGGTTCTATTTTCTCTACATCCTCACCAACACTTGTTTTCTTTTGTCTTTTTGATAAGAGCTATTCTAACTAGAGTGAGATGGTATTTCATTGCGGTTTTGATTTGCATTTCCCTGATAATTAGTTATAACATTCAATTTCAATTCCTTTTTCTAAAAACCATGAACATAATACTTTTTTTTTTTTTTTTTTTAGACAGAGTTTTGCTTTTGTTACCCAGGCTGGAGGGCAATGGTACAATCTTGGCTCACTGCAACCTCCGCCTCCCAAGTTCAAGTGATTCTCCTGCCTCAGCCTCCCGAATAGCTGGGATTCCAGGCATGTGCCATCACGCCTGGCTAATTCTGTATTTTTTAGTAGAGATGGGGTTTCTCCATGTTGGTCAGGCTGGTTTCGAACTCCTGACCTCAGGTGATCCACCCACCTCGGCCTCCTAAATTGCTGGGATTACATGCGTGAGCCATTGTGCCTGGGGAACATATAACTCTATAATTTCTATTCCTTTAACAATTAAAAACCTTTTAAGGGGCCAGGCACGGTGGTTCACGCCTGTAATCCCAGCACTTTGGGAGGCTGAGGTAGGCAGATCACAAGGTCAGGAGATTGAGACCATTCTGGCTAAGATGGTGAAACTCCACCTCTGCTAAAAATACAAAAAATTAGCCCGGTGTGGTGGCGGGAGCCTGTAGTCCCAGCTACTCAGGAGGCTGAGGCAGGAGAATGGCGTGAACCCAGGAGGCGGAGCTTGCAGTGAGCCGAGATCGCGCCACTGCACTCCAGCCTGGGCGACAGAGTGAGACTCCGTCTCAAAAAAAGAAAAGTTAAAAAATTTTTTTTCCCAAGACTATAGAAATGCTCACCTGTATTAACTTCAAATTCATGTTGCCTTAAATAACTTATTTATATGCTTGAACTAACTCACACAGGATTACAGAATGAGGGTATATATCTAGAGTTTGCTGCAGAGAATAATTGTTTCTCTTTAAAAATTTTTTTTTTTTGAGACGGAGTCTCTCTCTGTCATCCAGGCTGGAGTGCAGTGGCGCGATCCTGGCTCACTGCAACCTCCGCCTCCCGGGTTCAAGTGATTCTCCTGCCTCAGCCTCCAGAGTAGCTGGGACTACAGGCGCGTGCCACCACGCCCGGCTAGTTTTTTGTATTTTTAGTAGAGACAGGGTTTCACTGTGTTAGCCAGGATGGTATCGATCTCCTGACCTCATGATCCGCCCACCTCAGCCTCCCAAAGTGCTGGGATTACAGGCGTGAGCCACTGCGCAAGGCCTTAAAACTTTTTCTGATAAAGAAAACAAAACAGGTTGGATGCAGTGGCTCACACCTGTAATCCCAGAACTTGGAGAGGCCAGGGTGGGAGGATCTCTTGAGGCCAGGAGTTTGAGACCAGCCTGGGCAACATAGTGAGACCCCATCTCTAAAAAAAAAAAATTTTTTTTTAAAGAAAACAAAGCACACTATTTGTAGAAAATCTAGAAAAGGGTAAAGAAGGGGAAAAAAAAACCACTGGCTACCCAGAGAACACTTGAGTTAACATTTTTGCGACAGTTCCTGCAAAAGGCAAAGTGCCCGGTGAAGTTCAACCTGAAGCCTTGTCATACCTTTTGCTAATGCCTTGATGCCATTTGGGGGGATGGGGGAGGTGGCCTGGCAGTTTTGTCTTCCTTTGTTTGGAAAATCCAGCAGAATGGGTCTTGCACATTGGAAAGACAAACATTCACCTATTATTCTTGGAGAAAACAGTGAATTTACCTGAATTCTGCAGGAAGATGTTACAAACTGAGATATGAAGTGTTCTGCCTTAGTAAGGATCAAATGGTCTTTCAGCCAAACCTTTCTTCGAAGTGCAAGAAATTGATTCCCATGAGTGTCTTTAAACTCAACTGCATTTCCTCCTCCACAGAATCATTTTAGATAAAATACTGGGTCTGTGTGGAGGGCACACAATTATGTGGGCCGTGGGGTGGCTCATCTGGGTCCAGGGTCTCTTAGCAGAATGCTGGGGGATTTAGGAAGTTTCCCACCATGGAACAGTTGGTAGGCAAGGGCTGCCTCCAGGCGTCATGTGTGACTGATGCCACCTGCCCTGCCCTGGTCAGTCAGCCCACATTGCCCTGGAAACCAAGGTGACACCTTGCATTTGCAAACACCAGAGAATAGAGCCTGGCGGCAGATGGATCAGACCCTGGTGGTAAGAATGCGGATGGACCCTCTGGTCTCAGCTTGAAAGAGGTGGAGTCCTGCATCAAACCTACTATGCCAAACTCCTTCCCCAAAAGGAAACAGGAGGAATATCCTGCAGGCAAACAATTCTGTTCTAACTAGGAAATGACGTAATCTACCAAGTTCAAGCAGAGAGGAGGGCTTGAAAAACCAAGAAATAAAAAGTGAGAAGGAGGTAGACCTCTTGAAGCCCACCTGGCAAGAAGCAGAGATTTACAGCTTGGTAATATTATGCTTAAGCCCATAAAAGCAGAAAGGATAGGACAGTGGGATAGGAATCTGGAAGCAGAAGACAAGAGGTAAGAAAATGGGATACTGACTTAAAAAAACCAACCAACAAACAAAAAACCCAGACATCTGACTTGACCCTCTCTGTCTTGTTAATTTCTTCAATGATGATATTAACTAAGAAGGGGTAGGAAGAGAATTGGGGAAGGGGTAGGAAGAGGAGAATGCTGAGAAGAAAGTCTGGCTGATGGGACCAGCTCGTCTGGATTAACCTTCTAATCTTCTATAGAGGAGGAAGACCAAGGTCTGGAGAAGAGATGCAACTCTGCTCAGAGTCTGCATGTCCCACCCAGCCTGGGACACGTGGGGCCTGAGTGCATGTCCACAGCCATCTTCCCCAGCTCCCTCTCCAAGGGGCCACCCAGCCTCGTGCTATGCCCAAGCCCTGGGCCGGGAGAATCTCTCCGAGCCCAGGTACCCTTCCGGGCCTAAGCAGGCCCTACTCTCCCAAACCCTCAGTTACCTTCTGGGATGACTCCAGCCAGTTGCCCTGGTGAGGGGGCTGTGTCACAAGGGGGCCTGGGGTCCCTCAACCTGGCACCCATGCAGTGTTCCCCGACCTGGCCTGCCTGAGTCCTCCCACACAACAAGCCGAGTCAGGGGCAGGGAGGGGGCCTCCACATTTTATTAGGGATACGGCAGAAGCAGAGGCAGGAAGCAGAGCAGCCGAATTTTAAACAACAGATAAATTAACCGCAGTGCGGGGCTGGGGGCTGGTGGCTGGGCCAGGCGCTTCAATATATAAAAACAACAACAAAAAAGACGGACGAATAGACCCCAAAGGCATGGGGCAGGGGAGGGCAGCACCATCCAGACAGCAGGGAGGACCAGGGCAGAGAGAGAAGGCAACTTGTCCCCCGGCCCCCAAACTCCACCAGCACGGGGGCCTCCAAGAGGTCCTCGCGAGGGCTTCGGGGCAGAGGAGCAGCCGGGTCGGGCAGAGATGGCACGGCTGGTGGGCAGGAAGCACCACAAGATGGCTCAGCCTGAAGTAGGGGCTGGGGGCCTGCGACACAGTGGCCTTAAACCCCCAGTCCCTTCAAGGAAGAGCCTTACTCTGGGTGAGAGAAGGGACCAAGGGCGGGGTCTCTCCCTGAGCTGAGCACGGTCATCTCATCTGCAGTAGCAGTGGGTGGTGGGGTGTGCCAGGGACCCCCTTTTCACCTTCTTATCCACCTGCCTCCTTGGTCCCCTCAGGGAGGGGCCCCCGTCTCCAGGGGTTGGGCATGAAGAGAGCCGGTCAAGTCTGTGGTCCCCAACTCCAGCGGGGCCGTGGCGTGGCGCTGCCCCTCAGCCCTGACTCCCACAGGAGGAGAGCGAGTCGTAGAGAGAGTCACTGAGAGACTCCGAGGTCTCCAGCCCTGGGGGCCCCCCGCTGGCCACTCTGCCTTCCTCAGCCATGTCCGAAGTGCTGGGGGTGCGGCTACCCCCGAAAGGTGGGCCCTGGGGCGTAGGGGACGGGCGGCTGGGCTCCTGGCTTCGCTTCCGGTCCACGGGCAGGGCCTGGGAAAGGAGGGGCAGCTCGGGAGGAAGCTCCTCTCCACCTTTCAGCCCAGCCTCAGAGGCACTGAGCTCTGAGGGGCGTCTGTGCACCTGATGGGGGGCTGCTCCAGAGGGGGCCCAAGGTGGGGTATACTTCAGAGGAAACAGGCTGGAGGTACAACTGAGAACAGTCCTACAAGGTTCTGGGGAGGGACAGAAACCCTTTCCCCACGAGAGGAGTGCAAGGAGGGCAGCGGGGAGGGCCGCTCACAGGGCATCCCAGGGGTCCTCCTCCCAGAGGGTGCAGCGCTGAGACTGTGTGACACACAGGCCGTACCTCACTGGAGAAACTGGTCTCCCCACATCACTCCCTCCTGCTCCCGAGTCCTTTCCCTTTCCTCTGCTGCAATTCTCACCATGGGGGTCCTGGGCAGCCCCTCCAATTGTCGGGGTGGGCACATGAAAGGGTCCGAGGAGCTGCCGGCTGCCCTAGTATTGGGGAAGGTCCAGTTCTTGGCCAGCTGGACAGGAGGGGTGGGGCCTGGGTCTTCACAGGGATCTGTCCAGGAACAAAGGGAAGGTGGATGGAGCTGCCTGGGCAGCTCCAGGATGCCCGGGGGCATCCCACCCTCCCACCTGGACACTCACCATCAGGACAGGTCTCATGGCCCCGGTGGCCCGGAGCAGCGGGTAGCAGTGCAGGGAAGGCTGGCATGCTGGGGTGCCGCCCACTCACTAGCAGCTCCTCTATGCCTGGCACCTCCCGCTCCAGTGTGTGGGCACGGCGGGGGACTTTGGTAAGGGGTGGGGGCCGAGCTGGGGGTACCCCAGATGGGGGATCCAGCCGCGGTGGCTTGGTCTTAGGAAGATTCTTGCTGGGGGTCCCACTGCTACCATGGTCTGGGGGTGGGAAGGTCCCAATGCCACTGTCCAAGGTTCGAGTCAAGGAGCCACAGGCTGGGAAGGGGAGGGCCCGTTAAGAGTGTGAGGCTGGGCTCAGTCCCCGGCCTGCCTCCACTTCCTGCCCAGCCCAGGCTCCATCCCTACTCAGGGCCCCTCCTGGCCCAACAGGCTCATTCCACAGCACCTGTCCACCATCCCCACCTGCCCTGGGCTTGGGGAAGGGGTGTAGGTGGGGCGAGTACCCTGAGGGCAGGGAAGGATTTGTTCCTGTGTAGCTCCAGTGCCCGCCTGGTGCTTGGCACCAAGATGGCACACAGAGCCTGGCACCTGCTGCGGGGACAGGAAGAAGTAAAGTGGGAAGAAGTGGGTAGGGGGGTGGGGGCAGGCCCATCCTCAGCCCCTGACCCTGCTGACCTGTGAAGTGTGAGGTGGGCACTGGCTCGGCCAGGCTGTCCTCCGAGGGCATCTCTTCCTGCCTCCCTGGCTCGCTGCTCGGCTGTGTGGGGTACAGGAGACCTCATAGTCCACTCCTCCCCCCTCCACACCCCTCCCCATGCCTCTAGAGGGTGGGAATGTGGCTGTAAACATATGGGAGTATGAGGATTAGGGCCTTGGAGTATGGATCTGAGAGCCCCTGCAGACTGGGAAGCCCCTCTCCCCTCTCCAGTCTCCCCTTAGAGACCCATCTGGCACTCATGGTCTTGGGGAAGGGGAACCCTCTAGGGAGTAAGAGACCTGGCAGGGCCAGAGAGCCAGGCCCTCTACCCAGTCTCTGCCCCAAGAACTTACCTTTCCAGGAGGTTTTCCGCAACCCTGAAGAGGGCCCACCAGGCCATTCCGGGGCCCACAGGCTGGCCAGGGGCTCTTGGGGTCAGAAGACACCGGCTGGAAATCCCCGTACTCAGGCTTGGGCTCCCGCCAGCTCTTGGATGGCAGCTCCTTGCCATCCACCCTATGGGCAACAGCGCAGATGTAGGTGAGGGTGGTCTTGCCTGCCCAGACATTCCAGCCTTGCACCAGCCAATGGTGCTGGGCTTAGGGAGGCACTTCCTGCCATCCACCCCCGGGGAAGGGGACATGTCGCTACTGATTGCTCCCACCACCCTTCTTGACCCTGGCAACAGGCAAGGACACTAGGGAACCCCAGAGGAACAGAGGGCAGGGGAGAAGATGGGAGAACTCCCCGAAAGTTATCCAGGGTCAAGCCTAGAGACTGCTTGATGGTGATTCCAGGTAGACTGGCAGACCCGGTCACATCCTGGTCCATGAACGACACACTCCACCTGCTCTAGCTGAACTTCTGAGCACACCTGCGGTCCAAACCATGCACCCTACCTGGGGCCCAATTCCTGCAGACTTTCTGCCTCATCTGGCCCAGACAAAGCAACCCCAAGATGGGTGGATCCCTTCTTTAAACCACAACTCCTGTCGTGGCAGGTGTCAAAGGGCAAGATGGGAAGAAAACTCCCCTTGTCCCTTTCCTGAGGGAGAAGACCTTTATCAGCCCATAGTTACGCTCTATCCTGCACTTAACTATCACACGCAGGCTGCCTCATTTGGTATGGAGACCATCCAGGAAGATGTGGACTGTTAACTCTTCTCAAATGAGAAGCCAGCAATGAGGCCAAGCCCCTGATCTTTCCTCCAGGCCAAGTCACTGACCCCCCAGCTGCTTTGGTGGCCTTCTATCCCTTTTGACCTCTGGGAAGCCCCAGCTCCCAGGAAAAGCAGGCCTAGCTCCAGACGCAGGTGTGCCCACGAAGGGAAAACTGCCCCATGCCCACCAAGCACCTGTTGACTGATCCCAGGCCCTCACCTGTTTAGCAGCTGCTGCATGAAGGTGTCTGCACCTTGGTACATCCCAGCCAGCTGGCCCTGCACCTGCCCCAGCCCCGTGTTGGGCCCTGGGGCTGGGCCACCAGGCCGTCGCCGGGCCCTGCTGCTTAGGTAGGCCTTCTCCTCTTCCAGTGCCCGACGCAGGTCTTCCGCCTTGGCCATCAGCTTGGAGATGTTGAGGCTCTCGGCCTCCAGCTTCCGGGCTTCCATCTTGACTTCCCTCCGGAGTGGGGAGCCCCCGCCAGCCCCCTCCTTGTTCTTGGTGGCCTCCGTGCGGCGGTTCAGCGCTGGCAGCTTGCTCTTCTTAAGGCCGAACCAGCTGGCGATGCTGCTGGTGTTGCGGTGCTTGACCTCAGCGCCGGGGGCTCGCTCCTGGCCCTGGAGCCGCAGCACGTTCTCCTCAATGCCCTTCATCACCTTCTCCTCGATGGCTGAGTGTGGAGCCAGCCCCTCAGGGCCCTGGCTTGGGTTAGTGGGGCCAGGTACTAGGGGTGTGGACTGGGCCGTGGCACTACCACAGTCTGCCCAGGGAGGGCCCTTCCCTTTGTCAGGCTTGGGGGACTCCTTGGTGACTGGGGGAGCCCCAGGTCGAGGCACCACCTTGGTGGGTGACTTGGAAGGGAGCTTGGTGGGGCTGCTGTGAGGGCTCTTATTGGACTTGCCCAGGCTTGGGGCTGAGGTTGGCACTTTGGCAGGGGTACGGGGTACCTGGGGGCACAGGGCCCCTGCCAGCCGGCTCTTGGCCAGCTCCACTTTGGTGAGACAGCTCCTTGGTGAGACAGGCTCCAGGTCCACCCGGGCCCCCATGGAGTGAGAGGAGTAGACTCGGGCCCCGGGATCCCCCATGAGTCCAGGTTCCTGCTGCTTCAGGCTGTTCGTGCCCAAGGCCACTGCCCCCCGTATCCCCCCCTTGGCTTCTAGCTGCTCCGGTGGCCTGTGGATGGAGGGCACCATGTCTCCAGCACTCTCCCCTGACTTCCCAGGTCCCCGGGTCTTT
The DNA here is from genome assembly GCF_006542625.1 of Nomascus leucogenys. Lineage (NCBI taxonomy): Eukaryota > Metazoa > Chordata > Mammalia > Primates > Hylobatidae > Nomascus > Nomascus leucogenys. Next base: position 2,355,617 of record NC_044388.1, on the reverse strand, counting down.
TCGGTGCCAGGCCTGGCTGGCACCCCATTCTTCTCTGCGCCCAGGGCCCCCTCGGGGCCTGTCTTCAGCTTCCCCAGGGCCGCCAGTCTGTCCCGCAGAGGTGTGCTGCCAGGATCCCCAGGTCGCCGTCCTGACCCCTGGCTGGGCTTCTTGGATGAGTTGCCTGGGGTCCTGCGGCCAGGATGGGGAGACTCCGAGCCTGTCTTGTCCAAACTCTTCTCCTGGGGGTTCCCATAGGGGTACGATTCTAGGACGCAAGGGCTCGGGGGGACTCCAGGGCTTCTGAGGACCTCAGGGGCCTGTGGTACCTCCAGAGTTAGCTGTGGGTAGGTGGGCACCTGCAGTGGGGATGGAGGTGGCTCTGGGGAAGGCCCCCTAAAGGTGCTCCGAGAAAGGTCCAGGATGTTCTCATAGCAGGGAGACACCACTGGGCCTGGGGACAGCGTGGTGGACAAGGCTGACGGCGGGGGTCTGAGCTGTGCAGAGTCTGGGGTTGTGTAGCAGGGTGAAGGGCTGGTGGGCAGGCCTTGCGCCCCCTCTGGGGACAGCTCTCCTCCACCCAGACCCCTTCGGGCCAACAGTGGGGAGGGGCTGCCGTCTGAGCCACTGTTCCGACAGGGGATTCGCGAGTTCCGGGGCAGCTGGGGACTGAGCTGCAGGCCTCCTGGGCTGGGGCTCTTCTCCGAGGTTGGAGGCAGCTTTAGAAACTTGAGACCCCTAGCTGGAGAGGGCAGAAGGGGTCCCTGAGCTTCCCCAGGAGAAGGGGGGCCAATTTGGAGCTTGCTTTTCACCTGAGATGAGGAATGGGGGTGGCCAGGCCGAGAGCCCAGTGGGGCATCCCCAGCACCCATGAACATGCTAAGGAAGGGGAGGGGCCCCTGGCCCTCTGAGGTAGCACCGAAGCCTGGCCTGTGGGCCTCTGGGGTACCCCCACCCCAAGCTGACTTGGGGAGGCCTTTGGACTTAGACAGCTGTGGGGGCGCCTGGTCTGGGGAGGATGGCTGCCCGGGACCTGGGTGGTTCCCGTTGAGTGGGCCTGCAGCCCCGACCAGGAAGGCCTGTAGGTAAGACTCTGTGTCCTCAAGGAGCTGGCCCAGGTTCAACTGTCTGCGGGCCAGGGCACCGAGCAGGGTGTCAGGGCTGGGTGCCTCATTGGGGTCACCTGCCTCATCAGAAGACGAGGAGGAGCTGCTGCCTGGGGCACAGTTTGGGCCAGAGCTGGTGCCCTGGGCCTGAGGAGGTCCCCTGCTAGGACCCCAGGGCCGCCCAGTGCCCTCTTCCCCTCCTGGACCCCCCAAGAGGCGCTCCCAGTGCAGCAGGCCTCCCAGGTTGCCAGGGCCTAGCAGCAGGCAGGGCGCCCAGGGCGAGGGTTCAGGCTGAGGCGGGCCACACAGCTCGCCGTTGATGGGCTCTGGGGAGCCAGGCCCCTGGCCTGGAGGCCGCCAGGGGGTGGCAGGTGAGCAGAGAAGCAAGGGGTCAGTCTCTTCCAGGGCTCTCAGCACCTCCAGAATCTGGGCCTTCTTCCGAAGGAATGGGGATAGCGCATCCAGCGCTGGGGGAAGGCCGGCTGGGGGGCCTGGGCCTCCTGGCCTCAGCTGCTGCTCCCAGCATACCTTAGGGGAGAGATGATGGCATGAGGAGGAGACCACACGCAGCTGGGATCCAGTTCCCCGCCCAGGCCCTGGGCTGGCCTAACAGGGAATGCCAGGAACACAGCTGGCCTGGTTGTGTCTGTGTCCCCGAAAGGAATTCACAGCAACTGGGATATGACGGTTCCGCTTCCTCAAGGGTTGCTCAACCCTGGTTACCCCAATTCTTCTTCCTGGCACACTTGGGGTTGGGCAGGTACCCTACATCCTTTTCGTGGTTGCCCCAGCCCCTACTCCCCACAGCCATTTGGATTAGCAGGGCTGACCACCTAAAACTCTGACTTCTGTGTTTGTCCCAGGGGAGGGAGGCCTGTCCATTTCTCAGGCTCAGAAAGAACACACAGACTCCAGAAGGGAGTGTGATGTGGCCAAGTCCTAAGTCAGTCACTATAGGCAAACCCAGGCCTCCTCAGGGAACACAGCCGATGCCGCTGACCTCATCCCCAGCAGAAAGGGGTTGGGGGTGATGCCATGCCCAGCCCTTTCTCAGGTGTAGCATAGTGTGGTAGAGTGGGCAACCCATAGGCTCTGGAGTTAGCCTGTGTAGGCTCCAGTTCCAGTTCTACATATCCATAGGGCCTTCGAGTTATTTGAGCTCTAAGCTGCTTCATTGTGTCATCTGTAAAATGGGATGATTCTTACGTTAACCTCTCACTAAAGAAGACAAATGAGATCCAGGGTGTTCTACACAGTGCCTGGCATATGCAGTAAGAGCTCGGTAAGTGTTAACCACGCCTCTTAATGCATTACTAATGCATTTGCTCACAGGGCCAGTGGCTAGGATTGGGGATCTGCTTTTCTTGGCATTCGGCTGCTCACACTTCCAGCCTGGACAAACGTCTGAGCACTGGGCAACAGCCCTTCTCCGGCTATTTGCTAGGAAACATCAGTGGAGTACTGACCACAATACTTAGCCCTCCTACCTCTCTCTGCCCAGCACAGTGCCCCAGAGGCAGCGGGGCAGCCGGTCCCTCAGTGGAGCTCAGGGAGGGGGAGGCTGGTGGCTCTGATGGTGGCTGAAGTGGAGTGAGTGGGATCTGAGGAGGGAGAGGCAGAGTTAGCACAGTAGCTGTCTGACCCCAGCTCCCTACTCCCTCGCAAAGCCAGGCCTTCCCCTGAGTCTGCTCCTTCACGGAGGACTCCCAGACTCCCAGCCCCAAATGCAGCTCTTGCTGCTGCCCCACCCACCGGTAAGAGAAGCCTCAGGAGATCACAGCACAGGCAGATCTGGGGTCTCAGAGTGAGACTGGTCAGAGGGCTTTGGAGAAACATGAATGTCCCGGGCCCAGAGGGCCACAGCAAGTCTAACTCAGGGTGCCTTTCTCAGCTCCAGGCCTGCTTTACTTTTCTGTGGGGCTTCCTCTCCTCTCACAAAGAGGGTTACCACAAAGGTCTCCTCCTGTTCTGACCACCTGGGATCTGAGGATCACAGGGACAGCTGAGATAAAATGGTCTTAGATGGTCTTAGGAAAGAGATGGCAGGGAGTTAGAATATTTCCGTCTCCCCTACCTGGTCTCATGTGGAACATCTACTCTGAGGACTGAAAAGGCAGGATTTAATCATTCTCAGTCCCTGAGAATGTAATTTCCTTCTCCTGGGCATCTTGCGGCTAGATATAAGTCAGCTTTAACTCCTCCCTCTCCCTCATTCTTCACAGCCTTTAAACCCTATCTCTGCAGCGCCCCCAAGCCCCCGTGCCCCACAACCTATGGCCAGCTGCAGCAGCACCTCCAGCCCGGTTCTTCCTGCCTCTGGCTTGTACTGCTGCGCATCTCATTCAGTCTCCTTGACCTGGTTTGGTGGTCTTTCAATCTCCTGTGCACAAGACAACCTAAAGCATCTTTTTTTTCTTTTTTTTTTTTTTTTTTTTGAGACGGAGTCTTGCTCTGTCGCTCAGGCTGGAGTGCAGTGGCGCGATCTCGGCTCACTGCAAGCTCCACCTCCCGGGTTCACGCCATTCTCCTGCCTCAGCCTCTCCGAGTAGCTGGGACTACAGGCGCCCGCCACCACGCCCGGCTAATTTTTTTGTATTTTTAGTAGAGACGGGGTTTCACCGTGGTCTCGATCTCCTGACCTTGCAATCCGCCCGCCTCGGCCTCCCAAAGTGCTGGGATTACAAGCGTGAGCCACCGCGCCCGGCCCTTTTTTTTTTCTTTAAACTATAAACTCTAACAATGAGTTGAGTTTCTTTTTTTTTTTGAGACAGGGTTTTGCCTCTGTCACTCAGGCTGGAATGCAGTGGCACGACTGTAGCTCACTGCAGCCTAGATCCCCTGGCTCAAGCAATCCTCCTGCCTCAGCCTCCCAAGTAGCTAGGACTACAGGCGCGTGTCACCATGCCTGGCTAATTAAAAAAAAATTTTTTTTTTTGTACAGATGGTGTCTTGCTATGTTGCCTAGGCTGGTCTTGAACTCCTGGGCCCAAGTGATTCTCCCTCTTCAGCCTCCTAAAATGTTGGGATTATAGGCGTGAGCTACCGCGCTTGGCCTCATTTTCTTTTCTAAAGCATTTTTGTGCTCAGAAGCCTCCTATGCCTGCCCATTGCCCATGGAAACAAGTGTGAACTCCTCTGCAGGCATTCCGGGCCTGGCTGGCCAGCTCTTCCCATGCCACCGTCTCCACCTTGCTGTCACCCTCACTGTCCCTTCACACGTCCTTTGTTCCAGCCAAGCTACGTAGCTTGCTGCTCTCTGGGCTTCCCTGCCCTTGGATCTTTGCTCATGCTGTTCTTTCCACAGGGAATCCCTCCGCCCCAGTCCCCATTCCACTCTTAAAATCTCTCATCTGGCCGGGCATGGTGGCTCATGCCTGTAATCCCAGCACTTTGGGAGGCTGAGGCAGGTGCATCACCTGATGTCAGGAGTTCGAGACCAGCCTGACCAACATGGAGAAATCCCGTCTCTACTAAAAATAGAAAATTAGCTGGACGTGGTGGCGCATGCCTATAATCCCAGCTACTCGGGAGGCTGAGGCAGAAGAATTGCTTGAACCCGGGAGGCAGAGGTTGCGGTGAGCCGAGATTGTGCCATTGCACTCCAGCCTGGGCAACAAGAGTGAAACTCCATCTCAAAAAAATCTTCCATCCATCCATTAAGGCCCAGTTCCAATGTCATTTCCATCCTTCTCTGATGGCCTCCCCACACTGTCCCCTGGGTTCTTTGACGGCACTGTCACACTCTGCCTTGTGGCATGGTGTCTCTACCTCCCTGAGCTCCCAACAGTCCCAGGGTCCTGGGGTCCTGTTGGCCTGCAGAGGCCTCAGCCCTTAGACAGGGCCTTGTGATGCAGTCCAATTCCATACGTGTTGTCAAAGGCACTGCTCACAGTAAGAGCTTAATTGGCATTTGTGCAAAGGAGCTTTCACCCTAGCAAAGCACAAGCTGGGAATCACATCATAAACAGCTGCCACCGACTGACTATCTACTGTGGGCCAAGCGCGACATATCATCTCATTGAATCTTCACGTCAACTGCAATATGGGTATTTTTTCTTTTTTTTTTTTTTTTGAGACGGAGTCTCGCTCTGTCGCCCAGGCTGGAGTGCAGTGGCGCAATCTCGGCTCACTGCAAGCTCCGCCTCCCGGGTTCACGCCATTCTCCTGCCTCAGCCTCTCCGAGTAGCTGGGACTACAGGCGCCCGCCACCACGCCCGGCTAATTTTTTGTATTTTTAGTAGAGATGGGGTTTCACCGTGGTCTCGATCTCCTGACCTCGTGATCCGCCTGCCTCGGCCTCCCGAAGTGCTGGGATTACAAGCGTGAGCCACCGCGCCCGGCCGTAATATGGGTATTTTTATCCTTATCTGTAAAGAAAAAACTATAGTCTGTAAAGCTTAGTAATTTGTCCCAGGTGACACAGCTAAGAAGTAGCTAAGTTAGGGATCCAACCCAAGTTTATCCAAGGCCAAGCTTCGTGCTCTTTCCATTATGTCACGTTACCTCTGGGGAAGATAAATCTATTGGCCCAAACCCCACGAGGTTCTAGAATTCATTTAGGTAAAAAGTAAATGATTTAAGGACACTCAACCCCTCAGTCATCAGCAGTCATTGAGAAGAGTGTGCCGGGGTGGGCTGAGCTGGTGTGGTTGGGCCTCTGGGGATTCCAGGGTGAACCTGCCACAGGGACAGATCCAGGGCAAGGAGAACCGCAGAGTCGCTGCTGTGGACTCTGACCCAGCTCTGTACCAACCTGGCAAGACGGGGGCTCCAGAGTGGCCATGGTGACGAGGGGCCTCCTCTGCAAGGGCCAGGCTACCAGTGAGTGGAGGGGCTGCCTGCTCAGGGACTGGGGGCCAAGAGGTGCCTAGTTTGCCTCAGACAGACACAAACACGCACACCCCCCTCCCCCATACACACACACACACACACACACACACACACACAGAAAAGTGCTTCTCTTCTTGTCAAAGTGAGGGGAAGGGGCTGGCTAACCTCAGAAACAACCTGCTGCTCACCTCAGGCATCTGGAGCTGCTCCTGATCCTCCCACCCCCATGTCTTACCCTATCCTTGGGGGTTCCTCACAGAGTAACCTCAAGTGACACCTTAACTCAGCCCAGGAGTCACTCCCAATAGCCTCCTGCTTCTCCTGGGGAAGGCAGGTGTCAGGGCTCCCAGCAGAGACTGTCTGTGAACAGTTAGCAGAACCGAAATGTCTTTCCTGACCTCTCCGTGACTCCATACCCTAGGCTGCCTTACACCCAGCCCTACCCCTGCGCCCGGCCAAGAAGAGGCTGCGTCAGTGGCCAAATAAGCCTCCTGGAAGCTTGAAATAATTGCATCTGCAGACTCCATCCATCTCCCCACCCGAGGCAGGAGCGAATGCAAAGCTCTGTCAACAAGAAGGGATGCCCGCTGGTGGGGAGCACTGGGAGGAGGGAACAGCCAAACCCACGGGACTTGGGTAGTTTCCATACCCCCGGAATGGAAGGTGGACAGCTGATGGCCTGCTCCCCTAGGTGCACGTGAGAAGAGAGTCATGGGGCCGATGGAGCCGAGGAGGCAGGAGGCAGTGCGATGGGAGTGAAAGGAGCGCAGATGCCTACCTGAGGGAGCGAGCCTGTCGTGAGCTGGAGTTTCTGCTGAAACAGGGCACTCAGCATCTGGTTCTGCCGTTCCAGGTCAAACACCCTTTTCTTCAGCTTGATGCACTCCTCTCGCAGGTCCTGCCGCCCACCCCGGAAGGTGCAGGAAGAAGAGGAGAGGATGGTGGGAGTGTCACAGTGCTCTTCATCAGAACAGCGGCATGCACGGATCCTGTCTGGAGGCTCCAGGACCCTTCTGGGCACACCCTTCCGCTGCAACCTCCTTCTATGAGGAATCTGACCCTGCCGATGTTGGTAGCTATAGCATCTTCTGGGGATGGTAAATTCTCTAAAGTTTATCACCCCTGGTGGGAGGTAAATCCTATTCTCTTTGTTATCTTTCTCATCCCTAGAATCGACCCCCCTGCCTCTTTTTTCTTTTTTTTTTTTTGAGACGGAGTCTCACTCTGTCGCCAGGCTGGAGTGCAGTGGTGCAACCTTGGCTTGCTACAACCTCCACAACCTGGGTTCCAGCGACTCTCCTGCCTCAGCCTCCCGAGTAGCTGGGACTATAGGAGCGCATCACCACGCCCAGCTAATTTTTGTGTTTTTAGTAGAGACGGGGTTTCACCATGTTGGCCAGGATGGTCTTGATCTCTTGACCTCGTGATCTGCCCACCTCGGCCTCCCAAAGTGCTGGGATTACAGGCGTGAGCCACCGCGCCTGGCCCTCTGCCTCTTAGAAACCACACATCAAAAAAGGGCCTATATAAGACAGAGCAAGGCCTTGGAGTCAAAGTGGCCCCGATGTCAAGAAGTTATCCACCAAGTTATCCACCATACGTGAGTAAATATTCAGATGCCATTTAGGCTCACAACATCGACACTGCTTTAAGGGCTATCACAACCTGGAAAAGCCAGCTGGGGACAGGGTAAGGGAAGGAGTCATGCTCAAATCGGTGACCACTGCTCAGACACCTGGCCTTACCTAGTCCCACCTCTGCCTCTAGGTAGAACAGTATGGACCCGCTCAAGACGGAAAGACGGGGAATCACCGGAGGGCAACAGCCCATCTCCTCCAAGCCCTTAGTCTCCAGGAAGGGTCTCATCTGCTGTGCCCAGGGCTTCTCCCCAGGCTACTCACCTTCTGGTTCAGCAACGCCTGCACCACATGGTTGGCAACCTGGGGACAGAAAGCCCCAAGGCAGAGCCATCAGCTGACCCCAGCTTCTGCCAGGAGCAGATGAGCCACGTCCCCCCAGTCCTACTGCAGACCCACAGACCTCGTCCAGACAGCGCTCATAAGTCTCCCGCTGGTTTTCGTTGGCCTGGGCAAGTGCCGAGTTCTCTGCCTGCAGGAGTGAGGGAGGAAGAGGGCAAAAAGGTGGCTTTGGGGATTATTCTTCCCCCCGGGCACATTCCTTTTGGGAAAGGGGAGGCAACTACAGGGGTGCCAACTACACCACCACTCCAGCTCTTGGCTGTGAGCAGATTCTCATATGAGGAATCCTGCAGAGGCCAAGGGCAGCAGGAGGGCCGGGCTGACCTGGGATGGCTTTCTATAAACCCCGACCTCAGTCAGTGGCAATGGGGGCTCTGGGGAGACACAGTGGCCAGGGAGACCTGAGGTGGGAGGTGCCCACGGTAACCCTTATTTCCCTGGGAGACGGGCAGAGGAGGCTGTAGGGAGGATGACAGGGTGTTAAGAATGTGATGGGGGTGTGGCCTGAGGATCTGCACCCTTATCCCTCAACTCCTGAGCCCTGGGCCATCCAGCCTCTTCTTCCTGTGGCCTCCTGTGGCCTCTGGAGGAGACCCCTTTCCTAGAGCCTGCAGAGGCATGAGAGGTTAAGGAAGGGAGGTGTTCAGGGGTTAGGACGCTCATCCCTGTGCATGCTTCTTGTCCCCGAGCCGTCACTGGGCTGGGGAGCTAAGAGCAAGGAAAGGGCTTCTCAGAGGAGCTTTGCAAAAGAATGTTCTGCCAGCCTCCCGCCTGGCAAAGCAGGCCGAGAGGAAGGCCCATGGCACCCAAAAACCCACAGGAAGCTCAGAAGGAGGGGCAGCCCTGCCTCCCCAGGGATCTGGCTGGCACTGCTGCCCCTACCATGCCCCACGCCGCACCTCCAGCTCCCTCAGTCGGTGCAGAAGCTCCTGGCAGGTGCCCGGCTCCATGCTGCCATCATCACCCTCTCCTGGCCTTGGGTTTCCAGGACCCCCAGCTGGCTGGTCCATGGCCTCCGACATCTGGCCCTGGGAACAAGGAAGAGAAGCCCCGGCAGGCTACTCCAGGGCACGAGGAGGAAGTGAGGAGGAAGAGGACAAAGATGAAACCCTTCAGTCTCCTTGGAGCTTAGGTCAGTGTGACCTATAATGCATGACACTGTAACAACTCAGGGCCAGGCTGGGAATCTCCCAGTCACGGTCACGGGGCAGACACACAGATAACTCTCCTCGTCTTAAGAACAGAGACCATTGTTTTAGAAAGCCCCACACTCGCACAAGAAACCCGATTTCTCCACTGGGACTGGCCTCAAGCCGGCGCGTCATTCAGCCTCCCTGGGTCTCAGTCCCTCTATTTGTAAAATAACACCAATATCCCCTAATCTCATTCAGTATTTGCAAACAAAGATTAGGTCTGTGAAAGCGATTTGAAGAAGTTAAAAAAAAAAAAAACACTTAAAACACAAGACCGTTATTACTCATAACAGTAATAATAATTTAAACTAATTTAACAAGTAAGACATCTAGGATTTTGTCCTGGGCGTCGGTGGTCCCCTGCCTGGAGCAGGCACCTGCTTTAGGTAGTGGAGAAAATGGATAAAACCCTGGCTTTGCGGCCAAAAGCCTCTGCCTGGCCCACCTAGGGAACAGCACCCTGAGAACATGGCTCAGCACATGCGGAGAATACAGTTGAGCCTGGGGCCTGGCACCCTTAGCTCTAGCTCTGGCTCCAGTGCTCACTTGCTGGGTTATCCCAGGGCAAGGTCCCACTCCCTGGGCCTCAGGCTCCTCCTGGACAGAGTGGGAAGTGCCCTGCACCCCTCCGGGGCTCTGCTTTCTAGCTCCAGCCTCACTAGGCACCCACTGCCCTGGCAGGAGCTAGGCCCCGTCAGATCAGGCTCTTTGTGCACGATGGTCCTTCTGCTGGGGTCTCTTGACGCCACCCGCTCCTTTCGACTCGGCCAGCTCCTCCCTATTCATCCTTCAGGGCTCCCAGGGATGCTCCTGCAAGATTGTACACCAGCCTCCCCCACCAGACAGTCAACTCCATGAGGGCAGGAACACTGCATTTGCCTCCCCATCCAAACTCACATGCCTCCTGGTGGGATCCCTGGCATGTAGGAGACAGACTGATAACTAGACGAAGCTCATGACCGCATCCAGCACGGCCAGGGCTCAGACCTGCGTCACACCATGGGATCCTCCCACCCCACCAAGCCACTGCCGTCGCTGCTAGCTTGAACCGACTAGTCTTCATCTTCCAATTGAGTTCCCATTTCTCTGCTAGAGAAAAATGCGGTTTTCCTTTCATACAAATATTGTGGAGGTTTCCAGTAGATGGGCAACCCTTCCTATTATAAAAGGGTGGACCTTGGTCCACCACCGACCACCCCTTGTGCCACTGAAGCCCCCACAAAAGAAAAATGGGGTTGGGCGTGGTGGCTTATGCCTTGTGACCTCAGCACGTTGGGAGGCCAAGGTGGGAGGATGGCTTACGGCTAGGAGTTCAAGCCCAGCCTGGGCAACATGCTGAGACCGCATCTACCAAAAGAAAAAAAAAGAAGTGGGAGGATCCTTTGAGCCCTAGAGTTCGAGGCTGCGGTGAGCTGTGATCGCCACTGCGCTCAAGCCTGGGCAACAAAGCAAGACTCTGTTTCAAAACAAAAATAAAAAGCCTTGGAGCTTTTGGACTATAGGAGAGAGGGGTCCTCAGCAGCTCACCACCCAGCCATCTGAGCGCTTGCTCCCTTATCCTCCACAGTGGAGCCCAGGGGTGCCTCTCCCACCCCCAGCATGCACAGGCCCCAAAGCCCCTCACCTGTCTCTGCCCCCTTACACAGGTGGGCACACTCACTCTAGCATCCAGAACGGTCACCTCGCCTGTGGAGAAAAAAAAAAAGATGATGTCAGCCATGCACTTACTGGGCTCCTGCTATGCGCCAGGCACTGGGACATGGGACGAACAGCCAGAGACAGCCCAGCCGCTATGAAGCTTCCCCTCTATTGGGCGAGGCCGACAATGTACAGCGTTGGGTTGTGATAAGGCACTGAGAGATGACAATTAAGCAGAGACCTGAATGAATTCCAGATGAAATCCTGGAATGGGAAAGCATTTGGGACAGCAGAAAGAGCCAGTGCAAAGGTCCCCAGCCCTCAGCCAGGAATCATCAGATAACAGAGGAGACTGAACAGTCACACCTGGTGCTTTACAACCCGGTTCTACAACATACATTGTCTTGTCTCGTGCTCAACAGTTAACCACAACAATGTGAAATGCTATTATCAGTGCCTGTGTTTCAGATGAGGAAACTGAGGAACAGGAAGTTACACGTGCACACACTGTTCACCCAGTGTGATGAATAGCACAGGTGCTTTCTCCACACCATCCCATCTGGTTCTCCTAACAACCCTCCAAGGGGAGCACCCGCCTGTGGGAGGAGGCAGGCTCTGGGGCAGAGGATATTGCTTAAGTCACATGGCTACTTCACAAAGCACACCAGACAGGCCTACATTTTCCCACTCCTCTGCACACACCCAAGCTTCACTGTAAGCTCCACAGTAAAACAGACATTTAAGCTCCATACAGCCCTAGGGCTCCCCGGAGGCTAGAAACTTGGGCTAGAAATCTGACACTAAAGAATCTCTTTTCTCTTTTTCTCACTTGTAAAGCAGGGATAAGAACACTTAGCCCAAAGGGTTGTTGGAGGACAAAATGAGTTAATATATATAGAGTGTCTGGCACGAATTCCATAAATGGAGACTTCTCATATCAACACCTGACAGAGGCACAGTGCAAAGCTATGGGGTTGTTGTGGAGCCTGCTGCTACCTTGTCCGTTCACACAGAGGCCGACTCCAAGTCCCAGGGCCCTTCCTCAGCGGTCTCGGCTATAGAGGCACCTGAGGATCTCAGAATGCTGCCCCACCCACCCTGCTCTCAGAAGCCTTCTCTCCAACTCCTCCCAGCCGGCCCTCCAGCCCCAGGGCCAGCCTTGCCTTCCCTCTTCTCTTCTGATACCCCAGAAAGAGAAGCAGCTGGATGTTTGGGGGCTGGCATTACAGTGAAAAGAGAGAATGCTTCTTCGTGTGTGTGTGTGTGTGTGTGTGTGTGTGTACACAACAGTGGGAAGGGGACTTCTGAAAACACTTAGAGGAAAAGGAAGACCTGTTTAATACTGATTTTTTTATTTTTTTAAGAGACAGGGTTTCACCTCACTGCCCAGGCTGGAGTTCAGTGGCACATTCATAGCTCACTGCATCCTTGGCCTCCTGGGCTCAAGTGATCTCCTGCCTTAGCCTCCCAAGTGGCTGGGATGAGAGGCACGAGTCACTGTACCTGGCCTCTAATGCTTATTGTTAATACTGTATAATAATCTGAAGTTTTTTATTTATTTTTATTTTTATTTTTTATTTTTATTTTATTTTATTTTATTTTTTTGAGACGGAGTCTCGCTGTCGCCCAGGCTGGAGTGCAGTGGCGCAATCTCGGCTCACTGCAAGCTCCGCCTCCCGGGTTCACGCCATTCTCCTGCCTCAGCCTCTCCGAGTAGCTGGGACTACAGGCGCCCGCCACCGCGCCCAGCTAATTTTTTGTATTTTTAGTAGAGACGGGGTTTCACCGTGGTCTCGATCTCCTGACCTCGTGATCCACCCGCCTCGGCCTCCCAAAGTGCTGGGATTACAGGCGTGAGCCACCGCGCCCGGCCTGAAGTTTTTTATTTTAACATCATAAAAATGTATCATATTTAACTTGGTTTGCTCATAACATTATCACGTTTGATAGACTTAGAAATATACAGGCCTGGAAAAAAAATGAAAAAAATTTAAGAATTATCCTCCTTCCCACACTCAAATGGGGTGAAACCCAGACAATGTCCAGCATCTGACCACTGCCACCCTCACCCACAACTCTGGCCTCTGGGCCACTGTCCTCCCACTGCCTGAAGCAACCTGCCCGTCGGTCCCCAGCATGTCCCTCAATCCCCTCACCATCAGAGGGGCTGGGGTGTGGCTGAGGTATGCTGTGGAGGAGGAGAAAAAAGTTGGGAGGGTGAGGGAAAGGAATGGGATGAAGAAGGCAGCATCCAGGGTCTGGAAAAGGATAACATTAAGGACCGGGAAACCCTAAGGTTTGTGTTCTTCATAAGAAAGCAACAACGAAACAATGGGTGACAGTGGTTTAGTAGAGTATCTTTTCCCAAAAGAATAAAAAAGCGTCCAGGTTAAGAGCAAGGCCAGGCTGTGAGGACTGGCTGCGGACTCTCTATGTGTGCATGCAGTGGTTTTCCGTGTTGAGGAGCATGGAGACCCCACACACTCCACAAAGCCAGGCGTGGCCCCTATCCACAGCTAAGCCCCTGTGAATCCCAGGCCAGGAGGCCTGAGTCCCACTGAGAATGGAGAAGACCCTCCGATTTATGAGCCAGCCAGTGGCCACAGTTCTTCTTCTCGGTGTGCCCCAGCTGGAGTGGGGCTGGGACTCAGCCCCACTTCGGGAGAAATGCTTTCTGGCCTCACAGTGAGGGGGTCTGGGGTCAGCCCAGGATGAGGGGCCTCCTCTGCATCTGCAGGGCCATCACAGTGGAGGGCAGGAAGCTGTCAAAGGGAGGAGACCTGCAGGAAAGCTTGGTGGTAGGGAGGTGCACGGGCCGTGAGAGTCGGCCCAGAGTCTGAGTTCAAGATTTCTAAAGAAAACCTCCTGAGTCCTTACCCTTCTCTAGGGAAAGTCAAGATCCAGAGAGAGACCACCACCACCAGCTCCAAATCGAAGCCAAGTCAGGAATGTGGCCCTCTGGAGTCTGGGCTTTCTGCCTGCATCTCATGGGGGATGCCTGCCCAGGCAGGCTTCACAGTGCTGGTCCCTGCTGCATTCCCAGGGGCTGAGCACCGCCTCCTCCCTCAGGACCCACAGCTCCTGCTCACAGCCCTGAGCTCAGCCTGACCTGGGGCAGGGGAAACCCCAGGCTTGGGGTTTTTGGAATGGCTCTGCTTTCAGACATTCCTCTGGTGGCCCCAACACATCTGGGACGCTGGGTCTGGACACACAGTGCCGGCCAGGCAGGGGCTGGGAACTCTAACTTGAACTGGAGGCTTCTCCCGCCGGAATTGCCAGTGGAGGCCCCTCCATCCACAAAGGCCTGATTCAGAGGGAGGTGACCTCAGTGCAGGGGGAGGGAGAGAAGGAGGGGGGAGAAGAGCGGAGTCCTCTCTGGCTCGTCCTTCAGAGGGGGTGGGGAGGGGGCCAGTTTTCAGGCAGCCAGGGCCGAGGAAGGGGGAAACTTGCTCAGGGGTCTCTGGGTAACCTGGGCGACCACCATCTCTTCAGCCAAGTCAGTCATGGAGGGCCCCAGCTCTCCCTTCCCCCTTAAAGCCAGGAGGGAACAGGGGCTTTCAGGGCCTCCAAAGAGATCTGACTGTCCTGGCCTTTCAGTTAGCCACACCAGAGGGGGTCTGTAGCTCCCACCTCCTCTCCAGCAGGGCACAGGCAAGACCCCTCCCTGAACAGAGACCAGGCATGGGAGAAAGGGGCTGGAGAGGCAGGCGGCAGCAAGCCTGTCCTCATTCCCTCACCCCGGCCCTTAGCCAAGGCCTCCTGGCCCCTGGTGAGCCCCTCACTCACCAGCTGTTCCCCCCAGAGTCCTCTAGGGAGAGAAGCCAGGGACCAGGAGTGGGGGAGGGTGGGCAGCTGTAGGAGGGCAGAGATGGAGAGCCCACTTAATCACAGAATCACCCGTAACACCAACCGCTTCCCTCCGCGCCCTCCCCAGCTGCTTTCTGGAATCCCTCTTACCCTCCCAGCCCTTTTACCAGTCACACCCAAGAATCCACTTGTAAACAGCAACTTCTGTCCCCACAGCAAACACCCTTGCCAGCCAAGATCAGCCCTGGGCTGCTGAGGAGTGTGGGGAGCGACAGGAGGACTGAGGCCTGGCTCCCAGGGCACTTCTAGCCTGAAAGGAGCCACTTAATCCCTGACCCAAGGCATCTTTCAGCCCTGAGAATTCCAACTGGTCTCCTCCCCCTTCAGGGTAAGAGGGCAGACAAGAATTTCCTTCCCTCCTCCTGACAACTGGTACTGGAGACACAATAGCCCTTCTGAGAGGCATCTGTCTTGGAAGGGGCCCCCTACATCCCCCCAACTTCCTTTTCACAGGCACTCTAAGCACCTCAACCACCATGGCGTGGGTTCTTCCAAACCGGCTGCAGGATAGGTCCTCAGCCCTTCCAGGAAGGGAAGAAGGAAGGGCGGTCGTGTTATGAGCCCCAAAGGCTTCCAGATTTCAACATTCCCTCATCTCCCCTCCCTCAGAGCCCTCCTGCTCCCTGTCCACAGCATAACCCAGTAACAAAAATAGCAGCTGCTGGGGGTGGGGGGAGGGAAGGGGGTGGGGAGAGGGAAGGGGTGCCGACACAATGGGTTTATTTATAGGACCACACACCAGGGGCTCTGCAGCCAAGCGGCCCAGGCCCCAGTCCCAAAAGTCCGGCCCAGGCCGTCCTAGCCCAGCCGAGGGTACTGGAAACAGCCTGAGACTGGAAGGCAGAAGAGTCTAGCATGGAGTCCGGTTCGAACTCTGCAATTAACTTACATGCTGTGTGACTAGGCAAATAATTCCGTCTCCCCGAGATGAGTTTCTTCCACCAAGTGGTTGTTGTTCCGCCACAGTGGTTCCCACAGTGGGGCCTCGGCACCCTGCGGCCCTCTCCAGGGGTCTGTAAGGTCAAAGCTGTTTTCCTAATACTACTACTAAGACACTATCTGCCTTTATCACTCCCATTCTCTCCTGAGTGTACAGTGGCATTTTGCAGATACTATGCTGTGTGATACCGCAAAAGATTGAATACCGAAGCAGACAGGAGAAGCCAGCTTCCTTCTCTTAAGTCAGAAGAAATTTGCAAAAATAGAGAACAATGACATTCTTATTATTTGTGTTTTTGGAACATATATAATTATATTTTTAAACAAAATATGTTAACATGTGATGGGCTTATTGCTATTTTTAAACACATAATAATTAAATAACTGTTAAGTATAACATATATAAACAAAAGCTCTTCGGGGTCCTCAAGTTTTAAGCATATAGAAGAGTTCTCAGACCAAAAAGTTGGAGTCGCTTTTCTAGAACAGTGCTGTCCCGTAGAACTTTCTGTGATAATGAACATGCTTAGTCTGTACTATCCAACATGGAAGCTAGCTATTAGCTACACCTGGCTGCCGAACACTTGAAATGTGGCTAGTCCAACTGGGG
Source organism: Nomascus leucogenys (assembly GCF_006542625.1). NCBI lineage: Eukaryota > Metazoa > Chordata > Mammalia > Primates > Hylobatidae > Nomascus > Nomascus leucogenys. The sequence goes on along the minus strand of NC_044388.1, from coordinate 2,339,476 downwards.
AACTGAATTTTACATTTAATTTTAGATAGCCACATGTGAGCTCAAGAAGCTCCCTGGGATTCCTCGACTTGCGTATTCTAGGACAATGCTTCTTTCCACAAGGAGTGGGTGTTGGAAAGGGACTCCTGTCCCCGGGCTTGTGCTTACGCTCTCTCTCCCTCTCTTCCCCACCACAGAAGGCCAGCTCAGCCCCACTGTCAGTCCAGCTTGGCAATCCTGCCCGGCTCGAGTAAGAGAGCTGCTCTCTCATTCTCTGCCATGAGTAGCACACCCCTCCCCCCCCCCCCCCCCCCCAGGTAAGCCAGCAGAAACCCCCCCTCCGCCCCCCCCCCCCCCCCCCCCCTCTCCACTGTACACAGATTCCTGCTCCCAGCCAAAGCCAGTCCTGCTTGTCCCAGACTTTCCCCATTTACGTCTTCAGTACCTACCTCCTGAAGAGAGCTTCCCATCTACCCTTTAAAACTTAAAATCTTTAAATCTTAAAAACAGTCTTCTCACTGGACACAGTGGCTCACACCTGTAGTCCCAGCTACTTGGGAGGCTGAGGTGGGAGGATCACTTGAGGGACTCCGAGGCTGCAGCGAGCTACGACCTGGCTACTGCTGCATTCCAGCCTGGGCGACAGAGAGGGACCCTTCTTTTTTCTCTTAAACAAACAAAAACAACAATCTTTGCTTGACATTTTCCCAGATACTGCCAAATTTCAAAAAATACTCTAGATACTTCAAAGCCAAACTTCTCAAAAAACAAAAAAGAAAATCCCAAAACCATCTTCTCATTCCTCCCTTAACCTGGTCCAACTTCAGCGGTAACCACCACGATGCTAAATCCAAACAATATTTTTCAATCCTCATTGCCGTCACAGGCATAAGACCTCTGTGACCACTTCCTCCTGGACTTTTTTCTTAAGCTTTGAGACAGTCAGTTCCACAATTCACCCTGAGTGTACATTCAGTGTTCTTATTACTCAGAATACGTGCATCTCATGTTATTTTGACTTTTTTTTTTTTTTTTTTTACTGCTCGTCACAGCATCTTTTATTTTTTTTTTTTTTCCTATTCTGATTTCATGTGAATTCAATCATATCACTGGTGCCTTTTACGACTGGCTTCTTTCACTTTGCATGATGTTTTCAAGGTTCATCCACGTTGTCGCATGAATCAGTACTCCACCCCTTTTGTTTTGTTTTCATCTTTTTTTTTTTTTTTTTTTTTAGACAAGAGTTTCACTCTTGTTGCTCAGGCTGGAGTGCAGTGGCGTGATCTCGGCTCACTGTAACCTCTGCCGCTCAGGTTCAAGCGATTCTCTTGCCTCAGCCTCCTGAGTAGATGGGACTACAGGCGCCCGCCACCACGCCTGGCTAATTTTTGTATTTTTAGTAGAGATGGGGTTTCACCATGTTGTCCAGGCTGATCTCGAACTCCTGACCTCAGGTGATCCTCCTTCCTTGGCCCCACAAAGTGTTGGGATTACAGGCGTGAGCCACCACACCCAGCCTCCATTCCTTTGTATGGGTGAACAGTGCTCCACTGTATGGGCCAGCCACAGTTTATCCATCCATTCCACTGATGAACATTTGGCTTGTTTTCACTTTTTATCTATTATGAATATTGCTATGATCATTTATGTAGTTATCCCTTGGCATCCCCAGGGGATTGGATCTAGGTCCCTTGCAAAAACCAAAATCTGAGGATGCTCAAGTCCCTTATATAAAAAAGGGTACAGTATTTGCACAGAACCTAAACACTTTCTCTGGTATACTTTATAAATCATCTCCAGGCTTCTTATAATACCTACTACAGTGTAAATGCTATGTAAATAGTTGTTAGACTACGTTGTTTTAAGCATTGTATTATTTTTATCGTTATTTTTTATTGTTTTTTTCCCCAAAACATTTTTGGCCCACAGTTGGTTGGACCCTGCAAATGTGGATCACTGCACAAGTTTTTGTATAGATGTATGTTTTCCTTTCTCTTGGGTGTATACTTAGGAGTAGAATTGCTGGGTTATATAATAACTGCAGGTTTAATCATTTGAGGAACTCTCAGATTGTTGTCCAGGGCAGGTGTACCATTTTATAATACCACCAGCAGTGCATGAGGGTTCCAATTTCTCTATACCGTGACCACTTATTATTTCATCTGCTGATTCCAGCCACCCAGTAAGTGTGAAGTGAGATTTTATTGTGGTTTGAGTTTGTATCTCCCTGATGACTAATGATGTTAAGCATCTTTGCATGTGCTTATTGGCCATTTGTATCTCTTCCTTGGAGAAATGTTTTTCAAATTTTTGCTGATTTTTAAATTGGGGATTGTGTCTTTTTATTATCTAATTGTGAGAATTCTTTTTTTTTTTTTTTTGAGATGGAGTCTCACTCTGTCGCCCAGGCTGGGGTGCAGTGGCGCGATCTCAGCTCACTGCCACCTCTGCCTCCTGGGTTCAAGCGATTCTCCTGTCTCAGCCTTCCGAGTACCTGGGATTATAGGCGTGCGCCACCACACCTGACTAATTTTTGTATTTTTAGTAGAGATGGGGTTTCCCCATGTTGGCCAGGCTGGTCTCGAACTCCTGGCCTCAAGTGATCTGCCCGCCTTGGCCTCCCAAAGTGCTGGGATTACAGGCATGAGACATTGTGCCCGGCCTACATTTTGTTTTTTAAGAGACAAGATCTGGCTCTATCACTCAGGCTGGAGTGCAGTGCAGTGCCACAGTCATAGTTTACTGTAACTTCAGACTCCTAGGCTCAAGTGCTCCTCCCACTTCAGTCTCCCAAGTAACTAGGACTACCACAGCTGGCTAATTTTAAAATTTTTTGTAGAGACAGGTCTTGCCATACTGCCCAGGCTGATCTTGAGCTCCTCCTAGTGATCCTCCTGCCTTGGCCTCCCAAAGCACTGGGATTACAGGGATGAGCAACTTAGCCCAGTCTAGTTTTTGGAATTCTTTACATATTCTAGATACAAGTCTTTTATTTTATATATATATATATATATATATATGATTTGAAAATATTTTCTCATGGCCGGGCCCGGTGGCTCAAGCCTGTAATCCCAGCACTTTGGGAGGCTGAGGCAGGCGGATCACGAGGTCAGAAGTTTGAGACCAGCCTGGCCAACAGAGTGAAACCCCGTCTCTACTAAAAATACAAAAAATTAGCTGGGTGTGGTGGTGTGCGCCTGTAATCCCAGCTGTTCGGGAGGCTGAGGCAGGAGAACCGTGTGAACCCGGGAGGTGGAGGTTGCAGTGAGCCGAGATCACGCCATTGCACTCCAGCCTGGGCGACAGTGTGAGACACCGTATCAAAAAAAAAAAAAAAGAAAAAGAAAATATTTTCTTCCATTCTGTGGGCTGTGTTTTCACTTTCTTGAGGGTATCCACTTCTTCCTGGATGACTTTTCCCTTGCCTATTACATTCCCCTGCTCCTCCCACCCCTCTTCCACCTCTTCTTCTGTGTGCCTATGTGTTACTTTATGTATAAATACATACTTTAAAAAAAAAAGACCTAGCAGCACGTTCTCATGGTTCCACATCTTTCTTTAGCAGAACAATTTTTAGAAAATGAAACTATAGCCTTTATACGGATCTTATCAGTTTTTGTATCAATATCCTGTTCCAAGATCCAATCCAGGATTCCACAGGGTACTTGGTCACCCAGTCTCCTTAGTGTCTACAATTCATGACAATCCCTCGACCTTTCCTTACCTTTCATCATCTTAACACTTCTGAAGGGACTGGTCAACATTTTGGAGAATGTCCTCCAATTTGGGGTGTTTGATGTTCTCACTGATTAGACTGAGGTTATATGCTTTGAGAAGAATACCACGGAGGTGATATGCCTTCCCCAGGGCATTATATCTGAGGACACACATGATAATCAAGGTTTCTTGCTCCTGGTGATGTTTTAACCTCATCACTTGGTTAGGCAGTAGCTATTAATTGGTTTCTCCATTATAAAGTCACTATTTTTCCTTTTGCAATTAAATATTTTGGGGGGCAATACTTTGAGACTATGTAAATATCCTGTTTCTCCTTAAATTTTCACCCAGCAATTTTTTACCAAAATCAGTGGATCTTGCTTGTAGCAATTACTATGGTGTTCTAAAACATAATTTTCAATTTCTTATCTTCCTTCTATATTTATTAATTGCAAGTTTTCTATAAGGAAGAATCGTCCCTTCATCCCATTTAATCATGTATTTATATTGGTATGGACGAACTGGATATTTATTTGAATCTTTGGGTTATAATCCAATAATATTATCACATTTCATTGCCCAAATTCCAGCTACGGCCATTGACCATTGAGGATCTTTCAGGTTGGGTCCTTCTTTCAACATGCTTCCTTTTTTTTTTAAGACAAGTCTTGCCCTGTCGCCTAGGCTGGAGTTCAGTGGTGTGATCTCGGCTCAAGCAATTCTCATGCCTCAGCCTCCTGAGTAGCTGGGACCACAGGTGTGTGCCGCTACACCTGGTTAATTTTTATATTTTTAGTAGAGATGGGGTTTCACCACGTTGGCCAGGATGGTTTCAAACTCCTGACCTCAAGTGCTCCACCCACCTGGGCCTTCCAAAGTGCTGGGATTACAGGCATAAGTCACCACACCCCGCCAATGCTTCCTTTTTTTTTTTTAAGCACTCTCTTGCCATGAGATGTTCCTGGCTTATCTTGTATTTTCCTTGCCACAAACACTTCTCCAAGGAGCTCCACCATAGCAACCTTCTAAAACTATAAATCTGATTGTGTTCTTCCCACTTCAAATCTTCCCACGACCTCCTACTGCTTTTGGGAACGACCAAAGCCCTCAACACAACCCTCGAAGCTCTGCCTTTGTCTGGCCCCAGAGCAACTCTTTGGACAAGCTTTCCTGGATTCATGCAGCCTCATTGTTCTATCTTCTTCAAGTGCCTCCTGCAAGATCAGTATTTCCAAATGCAATGCATCGTGTTCTTGAACATTCCCTGTGAAGAGGAGGGGACTCCCTATACTGTTAGAAAGGGGAGCTCCCCGAGGACAGGCCCTTGCTTGTATTTCTGCACTCCCTGCCACGCCCTCTGCCAGTGTACCACTCCTACCAACCAGACCAGGCCCTAAGCCACCCTGCCCCCTGCAGAACTGGTGATCTCTTTTCATTCTCATCAGAAAGAAGGTTAGAAAGAAGGGACAGCTAAGAACATACATGGGCTCATCAAGTTCCCCAAAAGACCCCTAACTATCCTCTCCATCAAATGGCTCTTAGGGCCCATAGGACATACTGAGGGGTGAGGAAGGGACATTTTCAGATTTGTCCCTGACCCTTTCAAAGTTCTCAACCCTCTCAAAAAAAAAAAAAAAAAAAAGTCCAGACTCAGTGGTTCATGCCTGTAATCCCAGCACTTTGGGAGGCCAAGGTGGGCGGATTACGAGGTCAGGAGTTCGAGTCCAGCCTGACCAACATGGTGAAACCCTGTCTTTACTAAAAATACAAAAATTAGCCGGGCGTAGTGGCACGTGCCTGTGATCCCAGCTACTTGGGAGGCTGAGGCAGAAGAATTGCTTGAAGCTGGGAGGCGGAGGTTGTGGTGAGCTGAAATCGCACCACTGCACTCCAGCCTGGGTGACAGAATGAGAGTCTGTCTCAAAAAAAAAAAAAAAAAAAGTTCTCAACCCAATCTTAAGCCTCAGTGACTCTCTCTGGCAAATAGTACTAACCTATTCATTCTACAGATATTCTGGACCGACAAACTCACTAGGAAATGCAATGCTTGGGTATATAGCTGGGGGCAATTCAGAGAAGGGTCAGCTCTTGGGCTTCTTGGAGCTTTCAGTCTATAGGGGACATAAGACATGCAAGAAAAAAAATCAGTAGCCTTTCTTTTTTTTTTTAAGACGGAGTCTTGCTCTTTTGCCCAGGCTGGAGTGCAGTGGCACTGTCTCGGCTCACTGCAAGCTCTACCTACCGGGTTCATGCCATTCTCCTGCCTCAGCCTCCAGAGTAGCTGGGACTACAGGTGCCCGCCACCGCGCCTGGCTAATTTTTTGTATTTTTAGTAGAGATGGGGTTTCACCGTGTTAGCCAGGATGGTCTCGATCTCCTGACCTCTTGATCTGCCCCCCTCGGCCTCCCAAAGTGCTGGGATTACAGGCGTGAGCCACCGCACCCAGCCAAAAATCAATAGCCTTTCTATATGTTAACAACGAACTACCTAAAAAAGTACAAAATAGTAAAATATTTGGGAATAAGTTTAACCAAGGAGATGAAGGATCTCTACGCTAAAAACTATAAAACACTGATAAAAGAAATTGACATGAATAACTGAAAAGATGTCCCATGTTCAGGGATTGGAAGAATTAATATTTTTCAAATGTCCATAAATACCCAAAGCCATCTACAGATTCAATGCAATCTGTATCAAGATATCAATTATATTTTTCATAGAAATAGGAAAAAAAAAATCCTAAAACTCATATGGAACCATAAAAGACCCCAAATAGCCAAAGCGATAAGTCTGACAAAAGAATTACTTTGATAGAGTAAACAATAGAGGTTAAAATCCTCTTATTTCTAGAATATAGGAATTGAACCTACCTCTGAGAATCCAAAATTCTCTGTGCTACCTATCACACCACATCCTAGAGTAAAGCCAGGTAAATAAGCTGAACAAAAGTTTGTTCTTGAGCAAAAGAACAAACTTGGAGGCATCACACTACCTGATTTGAAGAACCTACTACAAAGCTATAGTAATCAAAATAGCATGGTACTGGCATAAAAACAGATACTAGATGAATGGTTCAGAATAGAGAGACCAGAAATAAATCCACGTTTACAGTTAATTGATTGCTGACAAAGATGCCAGGAACACACAACAGGGAAAGGACAGTCTCCTTAGTAATTAGTGTTGAGAAAACTAGATATTCACATGCAGAAGAGTGAAATTAGTTTAGACCCTCATCTCACACCATATACAAAAATCAACTCAAAATGGATTAAAAACTTAAAACCTGGTCGGGCGCAGTGCTCATGCCTATCATACCAGCACTTTGGGAGGCCAAGGCAGGCAGATCACTTGAGGTCAGGAGTTTGAGACCAGCCTGGGCAACATGGTGAAACCTCATCTCTACTAAAAATACAAAAATTAGCTGGGTGTGGTGGCTCATGCCTATAATTCCAGCTACTAGGGAGGCAGAGGCACAGGAATCTCTTGAACCCAGGAGGTAGTGGAGGTTGTAGTAAGCCAAGATCGTGCTACTGCACTCTGGCCTGGGTGACAGAGCAAGACTCTGTCTTGGGAAAAAAAAAAACAACAAAAAACCTTAAACCTGACCAGAAACTGTAAAACTACTAGAAGAAAATAAAATACAGGGTAAAAACTCCAGGACATTGGTCTGGGCAATGACTTTTTGGATATGACCCCAAAAGCACAGGCAACAAAGGGGATTACATCAAACTAAAAAGCTTCTGCAGAGCAAAGGAAACAGCAGATTAAAGAGACAATCTACAGAATAGGAGAAAATATTTGTAAACCACACATCTCATTCACTCAGGCTGGAGTGCAGGCTGGTTGCAGTGGTGCAATTATGGCTCACTGCAACCTCAAACCCCTGGGCTCAGCTGATCCTCCCACCTCAGCTGGGACTACAGGCATGCATCACCACGCCCAACTAATTTTTTGGATTTTTTTTGTAGAGACAGAGTTTGACCGTGTTGCCCAGGCTGGTCTTGAACTCCTGGGCTCAAGCAATCTGCCTGCCTCAGTTTCCCAAAGTGCTGGGATTACAGGCGTGAGCCACCATGCAGAGCCTGACATTTCTTAAAAGACAGACAAATGGCCAGTGGGTATATGAAAAAATGCTCGATATCACGAATCATCAGGGAAATGTAAATTAAACCACAATGAGATACTACCTCATACATTTAGAATATTATAAAAAAGACAAAATAATAAGTGTTGGCAAGGATGTGGAGAAAAGGGAACCCTTGTACACCACTGGAGGGAATATAAATTAGTATAGCCACTATGGTAAATAGTATGGAAGTTTCTCAAAAAACTTAAAATAGGCCAGACCCAGTGGCTCACACTTATAATCTTAACACTTTGGGAGGCCAAGGCAGGAGGATCACTTGAGGCCAGGAGTTCAAGACCAGCCTAGACAACACAACAAGACCCTGTATTTTAAAAAAAAGGCTGGGCGCGGTGGCTCACGCCTGTAATCCCAGCACTTTGGGAGGCCGAGGTGGGCGGATCATGAGGTCAGGAGATGGAGACCATCCCATCCCTATTAAAACTACAAAAAATTAGCCGGGCGTGGTGGTGGGTGCCTGTAGTCCCAGCTACCTGGGAGGCTGAGGCAGGAGAATAGCTTGAACCTGGGAGGCAGAGCTCGCAGTGAGCTCAGATTGCGCCACTGCACTCCAGCCTGGGCGACAGTGCAAGACTCGGCCTCAAAAAAAAAAATTTTTTTTAACTCTTAAATAGAACTACCATTAAATCAGGATGTTGAAGAGGTATCTGCACTCCCATGTTTATTCATTGTAGTCAAGATATGGAACCAACCTAAGTATCCACCAGTAGATGAATGGCTAAAGAAAAGATGCTATATATACACAATAGGACACTATTCAGCCCTAAAAAAGGAGGAAATCCTGTCATTTGTAACAATGTGGATGAATCTGGAGAACATTATGTTACGTGAAATAAGCCAGGCACAGACAAATACCACATGACCTCACTTATATATGGATTCTAAAAAGTTGAATGCATAGAAGCAGAGGATTGCTTGAGCCCAGGAGTTCAAGACCGGCTGGGCAACGTAGCAAGACTCTGCCTCAAGGGAAGAGAAGAAAACAGACATCTGGACAGATAGCTGTACTATGAAGGAAGTTCCATAAGAGGAGTCTTTTGAAGAACTTTAAAAATCAGGAGAGAAATATTAAGCTGAAGCTGAAACTATTTTTCAGAATTGGAGCCATCAAGTGAACAGAAGGTAAAGACAGGTGGGGTTTACATACAACGAAAAGGGAAGGGTGTCATTCCACACAAAAGGAAGGGAAGCAACTGAAGTGAGGAGGCAGAAACCTCTGGGTGTATATGGAACTAGAATGACTCAGTGCAGCTGGATCTAAGGACATTTGAAGGTGATGGTTTCCTGCTCCCCAGCCCATGCCAATAACTAACTCCTCTCCTGTCCCCTGGCCGAATTAGGGAGTTGGCATCTTTTCAATATCCTGGGCATAACCAGAGACACATGCTGGGCCCCACAGGAGGAACCAAGGCAGAGAGGCTCCTGGAAGTGATGGCGGAGGTGACGGCAGAGCTGACCACTGAAACATCAGCTATTAGTATTTTCTCCTAGGTCTGAAACAATAGGGCCTGGGACGTTACAACTGCAGGGGGAGGAGAGCTGGGCAGATACCCTCCCAGCTCCTAGTGCCCATCCCCCAAACTTTATCTCCTGGCTTTTTTTTTTTTTTTTTTTTTGATATGGAGTTTTGCTCTGTTACCCAGGCTGGAAGGCAGTGGGCACGATCTCGGCTCACTGCAACCTCCACCTCCCGGGTTCAAACGATTCTCCTGTCTCAGCCTCCCGAGTAGCTGGGACTACAGGCGCGTGCCACCATGCCTGGCTAATTTTTGTATTTTTAGTAGAGACGGTGTTTCACCATGTTAGCCAGGATGGTCTCGATCTCCTGACCTTGTGATCCACCCACCTCGGCCTCCCAAAGTGCTGGGATTACAGGCGTGAGCCACTGCACCCAGGCCCCCATCTCCTGGCTTCTTTCTACAAAAAGAATAGGCTCTGGGCAGCCAATATGCCTTCTGCACTCAAGCAACTCCAGTGCTCAGCTAGTGGGCACCATCCAGCCAGAGCCCAGAGGTGACACCCCAAGCTGCCAGCTCTACGCTGGGAGGAGAAAACAGCTCTGGTTCACCCATAAGCCCCCACTGGGCTCTGCTCTTGTTTGTGATAACAAACAGGCATCAGGCTTTTGGGATTCTGCTCCTGAGATTCATGCAGCCAAACCGCGTGACCCTAGGAGAAGCTGGCACCCCTCTGGGCCTCAGTTTCCTTCCTGTAAAATGGGGGTGAGCCCTCTGACTCCTCTCCCCTGCAGGGCACAGGAGAGAAGAATATCCCGTCTAGAAAAGGACTGCAGCTGAGGAGCCAGGTCCCTTGTGAGGGGTAAGGGTGGGGTAAGGAGCTAGGCAGGGCCTTCAGGGATAAGCTGCAGGCTTTGATGCTGCCTTGTGCCTTCAAGGCCTGTAGGCTTTCCAGGAAAGCAGTGGGGGAGGAGAGAGGAAGGGACAGCAAAGCCAAGAGTTTTAGCCTTCTTCTAGCCTGGGGGACAGGAAGTGAGGTGCTGTCTACAGAGGAAGTGAGAAGCAAACCCCCATCCCCACCCCCCAACTTCCCCTCAGCCTGGAGTGGAAAGAAAGGCTCCAGCTTCAGGAGCCTGCAGGCTCAGAGCTGGGGAAATAGAAGACGACGTGATGCGGGTGGGGGAAGAAAAATGATCAGCACCATCTGGCAGAGAAGGGGGTCTCCTGTCTTGGACACGATAAAACTCAAGGGGCCCAGGACATCCCACAGACTGGGGGAGTGGGGAGAAGAGAAGCCACTCAAGCCAAGCTGAGAAAGCCAGCATTCTAGGCCATGTGGTACCCACATCTGCAGTCCTGGCCTGACTCCTGCTTCCAGCATGTGTGCCATGTCATGCGCCTTGGCATGGGCCACCCCCAACACGCAGTGGGGGGGTCCTCGGAGCACTTGCTCTTACAGCACGTGTCCTTTCTTTGCAACCCTTATCACAGCTATAATTAAAAAACTGTTTAATTACTTGATTAACATGGACTTTTTTGATCACCACTGTATCCGTAGAGATTAGCACCGCACCCGGCACACAGGAAATTCTAAATAATCTGCTGGCTGAATGAATAGGCCGCTCATATAGCTTGAGAATTCCTCAGAGGCCAGTTTGGCCTGAATCCTGGCATCTGAATGAAGTTCGGTATACAAAGGTGAATGAACACTGCTCATGACTTGGGGCCAACTGGGGAACCCTGGGATGAGTGGTCAAGGCCAGTGCCATGGTCTGAATGTTTGCATCCCCCCAAATGCACATGTTGAAATCCTAATACCCAAGGTAATGCTATTGTGGGGTGGCGGGGCGGTGGTGCTGTGGGAGGTAAATAGGTCATGGAGGTGGAGCCCTCATGAGTGGGATTGGTGCTCTTATGAAAAGGGGCCTGGTGAGATTCCTCACCCCTTCCGCCATGTGAGGACACAATTAAGAAGCCTCTGTCCAGGAATCAGAAAGCCGGCCCTCACCAGACACCAAATCTGCCCTTGCCTTCACCTTGGACTTCCCAGCCTCTAGAGCTGTGAGAAATAAATTTCTGTTGTTTCTAAGCTGCCTAGTTTATGGTATGTTGTTATAGCAGCTCAAACAGACTAAGACAGCCAGAAACAGGAGAGCCGACATAGGCGGCAGGAGAAATCCAGGCACACCCAGGTACTGCTAATACGTAAGGCAACAAATACAGTAGACACGCTACGCTGTATTTTGGGTAAGAATGAAAAAAAGAATATATATTTGTGTGTGTTTGGTATTGTGTAAGGAAACTCCAGGGATATACAAGAAACTAATAAATGATTATGGGGGAGAACACGATGGAGGTGGGGGTGAGATTTTTTTTTTTTGAGACAGGGTCTCACTGTTGGCTGGAGTGCAGTGGCTCAGTCTCTGCTCACTGCAACCTCTGCCTCCTGGGTTCAAGCGATCCTCCCACCTCAGCCTCCCCAGTAGCTGGGACCACAGGTTCACACCACCACGCCCAGCTAATTTTTATATTTTTTTGGTAGAGATGAGGTTTCACCGTCTTAGTCAGGCTGGTCTTGAACTCCTGACCTCAAGTGATCTGCCCACCTTGGCCTCCCACAGTGCTGGGCATGAGCCACCATGCCCAGCAGAGATTTCAATTTTCAAACTGTGTTTATAAAACCTGGTGAAAAAATAAAATTGCAAAAAATATTAGAAGGAATCAAACTACTCAACAAGTGATTTCCAAAGCTCCTCCCAGCTGTGGCATCCACTCTCTTCCAGGCCCCTAGGACAAGGGAGCAGGTGAGGCGGCCGGTCAGATGACCGTGGGGGCTCCAACCCAGGGCTGCTGATGCCTTCACATCCTTTCTTCTCCAGCAATCTTGCCCTGGGTTAGCAGAGAGGCCCTCCTAACCCCAGGCTGTGGTGTGGGCATGGTAACACCAGTATTCAGAAGTTGGTCAGGGGCACTTCCACCTGGGTAAAAGTTGGGTTTATTCTAGGTCCCTGGGAAGGGGGACAGTCTGGTCAGGGGCAGAGGCAGAGGGCAGGGGGAAGTTTGGGGCAAGTGGGGTAAGTGACTCCTGGAAGTGCCTGGTGCTGCTGTGGGCAGGTTCTGGGGGTGTCTGAACAGATCCGTGTACAGAAGGGCTGATTACAGCTCCCACATCAAGCCAGCTGGGAGTGAGGTAAATCAGCCCCTGGGAACTGCAACTGCTGAGAACCCCAGAGCCACACTACGGGAGTTCCAGGGCCCCTCACAGCCCTGCCTAGAAAAATCTTGACCATTGGCCTACCCAGAGTGTCTAAGGGCAGGGGCAATTTCAGGCTGAACTACATGAGGGTGAGGAGACATGCAGACCACAGGTCCTAAGCAGCACCTGTCACTCAAGCCCTGCAGGCAACAGCAGGAGCAGCAGAATGGGGTCTTCTCTCCTTTAAGACATCTATACATTAAAAAAAAAAAAAAAGCATAGTGAATATTGGAGAATTCCCAGAGTTCAAGGACCAGCATAAGGTCCAGAGTGCTGTGCCTGACTGGGCTCTTCTCAGCAGCTGCTGGGTTTTAGAAATCAGTAATAACAGCAACAATAATTCACCTTAATAACAGCCTGGCCTCCTCTTTCATCTGCGCAACTCCCAGAGCTGGGAAAATGGTAGTTATTGAGCAGATGCCACACCCCAGTTGTGATGCATGATTAATCCAGGTACACTGGCTGGGAAACTGAGGCCCAAGGAGAAGCATTTCCCCTCACAGAGAACTAGAGACACAGGTGCCGAGGGCTGCTAGGTGGTGGGGGGTGAGGGTGCCAGTTCCACATCTGCAGTGTTTTGGGAAGGTGCTGAAGACAGGGGCACTCATTCCAGAGTCCTCCAGACTTGGGTTTGGGGAGAAGGTGAAGAAAGACCCAGATATGTGTCCCAAGCCCCCTCCTAGGCTGCGGCAGGGCCTGGTGAGTAGCCTTAGCTGGGAATCAAGGCCTCTGTTCTTGAGTCCATGCCCCATCCCCCCAGAGTATCACAAAGCAGGCTGACAGCTGCCTCAGGCACCTCCACATCTATACAGTATGCCCAGGCGCCACAGGGTAAGTGAGCGCTCAGCCCTCCGAACAGCCCCACGCCACAGGCACAGTCCATGAAGTGGGAGTGGGGAGCACCTTACAGCCAGGTAGGCAGATCAGATCAAGAAGAGTCAAGAAATAGGGAATACTGCTTCTTGGGGATCCCAGCCCATCTCTGAAGCCCCCTTGCATCCTTGGTATTGATCCCAAAATAAAGAGATCCTTCCTACAGCAAGGCCTGTCTGGCCAGTGCTATAGAAACCTGCAGGGGAGGTCCAGTTGGCGTCTGTCCTCCAAGAGGGCAGAGGACGGTGGGCAAAGCATCCTAAGAGACCAACGACCTTTTCCCATTGTGTCCCCGGAGGGAACCAGTAGAGACTCAAACTAGGAGGGAAGGGTAAACAATGATGGAGGCATCGCATATGCAGGTCCTTCCACAGCCTGCTGCGTGCCTGGTACTGTGACAGATGCCGGGACAGACAAAATCTAAGCTCCCAAGAAACCACAAGGGCCAAGACAGGCAGCAACCAATGACCTTAGCCTCCAACCCTCCAGGTCAGTGTCTGGGGGAAAATATTATGGGTCTTGTTCTCAGGGATTTGAAGCTGTTTTTCCTCAGCATGTTACAAAGCTGACCAGAGCCCCTGGGGGGTCCTGCGATAACACTCTGACTCTCCAAGGGCCCAGCTTTCTGCTATCTCAGGTTCAAGAACTGGCCCTCTCTGCTTTAAATCCAGCCAGGCTACCTCATGCATAAAACATTAAGGCAGAATGGAACCATGTAAAACTACAGAGCAGAATCAGGAGTCCTGCCTCTGACACTCACCACCGCATGAATCACTTCCCCCTCTGGACTTCAGTTTCCCCATTTTTAACACGAGGGCGTTGGACTAGACTGTCTCTAGGATTCCTTCCAGCCTATGCTCTGGGTTGTTTTGATGTAGTGGCAGATCCCAGATTGATTTACATAAATTTGTATGTTCAATCAGAAATCCCAAACTCCAAGTATAGAAAATCCAATCAGTCCATTAATGCAGCCAGACTGGGGCTCGGGGAACCTGCCAGGTTCGGGTGAGGGTTGTCGAAGGAGACAGTGAGAGCAGTGGTGAACTGGGGGAGGGGGCTAAGAAGCAGGGGCTAGAAGGGGCACTCGTTTTGAGAGATGCAGCTCTGGTGACTCAGGCATGATGGGGTCAGGGACCTCACTTTGGCTGTCAGGCAAGGGCCCTTTCTCCTCCTGTTTGTAACGGGGCCTCTGGCTGGCCAGCTTCAGAGCCACACCCCAAGAGGGAACAGCAGCTTCTGCCTAGTAACAGCTGCATCCTTCGGTCTGACAGGGACTCCAGCATTAGCCACTTTCTGGGAAACTGACCTCCCTGGGAGCTTCCATTATCCATTCCAAGGACTCACAGTGGTAAGGAAGGCTTCCTTGGGATTTAACCTAAACACCTCCTGCTGCAGCTTCACCCTCATAGGCAGCAAGGCCCAGGGCAGAGGCTTTCCCAGGCCCAGGAGAGCCAGCAGAGGGAAAAGCAACCCAGGGAGAATGTGCCCCTCCATGAGCAAACCCAGGGCTTCCTTAACCACCACCTCTCCTTCAACATTCCCCTTCACCTGGGAGACCGAGGATGAAAACAAACAAGAAGAACTTCAAGACCTCTGGCTCTTGGGCTGGAAAGCAAGTCCCAACCTGGAGAGCCCAACTCCTGAGAAGTGCTACCCCGGGGAGGGAAGGGGCTGGGAAAGCTGGGGTGGGGGCGGCTTCTCCTCACTGCTGCCACGGGCTGGTATAGCAGGGCCTGGGAGGCTGGCTGGGCTGGATGAGGGCAGTGGGGAAGATTCCTTAGCCCCTTGCCTGGGACCTGGGGGTGTGAGTACAGCAGTGAGGTGGGCAGGGCTGGGGGTGGGATGGGCAAAAGCAGTGGGGCCCTCCTTGCCCTCCTCCTATAAGAGGGTGGGCGGGTGAGTGTGTTGTGCTCCCTGGCCCAGATCCTAAAACAAGTCCCAACAGCTGAGACGTAAACTGTCTCCTGGGAATCTGCTTACCCTGCTGGCCCTTGGCTGCCTCCTCCTCTCTCAGTTTCTCTTCAAAGGGCCAGGATGTCTCACCACAGGCGTGATGGGTGGGCCAAACCCAAGCCAGCAGGAGCAGGAGTTCATATCCCAAGGCACCAGGGGTGTGTGGGACAAGGTCTACTCTCAGGCTTAGAATAAGGGAATCTGTTCTCTCTACCCAGGGTTCTAATCCTAAGTAATTGCAATTTAAAGCACACCCAACACCTTAGCTCCCTTTAAATGGAACCATTCTGCCAGAGAAGCTTTCTCCTCTGTAGATTCACCCATCAGTGGAACCATTCAATGTCAAAAAGTGGAAGGGAATATTAGAGCTATCTAGTCCAACTACTGAGTTTTAAAGATGGGGAAACTGAGCCCCAGAGAGCAAACTGTCTTGGCCAAGGTCATACAGCAAGCGAGGAGAAGTAGGGACCAGAGCTTCTGACTCTGTCTTTATTGATACCCGCTTGGTCCCCAAACACTTAGGTCTTCACCGGCCTATCACGAAGATCCTCCTTCCCTGCCAACCACGGCACCTGCCCCTCCAGGTCCTCACTCTTCGTGAGGGCCAGAGCTGGAGAAAGATGCTGGAAGGACGAAGCCACCTCATGCACAGACTATAGACTTTGAAAACAAGCTTGAACATGGGAATATCTCCCCGGACAGGAATACACACGGTTTCTTTGGGATAGGAAACCCACTAATCCCAGGCTGTTTTTAGGAAGATAGGGGGACCAATTTGAGAAGTGAATTTTCCTGTCACACAAGGAGTCTCAGAGAGCCAGATGGCGTAATGTCTGTAAGGGAGGGTCTGCAACAAGACAAATGGGCTATGTTCATTTTCCCCAAAAGTACTGACCACAAAACGGTTAGGCATTGACACTCTTTCTACTGCTCCCCAGGCCACCCCTGCCCGGGCCACTTCCTCTGGCTGACCATTGTGCTTAAGAAGGAGGACCCATGAAAGAGGGGGAGAAGTGGGAGGGAGGGATTGCCTCTACAGCCAGCGAACTCCTTAGCCCAAGACCCCTAGCTCCTCAGCAAGGCAGGCCTTTAAGAAGTAGCAGCTGGACAGACTAGGTGGACTCGGCTGATCCAGCCCTGGGATGCCTGGAAAACCAGGCCTGTGGGAGGTGAGGGCCCTCTGTGCCCTTGGGGCCGTGCCAGGGCTGGAGACAACGCGGGACCTTGGGCCCAGGACAAGGAGAGGGGAGCTAGGATCCGGGCAGCCGCTTTCTTAGTTGGGCTAAGCCAGGGGAGCGTCGGGCACAGATGAATTCTCTGCATTCTTCTGGCACCGCAGCCAGCACCCGGAGGGCCTTTTCTGCAGGCGCTGCCCTGTCCCTGCTCCCTGCCCAACCAACCCTTCTCCCTCCCTTAGCTTCTCTTCAGCGTGCAGCCCACCAGGTCCTTCCTCCTTCCCGCAATCCCTCAAAGCCTTTGAAGGGCTGTTCTCTAGGAGACCCGGTCTTTCCGCCTCTCCCCGCCTTCCCCAGGCCCTACCGCCCCAGGCCACGGGGAATGGAAGGAGTGCGAAAGGGAGCCCCAGGCTCGTCTCCGCGCCTGCGCTTTGGGGAGAGAGCCCCTCCCCCCGCAATAACCCGGCACCGCTGAGCGGCACCCGGACGGTGGGATGCGGGTTGGGTGGGGTGAGCAGCTGGGGCAAGGTCAGTGCTTTCAAAGAGGGAGGGGAGCCCGGTCCCCGGAACATCCCCCACTCCCGAAAGTTTCCCTTCCGGGGCCACGGAGTGTGCGCCAGGATGGCGCGGGGGGCGGGAGGGGGTGGGGTGGGGGTGCACAGAGTCGCAGCCGGACCCCCGAGGAGGATGCGGCTGGAGGGAGGGACGGAGGGGCGGGCAGCAGGGTTTGGGCAGGAAGCCGCGACGCCCTCTCCGACCCTGTACTGCCACGAGAGCCTTACCCTCCACACCCCACTCCCCCCGGCCCGGAGCTACAGATCGCCCCCCCGCACTCGCCGCCCTTTCAATCCCAAGTAGACCCAGAACTCACCGAAATGAGGTGTTGAGCTGGGCCAGGGCAGGCCGGATCCGCCAGGTCCATGGCCGCGGCTTGGGGGCGGGGGGCAGAGAAAGGGGGGTGCCGGAGCCGCCTCCTGATGTCAAGGCTTTAAAGGGGCCGGGGAGCCCCGCCCCTGGCTCTGACCCCGCCCCCCTCCTCCCTAGCAGCCAATCCACGTTCAGCCTGGATGCGCGCCCCTCCCAGCCCCCTCCAGATGTTCCCAGGACGCGAGCTAAGTCTGCCCGGCCGGCGCGCGCCGCTTCCGCTTTGGTGGGAAGGACCTCCCTTCCCCCTTGTAGAAACACTTTCTCCAGGCCGGGCCGGGCTTGATAAACCTCAGCCGTGCCTGGGTAGAGGACGCCGGGCTGGGCCGAGCGGGGGTGGAATGAGGGCGTCTAGAACAGAGAAAACTAAGTAGGTGCGCGCGGGCCCACAGGCATGCGCGTTTGCTTCTGTGGGGCTGGGCGTGCACGTGTATGTGTGGTTGTGAGCGTCGGTGTTTGTAATTTGCCTTTCTGCATACGTGTTGGGTGTAAATCCATGGGGGAAAGGCTTGAGTGCCTCTTTGGCCTTAAATGCTCCCGCCTCTTTCTTCCTTCTCCAGGAAGGGGTCGTCCCCCTACCTCCGTAATCTGGAAAACAGTGATAGGAACAGGCTCTTCTCATCAGACGGCAGTGCTGGCCGTTTCCTCACTGATTTGGGGGGAAGGCTGGGCAGAAAAAGGATACAACCTTGTTCTCAACCACTTGCTATCTCGGTGAGGATGAGGAAAAGCAAACAGGCCCCTGCAGAGCCTCAGAGCTTTCAATATCATTCCCATTAGTCCTTAATTAAATACCTATTTGCCCTCGCCTAAATACCGTATAATCCTCACAACCTGCATTGTAGTGACTGCCCCAGAAATGTAGGTTCTCAACTGGGTTCTGCAGGGAAATACGAAGGAATCCCTAGGTACAGTCTCTGCCTACTTCATTAAAATTTCCTTTGTTGCGGGTATACAAAGGATGCAGCTTAGAGTATCATATTAGTCCAATAAAGGAACATAAAAAGTAAGGCAATTTAGGGTGCTCAGATTGGCTAGGATTAAGAGTTCTTTTCTGAAGGAGGTTTATTTAAATACGGGATTTGAAGGGCAGAGAGAGCTTGAGTAGGGTCCAGGCAGGGTAAAGGCCACAAGGAGACTCAGATAGGAAAGAGCAAATTTTCTGCATGGGACCGTGAGCAGATCACCGTGGTACGCTGGGAAGTGGGAGAAGTTAATGGAGGAGGTTTCTTATGGAGGAGAGCAGAATAAGGATATGGATGTGACAAGACATAAGATAAAGAAGTCATTTTGGGTTCTTGAGCATAGAGGTAGTTTGATGAAAAGAGTGCCCAAGGACAGCTATTACTGGAACCTAAAAGATGTCTTGATGGTTACCCCCACCAGCTTTCTCATTTTTTTGCTTAAAAAATATTTTATTCTTTTCTTTTCTCTGAGATGGAGTCTCACTCTGTCCCAGGTTGGATGGAATGCAGTGGCACAATCTCTGCTCACTGCAACCTCTGCCTCCTGATTTCAGGTGATTGTCCTGCCTCAGCCTCCCAAGTAGCTGGTATTACAAGTGTGCGCCACCACACCTGGATAATTTTTGTATTTTTAGTAGAGACGGGGGCTCCACCATGTTGGCCAGGCTGGTCTCGAACTCCTGACCTCAGGTAATTTGCCCACCTCGGCCTCCCAAAGTGCTAGGATTACAGGTGTGAGCCACCATGCCCGGCTCTTAAATTATTCTTAACATGCAATAAAATGCACACATCTTAGGTGCTTTGTTTGGTGAATTTCAAAATATACACCTATGTAATAAACACCCAAAACAAGATACTGAACCACCACCCTATAAAGTTCCCTCATGCCCCTTTATAGTTGATCACCCCACACCCACCACCACCCTCCCCTGGCAACTTCCTGAATTATAGCACCATAGATTTGTCTGCATTTGTATTTCACATATATGGAGCTTTACGGTATGTACTTGTGTCTGTATCCTTTAGCTTAGTAATGTTTTTGAGATCCATCCATGTGTATCAGTAATCTGTTCTTTTTTTATTGCTGAGTAATATTCCATTGCATGAATATATCACAATGTGTTTATCCATTCTTCAATTGATGGATATTTGGGTATTTCCAGTTGGGGTTATGATGAATATGGCTGCTATTAACATTCTGGTGCAAATATTTTCATAGACATGCTTTCATTTCTCCTTTTCACCTTATTTCTTGATGATAGTGGCATCTTTGGAAGCCTACAGCAATGTGAATTCTTATTCAATCATCTAACATTTATTGAATAGGGATCAGTGGGCTAGTTCTGGGATTACAACAAAAAGTACATGGTCCTTTCCTCAAAGGCCTTGAAAGTCCAATAAAACTCCATATACCTGTTGTATTCCTAATATTGCCTTGTATTCCTAATTCTGCCTTGAGGTAGAAAACCTTAAAAGTCTGCCAGGCATTTCTTTTTTTTTTTTTTTGAGACGGAGTCTTGCTCTGTTGCCCAGGCTGGAGTGCAGTGGCGCAGTCTCGGCTCACTGCAAGCTCTGCCTCCCAGGTTCACGCCATTCTCCTGCCTCAGCCTCTCCAAGTAGCTGGGACTACAGGCGCCCGCCACCACGCCTGGCTAATTTTTTGTATTTTTAGTAGAAACGGGGTTTCACTGTGGTCTTGATCTCCTGACCTCGTGATCTGCCCGCCTCGGCCTCCCAAAGTGCTGAGATTACAAGCGTGAGCCACCGCACCCGGCCTGGTCTGCCAGGCATTTCTAACTACTTTTGGATGTTTCCAAATAACTGAATTATTGGAAGTAAACAGAACATCAAGATGATAATTTACTTCCTTTTTTTTTTTTTTTTTTTTTTTTTGAGACAGTCTTGCTCTGTCACCCAGGCTGGAGTGTAGTGGCACAATCTCGGCTCACTGCAAGGTCTGCCTTCCAAGAGGCAGTTCTCTTGCCTCTTGCAATTCTCAAGCAATTCTCCTGCCTCAGCCTCCCAAGTAGCTGAGATTACAGGCGTGCGCCACCACACCCAGCTAAATTTTGTATTTTTAGTAGAAATGAGGTTTCACCAAGTTGTCCAGGCTGGTCTTGAACTCCTGACCTCAAGTGATCTGCCCACTTCAGCCTCCCAACATGCTGGGATTAGTAAGGCATGAGCCTCTGCACCCAGCCAATATTTTACTTTGCATTTAGATGTTTACCCTTGTTTAATAAACACAGCCAGAACATCTGTGTTTGTCAGAGCAAGTACCTGCACTCCTTCCTTAAAGGCTATTGTGCACTTGATAATTTCAGCATTCAGATTTTGGCAGATTCTGTATGCTTCACAAACCTTCATCCTCACTGACAGGGGTTGAAAGAAGTGTAGCTACTATTGCTTCAAGATCCCTTTCAGTCTTTTGATGAGGCTTAAGACACTTTTCATTCCTTAGTGCTATTATTTGCATAAATTAAAAATTACACAGAAGTCCCAAAGTTTGTTCTTCACTCTTATGATATACCACTAATCATATATTGTTATTTACTTGAGTCGTCTGTGTAACAAAACAGGCTACGCCTCTTAGGTCTCTGGTAGCTGCAGACGTAGAGACGTAGAGACGTAGAAATGCCCAGGGGGCATCCAAGTAGAAACATCTCTCCAACTCGTCAGAACTCCCCAACTGTGTGCCTCAGGAAGAGGTTGCGGTGGTGCTGCATAATGGGCTTCACAATTCTCAGGGCAGCACAAGCTTCCTGAGTCAGAGAGCAATCTTGGTTATGCCAGATTGCATCATCCAGCATATAAAACACCATCATTTTCTATGTGCGTACTGACATGGAAAAGGTTGGGAAGCACTGATGCAGGCTGTGGGATAAATAATTCTGAAGCTCAGGAGAGGAATCGGGATGATAAGAGATTTGTGAGTCCTCAGAACGTTGGTGGTTACTGAAGTCATGGAGTTGAGGAGATCATGCAAGGGGAGAAAAGAAAGGCTGGAACAGAACCCCAAGGAACATCAACATTAGAGGGGGGTCTCCAGAGAAGGAGAAAGAAAACTGAATGAACGCTGTCACCAGAACCCAAGAACGGAATTTCCAAAAAAAAGACCAAATACAGTCGGTCCTTCTTATTGGTGGCTTCCACATCCACGCACTCAGTCAACCTCAGATCAGAAAAAATAAAAGAATAAAAACGACATCTCTCTGAAGACTAGATCAGAAAAAAAATAACTACAGCAATAAAAATACAAAATTTTAAAAATTTAGTGTTAACTATTTACATAGTATTTACATGATATTACATATTATAAGTAATCTAGAGATGATTTAAAGTATATAGGAGAATACCCCCGGGTCATTTGCAAATACTATACTATTTTATGTAAGGGACTTAAGCATCCTTTGATTTTTGTATCCTTGTGGGTCCTGGAACCAATTCCCCATGAATAGGAAGGGATAACTTTTTGGCCCCGATGTTGCTGAGTCAAGTTGGATCAGGACAGAGACATCCCCACTGACTCTGGCCACATATCATTGGAGACTTTGATAAAACCAGACTTTATTTGTTTATTTAAAATAGAGATGGGGTCTCACTCCATTGCCCAGGCTGTTCTCGAACTCCTGGGCTCAAGCAGTCCTCCCCTCTTGGCCTTCCAAAGTGCTAGGATTACAGGCGTGAGCCACCACGCGTGACTTGGCAAAACCAGATTCTGAAGGATTGAGAAAAATTTACAAAGTAAGGAATGGAGACAGGGGGTGTTTAAAACTTTTCGGCCGGGCGCAGTGGCCCACGCCTGTAATTCCAGCACTTTGGGAGGACGAGGTGGGTGGATCACCTGAGGTCAGGAATTCAAGACCGGCCTGGCCTACATGGTGAAACCCCGTCTCTACTAAAAATACAAAAATTAGCTGTGTGCCATGGCACGTGCCTGTAATCCCAGCTACTCAGGAGGCTGAGGCAGGAGAATCGCTTGAGCCTGGGAAGCGGAGGTTGCAGTAAGCTGATTGCGCCATGGCACTCCAGCCTGGGTGATAGAGTGAGACTCTGTCTCAAAAACAAAACAAAAACACAAACAACAACAAAAAAACTTTTCTAAGATTTTGGCTATGCTGTGAGGGAAAAATTAGGCAGATAGATGGGTGGTACAGTTATTTTAGAAAACATTGGCTAATTTTAAAAATTATTCATTTAAGATTAGTTTTTATAAAAAGTAATATGTCCATATGGTTTAATAATCAAGTAATACTGAAGCAATTATTTGCTGCATTTCTTACCTCCAGCAATGAGCCATTTTAACTTTTTGGCTGATTCTTCTATATGACTAAATATGCTTATACTGCCATTCCTTTTTTTTTTTTTTGAGATAGTGTCTCACTCTGCTGTCCAGGCTGGAGTGCAGTGGCACGATCTCGGCTCACTGCAACCTCTGCTTTCCAGGCTCAAGCAATCCACCCACTTCAGCCTCCCGAGTAACTAGGACTATAGGCACACGCCACCATGTTCAGCTAATTTTTAAATTTTTTTTGTAGAGATGAAGTCTTATTGTCTTACCCAGGCTGGTCTGTAACTCCTGGGCTCAAGTGATTCTCCCGCCTTGGCCTCCCAAAGTGTTGGGATTACAGATGTGAGCCACCGCACCCAACCTGAGGACCTCATTTTAATGGGCACTAATTGCACATCCTTTTTGCTTTTTTTTTTTTTTTTTGAGAGAGAGATTCTCACCCTGTCGCCCAGGCTGGAATGCAGTGGTGTGATCTCGGCTCACTGCAACCTCCGCCTCCCGGGTTCAAGCGATTCTCCTGCCCCAGCCTCCCAAGTAGCTGGGATTACAGGGGCACGCCACTATGCCCAGCTAATTTTTGTATTTTTAGTAGAGACGAGAGTTCACTATGTTGGTCAGGTTGGTCTCGAACTCTTGACCTCGTGATCCACCTGCCTCAGCCTCCCAAAGTGCTGGCATTACAGGTGTGAGCCACCATGCCCAGCCAATCCTTTTTGCTTTTTTTTTTTTTTTTTGAGACGGAGTCTCGCTCCTGTTGCCCAGGCTGGAATGCAGTGGTGCGATCTCAGCTCACTTCAACCTCTGCCTCCCGGGTTCAAGCGATTCTCCTGCCCCAGCCTCCCAAGTAGCTGGGATTACAGGCACGCACCTGCACATCCTTTTTGAAACTAACTGCCACAGACATGAAATACAGTGGTTCCTCCCAACAGGTCAGGTAACTGCTCAGCCAATCTGTTACTAGGGAACAGGTCAGGTTCGGATGCTGAAGCTTTTAGTTATTGAGTGCTTACGGTTCCATTCAGTCCGCCTCTATGTATTTTTAGTTATTGAGGATTTCTTTTTTTAAGGCAGTATCGCTCTATTACCCAGGCTGGAGTGCAGTGGCATGATCTTGGCTCACTGCAACCTCAGCCTCCTGGGCTCAAGTGATCCTGCACCTCAGCCTCCCAAGTTGCTGGACTACAGGTGCATGCCACCACTCCCAGCTAATTTTTTTTTTTTTTTTTTTTTTTTTTTTTGCAGATTCGGGGTTTTGCCATGTTGCCCAGGCTGGTCTCAAACTGCTGAGCTCAAGTGATCCACCTGCCTAAGCCTCCCAGTGTTGGGATTATAGGGGTGAGCCACTGCACCTGGCAATTTCTTAATTAGCCATGTTGGACAAAGCCCCTGTGTATCCTTTTGCTCACTGAGGTTATTTTCTGTTATCAAGGAGTTATCTGGGAAAGGTGCCACTTGGCTTTGTAAGCCAGTCTCACTGTAGTCAGAGCCCATGTATTATAGTGCTGCTGTAAGAAATCACCACAAAACTTAGTGGTTTAAAATACTGATTTATTCTCTTACAGCTCTGGAGATTAAATCTGAAATCAAGGTGTTGGCAGGACTGTTCCTTCTGGAGGCTTCAGGGGAGAATACATTTCCTTGCTTTTTCTGACTTCTAGAAGCCACCTGCATTCCTTGACTTGCAGCCCTTCTTCACATCACTCCAACCTCTTGCTTTTGTCATTACATCGCCTACTGTGGTCAGCTCTCCCTCTGCCTCCCTATTATAAGAACACTGATGATTGCACTTAGGGTATATTCTGATCATCCAGGTTAATCTCCCTATCTCAAGATCCTCAATCTCATTTGCAAAGCCCCTTTTGCTAAAGGAGGTGGACATCTTGGGGGACGATTATTCATCCCACCACAGCCCCACGTATGTTTCTGTGCACTGCCTTGGTGGAGTGAGAGTAGAGAGCAGCCAGCAGGGTTACAAGGTTTCAAAGTGTTCCTAAATTAAGATCTTGTGGGTAAACTCAGCTCTGTAACTACTGTGATAACTGAGACCATCCTAAACTAGCCTCATTTCCATTAGCTCCATATCCCTCCCTCCCAACACTGCTTCCTTTAAAATGCTCTGTAGCACTGAGGCTGGACTCCTTATTACTTCATCATCCTGGAAAACAAGTTATCAGAGATAGTAAGATGCATGTTTTCTACAAGGTGAGATGTTTTTCTCATGAGCCTCCGGTCTAACAAGTGCAGTTGTGGTCTGCAGCGTGCTCACACAGTGTCATAGCACCTTATTTTTCTTTATCACTCCATATTCTGCAAAATACCTTCACATCCTTGGCTCATTTGGGCATAGGAAAAGGAAAGTGGTGTTATTTCGTTGTACAGATGAGTAAACTGTGGCTGTAAGGCAGATAATGGATTGGAAGGTAGATGACTTTAATATAGGAACCTCCCACCAGGCACCGGACACATGGATGGAATGAAACTTACATGTAATTGATAGAATTTGCTGCTGGACTTTGAGAGCATTTCAATGTGGGGAGTGTAAGTGAGAAAATCAACTGAGGTTTCTAGCTTAAGCAATGATTACTATCAAATGAGATAGGACTAGGTTTTGAATGAGGGTAGTGAGCTTGCTTTTGAGATCTGTTGACTCTGATGTACCTAAGAACTAAGGGATATAATGACAAAACTGGAAAAATGCTAGTCTGGAACTGTGGATATAGGGCTACCAATAAATTTGGGGACCATAAGCATGTAGGTAGTTGTTAAAATCATAGGGAAGAACTCACCCCAGGAAAAATACATAGAGGCGGACTGAATGGAACCGTAAGCACTCAAAGTATGGTCTACCTCTGCTTGCCTCAGAATCATCTGGGGGAGCTGTTAAAAACAGATGCCTCATTGTAAATATACTTAATGTCACAAAATTGTACACTTTAAAAAAAATTATTAATTTATCTTTTAATTTTTTAATCCAATTTTTGATGGGATTTCTACGTTCTGAAAAACTGTACTTAAAAACAGTTAAAATGGTAAATTTTGTGTATATATTACAATAGAAGAATGCAAAAACAAACAAACAAACAAAAAACAGAAAATAGATTCCTAAGCCCCATTCCAGACCTGAATTACTAAGGTTTTGCCCAAAGGCAGGCCTAGCAAGTCCGGAAGCCTGAAGAAACCAGGTAAGATTCAGAGAGCCCAGGAACTGATACATTTTAAGACTAGCCTAGTCTGATCTTTATAAATAATCCCCCAAAGCAGCCCTCTCCATAACCCATAACCAGGACCACTTTTCCTAGGCCATCTCAATCCAGATATCCTAGCTCATCACTCCACAGATTCATTCTCCTCAAGATTTGTTCCAAACAATGGGGAACAGACACTGATTCTTTCAATTATGTGCCTTGGACATTTTACCAAAAGCTCCTGCCAGGTTTTGCGGCTGCCTGATTGTTAAGGAGTTAAGGAGAATGAACATAATTCTCAATATAAAACCCTTTCAATATCTTTCTTGGTCTTCTTGCCCTCCCATCTCACTGCTTCTGGAAACTTAATCTGTTCTTTTCTTTCCCTTTTTCTATCAGTGATTCAGGGATTGGATGAGTCTCTATGGTTTGTTTTGCCCTGAAGAGCAGAAGGCTTCTGTCCCAACTGGTGTTGCCAAAGCAACATATTAATTCCATGCCATGATCCTGGGTCAAGATCTGCACAATCTGATTGGGCATATCACCTCGGATGGCAAGGGAGTGGAAGTGGTCAAAATCATGGAGTCCAAGCTTTCGGAGACGCCTTGCAGCTGCCCGGTAACACTTCCAGGGTTGAGGCTCCACAAGGAGGTAGCGGCAGAGGGAGGAAAGGTGGGCCAGGAACTCCCACAGGCCATGGTCTCCATGATTCAGATGAATCCACATGGTTATTGACATGCAGAAGCCAATGTCGAAAACTGAACGTCCAAATTGGCTTAAGAAAGAGCTCAAGAGAACCTTCCGGGTCCTTTGATTCATGAAGTCCAGGGTGATAAAGGTCAAGGCATCAGGAAAAGGACATTGTTTTTCGGCTCGCTTCACCAGGACTGGATCTATGTCGCAGCAGAGGAGACGGAATTCTCTTGAGGCATCTGAGCAGGTCTCCCCGTCAGGTAGGGAGAGGAAGTGTTTGTATAGAGCCACACTCAGATCCTAGAGGAATCCAAAACAGCTTTGTCACTGCAGTTCTCAATCAGTGAATGGAAGAGAAATCTGTATCATTCTCCCACTGAGAATGCCACTTACCTCTGGCTGTATAGGATGTGAGGTTCCTAAACCATAACCTAGAGGTTGTGCAAAAATTTTCCAGAGTAGGCTCTCAGTGCCCTCCAGGGGTCACATGCTGTAATGCATCATCCCCATATTTTCCTGACACGACACTGATGATAGATTGGGTTGTATAGCTGAAAGTTACAGCCAAATGGATGCAGCAAAGGAGCCTACAGCAGTATTTCCCAGCTTAAGTAATGTGCTGATAAACTTACTCTTTTTCTGGTTATCTCAAGACCCCAGGGAGGAGAAAAGGGGTCCAGAGGCATAACCAGTGTCTCTTACCAGGAAAGTGTGGAATACAGCAAGCACAATCTTATAAAAACCTGCTTCTCAGACCCGCGGTGGGGGAAGTCTGGATTCCAAAGTCCTCATTCAGCCTTCACTACAGCTTCAATTGTACTGTCTTAGGATTAACCACCTCCTTCTGAGACATTCTGCTTCTATAACCATCATTGCTAAAAGTCACTGCTAACAACCTTCTAGACAAGTCCAATGATTTGTGATTTTTACCACATTAGCACCTTTTTTACTCTTAAGTCACCAGCTCCTTTCTCTAACTTTGAATCCTTTGTTTTTGAGACAAAGTCCGGTTCTGTCGGCCAGGCTGGAGTGCAATGGCGTGATCTCAGCAACCTCTGCCTCCCAGGTTCAAGCGATTCTCCTGCCTCAGCCTCCTAAGTAGCTGGGATTACAGGCATGCATCACCACACTCGGCTAATTTTTGTATTTTTAGTAGAGACAGGGTTTCACCATGTTGGCCAGGCTGGTCTTTAACTGACCTCAAGTGATCCACCAGCCTCAGCCTCCCAAAGTGCTGGGACTATAGGAATGAGCCACTGCACCTGGCCTCTTTGATTTCTATAACCATTATAACTAATTCAAATTTGTGTTTTTCCACATAGTATTATCAAGGCATTTTTCTGTTTACTACTTTATTTGCTTGGTGTAACAAGCATGTGAGGAAAATATTTATTTATGCCTTTTGTGCAGGTGAAGAAAATGCACAATGGAAAGCACCCAGATGTCCAATGATAGTGGCATGGACAAATAAATGTGGTAGAATCATGAAGATAGAATACTAAATAGCAGTTAAAAAATGAAGGCACCCAGCTTGGTGCACAACGTGGATGATTCTCACAAATACATAATGCTGAGAAACAAAGCAAGCCGTAACAGAAAATATATGACAAGCATCCATTTACATGAAGCTCAAAAATGGGTGAAATTAAAGTACATCGTTAGGGAAGAAAAACAGTACACTATAAAAAAAAGCAAGGAAACAACAGAAGGCTAGTTGTTACCTCTGGGTAGAGACAGAGGTTTATGAACAGGAAAAGGCATATAGGGGAAGTTGTGGGGTGCTGAAACTGTTTATTTTTTATTTATTTATTTATTTTTTGAGACAGGGTCTTACTCTGTTTCCCAGGCTGGAGTACAGTGGCGTGATCACTGCAGCCTTGACTTTCCAGGCTCCAGAGATCCTCCTACTTCAGCCTCATGAGTAGCTGGAACCACAGGTGCACACCACCATGCCCAGCTAATTTTTGTATTTTTGGTAGGGATAAGATTTTGCCATGTTGCCCAGGCTGATCTCGAACTCCTGGGCTCAAGCAATCCATCAGTGTCAGCCTCTGAAAATGTTGGGATTACAGGTGTCAGCCACTGCGCCCAGCAGTTTTTTGGGTTTTTTGTTGTTTTATTTGAGACAGGGTCTCACTTTGTCACCCAGGCTGGGGGTATGTGGCACAATCAAGGCTCACTGCAGCCTCTACCTCCTGGGTTCAAGCGATCCTCCTCCCTCAGCTCTCTAAGTAGCTGGGACTACAGATGCCCACCACCACACCTGGCTAATTTTTTTTAGAGATGGGGTTTTGCCACGTTGCCCAGGCTGGGGAAGGAGTTTTTAAAACTGAAAAGAAAAAAGCACCCATAAATTATGGTACATCTATCCAATGAAACATTAGGAAGCTGCTAAAAAAGAATGCGGTGATATAAATAATCTCAGAATTAAAAGCTACTAATAGTGTGTTACCATTTGTAAAACTAAAAGGGGGGTACTTATACGTACATAAATGCTGGTAGACACACAGGACTGATACCTGAGAAATTATAAACAGTAGTGCCACTGTGGGGGGCGGAAGGAGGATTTAGGGTTGGGAGTAGAGACTTACTTTTTACTATATACCCCTTTGTTGTTTGAATTTGTTTGTTTTATCAAGCACAAGCATTTTTTTTTCCCTTTTCTGACTACAAAGATCCACAAGAAAAAGCATTTTTTAAAAAGTGCAAAACAGAAAGCTCCATAAACGTACAGCCAGGTTTGGGAACCACTACCCTAGTTAGCTGCCAACTATGTCTTTACCTCTCGTGTGTACTACTCTCAACTTTAAAATCTCTGGTGGTTTCCTAATGCCTTTCGTGAAATCCCAAGCCTTAACCTCAGTCTCTCTTTTCCATTGTTTTTACGCTCTGACTTCCCGTATCATCACAGTGGGGAAATTTTGCAGGGGACACCAGACATCAACCCATCTCCTCCTTCCAGTCTTTGAGACTGTATCCAAATGTCCCCTTCCTACTTATCAGCTGAGTCCCACAAGGTCTGAAATCGTCCCCCAAAGTCTCTTCTGTGAAAGGACAGCAACACAACAGAATTGTCCCCCACCCTCCAGATGCTGGACTAGAGTGATGGAGGGAGCGGAGAGAGGGTACTAACTTTTGAAGCATTTGCCAAAGTAAGTTCAGACTGCCTGCTGATGTAGAATATCCCAGTGGCTACAGATAGGTGTGGGAGAGACATTTCCTTATTTTGCATGTGGTTTGATTATAATCATTATATGCCTAAGAATAGTTTGCAGCAAGAAGAGTGGCAGTGTCACCCTTCTCCATTCCCTTGGGCAAAATGCTCTATTTGCTTCTCGATCCTCTCCACTGTACTCTGTCAACTAACTGTTTTTGTTTTGTTTTTGAGACGGAGTCTCGCTCTGTCGCCCAGGCTGAAGTGCAGTGGCACTAGCTCGGCTCACTGCAAGCTCCGCCTCCCGGGTTCACGCCATTCTCCTGCCTCAGCCTCCCGAGTAGCTGGGACTACAGGCGCCTGCCACCACGCCCGGCTAATTTTTTGTATTTTTAGTAGAGACGGGGTTTCACCGTGTTAGCCAGGATGGTCTCGATCTCCTGACCTTGTGATCCACCTGCCTCGGCCTCCCAAAGTGCTGGGATTACAGGCGTGAGCCACCGCACCCGGCCTACTCACTTTTTTTTGAAATAAACATGCAGGTCCCAGGGTCTGTCCTGCACTGTATAGCACACATGAGTCTCAATATCAGGCATGATTCTGTCACCCTTGGCTCTTCTCTCCCAGTAAACCAAACCTAACCCCATGTTCCCAAACGTGTGTCTCTGGAAGCCCCCTCTCCCCAGTCAAAGCGCCAGGCACGCTGGACAGAGGCCACCCTAGATACAAGGACCGTTCCCACGTGGGGTCTGGCCCTGAAAGAGAAGTGGGAACGTAGTCGACAAGGACTCCTCTCCAAGAGAGATTCCTAAGACAGATGGTGGAACCCTGGCGGGCAGGCAGCAGCGGCACTGGCTCAGTCAACGCCACGCTTTATACTCGTTTTGGGAAAGTTTCGATGGGTGTGAGCCCAGGCCAAAACCACAGTGGATGTGTAGGCAGCCAACCACTTGGCTCCGGATGCTCCAATCCCTCCCCTGTCACTCACCCCGGAGTTACACCCCACGTCGAGCCCCAGAATCGGCCCGTTCTCGGGACTCTCAGGAAAGAGCTGTCGAAGCAGCTCCGGGGGCAGGAGGCGGAGCCGTTGCTCCGGAGGGTGGAAGCGAGAATAATGAGGAAAATTTCCGAACGGGGCGGCGCCAGGTTCCAGAACTCGCGATTCCTCTTCCGCTGCGGTCTCCTTAACACTCCCTCCATCCAGTTCCGTGGGCACCGCCATTAGCCTCAACACCGCCTCTGGGCCCTGGCGGAACCGGAAGTCGGGAACCTGCGGTCGGCGTGGGCTGTGGCGGTGCCAGCGCGCGTGCGCCGAACGGCGAGGGCGGGTGGCTAGAATTCTGCGGTGAATCAAAAAGGCTGGCCAGACTTCCTCTCGCTGTATACCTACAGCCGGCGAGCGCCTGGGGCTTGCCTTGTATTATTGAACCCTCATCACAACACTCGGAGGGGATTAGCAATATCATCCACGTTTTACAGGGATGAAACAAACTCTGAGGGCTACGTGTCTTGGCCAAGCTGACATAGTTTGAAACTTGGGCTACTTGACCCAGAACAAGTATACCAGTTTATTGGGATCTTGGAAATCAATTTTAGTCCAATTTCCTTTCTTTATAAATGCAAAAAGTGAGACCGAGAGAACTTACTTGTCTGGGGTCATACAGTGAATCTGTGACTCAAAAACTTCCACCTGGTTCAGGTAAGGGTAGCCAGGAGCTGCAGGTCACTTGCGAAGCCAGCCGACTCAGCCCTCTCCCCCAGGGGCAACTGTAGACCATGAGCTCCTTGAGAGGCAAGGACCGTGCCTTAAGAGCCAGCACTTAAAGAGTGCTTACCAGGCACCAGACACCGTTGTAAGCTCCTTAGTCAGTCCTCTCACCCCGTGAGAAAATGACCGTATTATTATTCTTTTTATATAGATGAGGACACTGGAGTACAACAAAGTAACTTGTCCAAGATCCCACAGTTAGAAATGATGGTACTAGGATTCGAACCCAGGTAGTTTGGATCCAGAGGATGTGCTTGCAATGCTGTGTTATTCTCAGCCTTGAGTCTCCTATACTTACCATGGGCCTGGCACAAAGATGCTCAACAAATGTTGTTGAATGAAAACTCAGTAGAGGATACAATAAGGCCAGATCTGTTTGGGGAAACTTTAAATGGAAGGGAGAAAGGATGCGAACTGAAACAGACATAGTGGAATGGAGTTGGGCAAGATGTGAGTCAGAGATTGGAAATAACAGAGCTGATAAGGAGAGGAACTGAAGGGTCACCCTAGGTAGCAGGTTCCAGTCAAAAGCCAGGATGGCCCAGAATATCCATCAGGGTCAACCAAGCATCAGCAGAGTTGTGCAGGACCCCGATCCCCACCCCTGCACCTGGCCCACCCATCTTAAAGGGGTATCCTGCTCCATGAGGCTGGCAGTTCGGCAAACTTCTTATACGGCACTGAAGCATGACTCCTGCAAACAGTGCCATCAGGAGTTAAAATAAGCGCTGTTTTCCTCTCAGTTTTTACTTTATATTTTCTTTTTCTTTTTTCCTTTTTTTGAGATGGAGTCTCACACTCTTGCCTGGGCTGGAGTGCAGTGGCACGATCTCGGCTCACTGCAACCTTTGCCTCCCAGGTTCAAGTGATTCTCCTGCCTCAGCCTCCCAAGTAGCTGGAATTACAGGCACCCGCCACCATTCCTGGCTAAGTTTTTGTATTTTTTAGTAGAGAGGGGGTTTCACTATGTTGGCCAGGCTGGTCTCGAACTCCTGACCTCGTAATCTGCCCACCTCGTCCTCCCAAAGTGTTGGGATTACAGGCGAGAGCCACCACGCCCAGCCTTTACTTTATATTTTCATCTCTATCTGGCCTGCTGTTTCTCTAGTTTCACTTATTTGAGGACATAAGTTAATAAAAGTCACTCTGGAATTTAGTAAACCACAGTATTCTGCACAATTACAGAAAAGGAGAAAAAGCTGCACTGTTTTGACAAGTTTTGGTGAGCTGAGCTGAACTTACCACTTTTTGTCACTAGATGACGCTAGCACAAATAATTAACAATTTTCAAGGAGCTGGAATCACCTTGCTTCCGGGACAGTGAATGGCAAGAACTCCTGACCCTGGGGTTCCTCCAGAAGCAAAGATAGGCCCTGGTAACATTACTGGTGATCTAAAATGCCTGAGAGGTGACCTCATAAAGAGGTGTTTTAATTTGATCCACTCTGGTGACTTTTCTAACCTATGACCACTTTTCAGAACCTGAACAGCACAGGTGTCTTGACAATACTTGACAATACCAGCCCCAGCACCTTAAATAGCTGTAGCAGCACCTAAGAGCTCACTCTGCATTTTGGTCAGCCAGGTTTTATGGAGTGTGATGCACATATAATTCCAAGGGAAAGGGGAAGAAGGGGGTGCCCTCTTTAAGGAAAAACCCCCCACCAACTTACAAATATAAAGATAGGTATAAAAGTGAATATTTATTTATAATGAGAAATCATAACAAATTACAAATTTTGAGAAGCTGACTACTACAAGCATCACAAAAAATTTTCTATAATAGTTTGATTGATTAAATGCTAGTCACACTTGAATATTACTTTTTTTCTTACGTTTTTGGCTGCATACTCTTTGATTGCTTCTTCACATGACAATCACTTGATAATATCATTTTAGAGAGAGACCAGGAAGGTAATTCAGTCTTTTCTTAACGTGGTGGATCAAAATTGTCTTTTATTATTTGTGGCAGTTATAAAAGTTTCTTTCAAGTTCACAAGTTGTTATTGGCAATGTCATGTAAATTTTTTGGTTTGTTATCAAATTGGGGGAGAACTTTGATTAAATTTCTTTCATTTATTTTCTTTATCCATTCATCTGTTGATGGACATTTACATTGCTTCCAAATCTTTTTTTTTTTTTTTTTTTTTGAGACAGAGTCTTTCTCTGTGGCCAGGCTGGAGTGCAGTGGCCTGATCTTGGCTCACTGCAACCTCCGTCTTCTGGGTTCAAATGATTCTTCTGGCTCAGCCTCCCGAGTAGCTGGGACTACAGGCGCACGCCACCATGCCTGGCTAATTTTTTGTATTTTAGTAGAGATGGGGTTTCACCATGTTGGTCAGGCTGGTCTGGAACTCCCGACCTCAGGTGATCGGCCCGCCTCGGCCTCCCAAAGTGCTGGGATTACAGGCATAAGCCACTGCACCCGGCCCCAAATCTTGGCTATTGTGAAAAGTGCTGCAATAAACATGGGAGTGCAGATATCTCTTTGATATAATGATGTCCTTTCTTTTGGGTATATACCTAGTAGTGGGATTGGTGAATCATAAGGTAGCTCTATTTTTAGTTTTTTGAGGGCCCTCCAGACTGTTCTCCATAGTGGTTGTAGTAATTTCCATTCCCACCCACAGAGTATGAGGGTTCCCTTTTCTCCACATCCTCACCAGCATGCATTATTGCCTGTCTTTCCGATGAAAGCCATTTTAACTAGGATGAGATGCTATCTCATTGTAGTTTTGATTTGCATATCTCTGGTGATCAATGATGTTGAGCACCTTTTCATATACCTGTTTGCCATTGTATGTTTTCTTTTGAGAAATGTCTATTCAGATCTTTCGTCCATTTTTAATTGGATTACTAGATTTTTTCCTATTGAGGTATTTGAGCTCCTTATATATTCTGGTTATTAATCCCTTGTCAGATGGATGGTCTGCAACTATTTTTTCTCCCATTCTGTGGGTTGTCTCTTCACTTTGTTCATTGTTTCCTTTGCTGTTAAAAACCAGCAGAAGCTTTTTAACTTGATGTGATCCCATTTGTCCATTTGTGCTTTGGTTGCCTGTGCCTGTGGGGTATTACTCAAGAAATTTTGCCCAGCCCGATGTGCCGGAGAGTTTCCCCAGTGTTTCCCTTTAGTAGTTTCACAGTTTGAGGTCATAGATTTAAGACTTCAATCAATTTTGATTTGATTTTTGTATATGTTGAGAGATGGAGGCCTAGTTTCATTCTTCTGCATATGGATATCCAGTTTCCCAGCACCATTTATTGAAGAGAATGTACATTCCCTAATGTATATTCTAGGCAACTTTGTTGAAAATGAGTTCACTGTAGATGTATGGATTTATTTCTGGGTTTTCTTTTCTGTTCCATTGGTCTATGTATCTGCTTTTATACCAGTACCATGCTGTTTTGGTTACTATAATGGCTCTGTAGTATAATTTGAAGTCAAATAATGTGATTCCTCCAGCTTTGTTTTTTGCTCAGGATAGCTTTGCCTAACTAACATTTTAATGTATATCCATCTAGGGTTTTTTCTATTCATAAGTAAGCATAAAATGTGTGTGCATATATATATTTAATCAACATTAAACAGATTAAGTAGTTTTAATATTACTCACTCAGATATCACAACTGTGAGTATAGCCTCCTTTGGAGATGCCACCAGAAGCCTACA
Source organism: Nomascus leucogenys (assembly GCF_006542625.1). Taxonomy (NCBI): domain Eukaryota; kingdom Metazoa; phylum Chordata; class Mammalia; order Primates; family Hylobatidae; genus Nomascus; species Nomascus leucogenys. Next base: position 2,304,268 of record NC_044388.1, on the reverse strand, counting down.
TTTCAGAACATTTTTGAGGAATACAGGCCATTTAGTTTGCAGAATATCCTTCAATTTTTTTTTTTTTTTTTTTTTTTTTTTGGAGACAGAGTCTCACTCTGTCGCCCAGGTTGGAGTGCAGTGGCATGATCTCAGCTCACTGCAACCTCTGCCTCCCAGGTTCAAACAATTCTCATGTTTCAGCCTTCCGAGTAGGTGGGACTGCAGGCATGTGCCACTATGCCCAGCTAATTTTTGTATTTTCAGTAGAGATGGAGTTTCACCATGTTGCCCAGGCTGGTCTTGAGCTCCTGACCTCGAATTACTGACCTCAAGTGATCCACCCACCTCAGCCTCCCAAAGTGCTGGTATTACAGGTGTGAGCCGCTGCACCCACCCTCAGTTTGGTTTTGTGTAGTATTTCTTCATGATAAGACTCAGGCTTTGCTTCTTCTTTTCTTTCTTTCTTTCTTTTTTTTGAAATAGGGTCTCACTCTGTCGCCCAGGCTAGAGTGCAGTGGCATAGACTTGGCTCACTGCAGCCTTCACTGCCTGGGCTCAAGCAATCCTCCCGCCTTGGCCTCCCAAAGTGCTAGGATTACAGATGTGAGACATCCTGGCAGCCGGCTTTGCATTCTTTTGGCAGAAGTGTTATAAAGTATGTTTTTGTCCTTCTCAGCACATCATATCAGAAAACACATAGGTGTCAATTTGTGCCATTATTTGTGATTCATGATTAAGTTGGAACTTCACAGTTTTTTCTACTGTAGTGTTATCATTTTTTCCTTTGTAACTTTTTTTTTAGACAGGGTCTCGCTCTGCCCAGGCTGGAGTGCAGTGGCATGATATCGGCTCCCTGCAACCTCTGCCTCCCAGGCTCCAGTAATCCTCCCACCTCAGCCTCCCAAGTAGCTAGGACTATAGGCATGTGCTACTCAGCTAATTTTTGTATTTTTAATAGAGACAGGGTTTCGCCATGTTGCCTAGGCTGGTCTTGAATTCCTGGACTCAAGCGATCCACCCACTTCAGTCTTCCAAAGTGCTGGGATTACAGGTGTAAGCCACTGCGCCAGACCTCTCCTTTGTAATTTAAAAGTAATCTGTGGACAAAAAGCAATCTATGCACATGAAAAGATACGAAGCATCACTACTCATTAGGGAATGCAAACCCAAACCATAATGAGATACCAATTCACATCCACAAATAGGGCTAAAATTTAAAAGACAGACATCAACAAGTTGGCAAGGATGTGGGGAAATTGGAAACCCTCATCCATTGCTGATGGGATATAAAATGGTGCAGCCCCTTCGAAAAACAACTTGGCAGTTCCTCAAAAAGTTAAACATAGGTACATATGACACAGCAATGCTTCTCCTAGGTATATACCCGAAAGAACTGAAAACACATCCCCACAAAAATCAGGAATGTTTATAGCAGTATTACTCATATAGACGAAAGTGAAAACAAATGTCCATCAATTGATGAATGGGTACATAAAATGTGGTCTATCCATACAATAGAATATTATTTGGCAATAAAAAGGAATGAAGTGGCCAGGTGCAGCGGCTTACACCTGTCATCCCAGCACTTTGAGAGGCAGAGGTGGTGGATTGCTTGAGTCCAGGAGTTCGAGACCAGCCTGGGTGACATGGTGAAACCCCGTCTCTACAAAAAAAACACACACACACACACAAAAATTAGGCTGGGTGCAGTGGCAGATGCCTGTAATCTCAGCACTCTGGGAGGCTGAGGAGGGCAGATCACTTGAGTCCAGGAGTTCAAGATCAGCACGAACAACATGGCAAAACCCTGTCTCTACAAAACATACAAAAATTAGCCAGGCATGGTGGTGCATGCCTGTAGTCCCAACTACTCAAGAGGCTGAAACGGAAAGATGGCTTGAGCTCAGGAGGTGGAGGTTGCAGTGAGCCAAGATTGTGCCACTGCACTCCAGCCTGAGTGACAGAGCCAGGCCCTGTCTCAAAACAAGAACAAAAACAAAAACAAAAACAACAAAAATTAGCTGGGCATGGTGGCGTGCACTTGTAGTCCCAGGTGCTCAGGAGGCTGAGGCGGGAGGATTGCTTGAGCCCAGGAGGTGGAGGTTGCAGTGAGCTGAGACTGTGCCACTGCCCTCCAGCCTGGGTGACAGAGTGAAATTCTATCTCCAAAAAGAAAAAGGAATGAACTACTAATACATGCTACAACATAGAGAACACTGGAAAACATTATGCTAAGTGAAAGAAGCCGGTCACGGAAGACTGTATTGTATGATTCCATTTATGTGAAGTGTTCAAAATAGGTACATTTCTAGAAACAGAAAGTAGATTCGTGGTTGCCAGAGGATAGGGGAAGGCAGGGAAAAGGGACTAATGCTAATGGGAGAGAGAGACAAAAACCTTCTAAAATTAGATCGTGGTGATAGTTGCACAGCCCTTTGAATATACTAAGAAAACATTGAATTGCACATTTTAAATGGTAAGTTATACGCTATTTGGATTATATCTCAATAAAGCTGTTTAAACACAAAGAAAGGCTGGGCACGGTGGCTCACACCTGTAATCCCAGCACTTTGGGAGGCTGAGGCAGGTGGATCACCTGAGGTCAGGAGTTTGATACTAGCCTAACCATCATCGTGAAACCTCATCTCTACTAAAAATACAAAAATTAGCAGGGCTTGGTGGCGGACGCCTGTAGTCCCAGCTATTCGGGAGGTTGAGACAGGAAAATTGCTTGAACCCGAGAGGTGGAGGTTGCAGTGAGCCGAGATCGTGCCAGGGCACTCCAGCCTGGGCAACAGAGTGAGACTGTGTCTCAAAAACAAAAACAAAAACAAAAAACAAACACAAAGAAAAAAGAAGTCTGTGTGGAGGAATGTTTAAACTATATCAATATTCTGTTCCCTATCAAACTTGCACCTAAGAGTTTTAGCATCCATTGATGATTCTTGACTGAATCATTACTATATTGCAAAATGGTGATTTTTCTATCATTACTTCTTCATCTACTAGTTGGCATTTTACTATAAGGAAGAGCCATCAAAGATATTTTTTAAAATAAAAAAATAGCCGGGCGCGGTGGCTCACGCTTGTAATCCCAGCACTTTGGGAGGCCGAGGCGGGCAGATCACGAGGTCAGGAGATCGAGACCACGGTGAAACCCCGTCTCTACTAAAAATACAAAAAATTAGCCGGGCGTGGTGGCGGGCGCCTGTAGTCCCAGCTACTCGGAGAGGCTGAGGCAGGAGAATGGCGTGAACCTGGGAGGCGGAGCTTGCAGTGAGCCGAGATCGTGCCACTGCACTTCAGCCTGGGTGACAGAGCGAGACTCTGTCTCAAAAAAAAAAATAAATAAATAAAAATAAATAAATAAATAACAATAAAAAAATAGGATTATACTCAACATTAATGCTTCATAATTTGCTTTCTAATTTAATATTATTCAGTACTGTGATTCTGTATGTAAATATTTGCCCATCTCATCATTTTTTAGTGGCTGCTAAGTTTTTTGTTTTTTGAGACAGGGTCTTGCTCTGTCACCCAGGCTGGAGTGCAGTGGCCTGATCTCAGCTCACTGCAACCTCCGCCTCCTGGATTCAAGCGATTCTCCTGCCTCAGCCTCCTGAGTAGCTGGGATTACAGGCATGTGCCACCAAGCCTGGATAATTTTTGTATTTTTTAGTAGAGACGGGGTTTCACCATGTTGGCCGGGCTGGTCTCAAACCTCAGGTGATCCTCCCGTCGCAGCTTCTGAAAGTGCTGGGATTACAGGTGTGAGCCACCGCACTCCGTCTCTATGAATCTTATTGGAGGATTATTCCATTAGACAAAGATCACACTGATAAGTCTCTTTAAGACAAGGCCTTCTCTATCTTGGGTACCCAGTGAGGCCGTGGAGGAATAATATCCTTAAGATCCTCAGAAGGTCTTTCTCTTCCTGCCATCTTGAATCCTGTGGAGGCCTGCTGGGAACAGGACTTCTAAAAGGAAATAAGTCGGGAAGGCTGTGCTCCAAGGCCGTTTTTGCTGGCTGTAAGCACAGTCTCTGGAATTAAAGGGAGCACACAGCAGTTCCTCTTAAAATTGAAGGTGGTTTATGCCCGAGATGAAACAGAATTCTATTTGGGCAAGAGATGTGCTTATGTATACAAAGCAAAGGACACCACAGTGACTCCTGGTGGCAAACCAAACAAAACCAGAGTAATCTGGTGAAAGGTAACTCGGGCCCATGGAAACAGTGGCAAGGTTCGTGCCAAATTCCGAAGCAATCTTCCTGCTAAGCCCACTGGACACAGAATCTGAGTGATGCTGTACCCCTCAAGGATTTAAACTAATGAAAAGTCAATAAATAAAAGTGGATTTGTGGGGGGGAAAAAGATCCTTAGAAGTCCTATTGTTTAACAGAGTGGGTCTGCAACAAATGCCTGTGGGATCCTTAGGAGTACTTCTGCCTGTCTGAAGGATTCTGAGGCACCCGCTTGGATCTTTCTGGTGCTTAATGACTGCTTTTACAGCCATAGCTTTGACTTCATCTTTACCCAGAGACTGTGTGTTCCTGACAGTGCTCTGGAGTTGATCTTTGCCCCGAGGCTTTTTTATTACTTTGACAATTCTTTCTTGCTGGAAAGATTATCCTGGGCTCTTTATATCTCCTCCAAATTCTGCTTAAAAAACGGAATATTTCTTTCTTTAGCTTTTTTCTCACTATCTGTATCTTAGGATGCAAGGCTCAAATAAGCCAAACACACTTTCAACACTGCCTGAAAATCCTAGCCAGAGTCATCAGTTAATTAGACCTTTTTTATCTTTCACATTAGTACAGAGGGAAGTTTCACTCAACTGTCCACCAGTATACCAGAGTCACTGTTCCTCCAGATTCCAGTAGTGTTTCACTCAACTTTCCCTGGAGCCTTCGCCTGCAGTCTCCTCAAGCCCCTGCCAGCTTTCCCGCGCGGTCTCACCGAGGGTGTCAGGCGCCTCCCACACATGTTAGGTTCTGCTATGGCAGTGCCTCGCTTCCAGGTACCAAATCCTGTTCCAGGCATCTGTTGCTGCATAGCAAATGACTTCAAGCTTAGTGGCATAAAACCACAACCATTTTATTATTCTCATGGATTCTGTGGATTAGGAATTAGGATAGGGCATGGAGGAGATGGATTTTTAATGCTCCGTGAGGTCTTGAACCTCAACCAGGAAGATTCGGTGCACAGGAGCTGGAACAGCTGAAGTTGGAGAATCCACTTCCAAGATGGTTCTTCTTGCCTACAGCTGCCAGCCTGGCGGGCGTGGCTGGGAGGCTGGCTGGGAGGCTCAGCTGGGTCTCTTGGCTGGAGCACCATGGCTGGAGCACCACACGTGGCCTCTCTGGCATGGCGGCCTCGGGACATTGGACTTCTTACATAGTGGCTCAGGAGAAAAAGAAGCCAACAGAGGGGGACAGCAGTGATGCGGGACAGGTGAGGCTCACTCCTTTTGGCAGGGTTTTCCCAGATAAAGCAAGCAGAGAGTGTGGAGGGGAGTGGAGGATGAGAAGCTGGGAAGAAAGCATCTTAGCCATCCATGGTGTGTGTGTGTGTGCATGCACGCATGTGCATGTTTGTGTGTGCACGCACACACACACACACACAAAATCTGTGAGGGCAAACAGGTTTGCTGGGGGTAGCCAGACTCGAGTAAAGACAGATGGTGTAAGTGAGCTGGATGAGGTTGCCCAGCTCTGGGACTTCTCGTCTCACTGGGGGCTGGGTACTGTATGTGAAGACTGTCCCATGGGTGGGGGATGCATACAGAGGCCACCATGGGGCAGTAGCAGCCAGAAGAGAATGCATGGTGTAAAGGGTTGAATAGGGGCCCCCTCAAGAGAGATATGTCTGAGTTCTAAACCCCTGTACCTGTGAATGTGACCTTTTTTTGGAAATAGGATCTTTTTCCAAATAAAGATCTTGAGATGAGATCATCCTAGATTTATTGTGAGCCTTAAATCCAGAGACAGGTATCCTTCTAGGAGGAAGGAGAGGGAGCTTCAAGACATAGAGACACAGAGGAGAAGGCCATGGGAAGATGGAGGCAGAGACTGGAGGCGCCACTGCCAAGCAACACTGCGGATCACCTGCAGCTGCCAGAGGCTTGGAGAGAGCTTGCCACAGGCCCTCCCTCAGAGCCTCCAGCAGGAACCCACCCTGCTGACACCTTGATTTCAGGCTTCCAGCCTCCACAATTGTGGTGGAATGAATCACTGTTATTTTGAGCCACCCAGTTTGTGGCAATTTGTATGGCAGTCCTAGGAAAGCTAACAGGCAGTCCAGGCAAGAATGGGTGGTGAGGCAGAAGGGATCTGGAGGCAGGGGGTGGCAAGGGGGCCCAGCGTGTACCCCAACCTAGACCATTCATCCCTTCTGTCACACCAGCCCCTGCCCCTCAACATTTTGCATGCCTTGAGCCCTGATCCAGGGATCTTCCCTTTCCCCGGCGCCACAGCTCAGCACTGCTTCCCCCGTGGGGCTGCACCTTCTCAGGACCCACAGCTGCACGGTCTCGAGCCGCGGTGCCTGGTTTCTCTCCTGCACCACCATTGGTATCTTCTCCCTCTCCTATCTCTCACCGTCTGTGGAAGTGCTTTGTATACAGTGAGCGCTTAATAAAAGTCACTTTTCTCTCCTCAGAGTCCCTTAACTCTTGCCCCAGCCACTTTCCCTGCTCCAACTGAATTTGTGCCCTAACCTTGTCAGAGACAAGGATAGCGTCCCCCGTGGTTCCAGTGCGATGGCGTTCCCTCCCCTCCCACACAGCGCCCTGACCCCACATTCCCCACAGGAGCTTGTGGGGTGATCATTAACCCATGTGCCTCCTGACCCCACTCCCAGTCACTAATTTGTGCGTAAACCTGGACAAGTCGCTGCACCCTCTGCTCCTTAGTTTCCTCTCAGGTAAAATAAGAGGGTTGGAGTAGACACATTCACCCATGCATTCCACCCATTTCCATTCACTGGAAAGTTGTTTACTGAGACCGTGTGTCATAACTCTGCCTTCAAGGAGCTTTGGTTCTGTAGGGTTTTTGTTTTGTTTTGTTTTGTTTTAAGATGGAGTCTTGCTCTGTCGCCCAGGTTGGAGTGAAGCGGTGTGAGCTTGGCTCACTGCAACCTCCGCCTCCTGGGTTCAAGTGATTCTCTTGTCTCAGTCTCTTGAGTAGCTGGGATTACAGGTGTGCGACACCACGCCCAGCTAATTTTTGTGTTTTTAGTAGAGACGGGGTTTCACCATGTTGGCCAGGCTGGTCTCGAACTCCTGACCTCAGGTGATCTACCCACCTCGGCCTCCTAAAGTGCTGAGATTACAGGCATGAGCCACTGAACCCAGCCAAGGTTCCGTGGTTTTAAAGCTGTCACTCTGGAGAATCTGTCCAGCTGCAACCCAGGCATTCCTTCCTTCTGTGTACCTTTTAGGAAGCAGATTTTGGCTCAAAATAAGAAGGACCCTTCTACCAGAACAGCCCACAAACGGACAGGCTTCCACAGAAAGGGGTGAGCCCCTGTTCCGGAGGAGCCTCTGGGATTGCTTCCAAGTCTGGGATCCTGAGAGCCTCCGTAAAGGGTTTATTGAGCAGGAGAGCAAATTTAACTCTGTCCACATGAAAATAAACGTGGAGATTTACTTCAAACTCAGCAGCTCTGGTGAGAAGGCTCTCACACAGTCCGGGTTCGACCCACACAGACTTCACGACCATCTGAGGCAACCAGCACGCAGCAGACGAGGGAAACGACTCAGGTGTCAGAATTGCTTTTATTTTTATCTCCAGTCAGTCGCAGACCCCAGGAAGGTGAGGTCAGGGAAGGGAACAGGTGCGGACACTGGGGAACTTGCAGGAGCTGAGGCCAGTGGACAGCAGGAGTGTCTGGGGTGTGGCAGCCGGGCCGGGTCCCTGGAGCTGTGTCTGCCCTCAGGGACTCAGGAGAACGGCTCAGGGAGGGCTTGGGAGGGGGTACACTGTGTCCGAGAGATGCAACCATCGTTCGGCAAAAGAAAACAGTGGTGGCTAATGAGAAGACAGGTCTGGGGAGGTCTGAGGAGAGCTGGGGGCCAGATCCTGCCCCCAACCTCCAGCCACATGGGCCCTCGGTGACTCTCCCAAACCAGGCCCCGCGTTTCCTCAAGCAGCCACCGGAGGGCAGCAAAGTGCTTGTGCAAAATCCCACCCAGCCCAGGAGCGCAACCAGGACACCTGGGACTTGGCTTCAGGTGGGCCAGGGAAGGAGGCAAGGAGCCTTTTGGAAAATGGGTGTCTGTCCCATCCTGACTCCCTCGGAAGGAAGAGTAGGGAGTGGAAGAACTAAGATTCCGGGGCTTCCCCAGGTGATACAGAAGGAGCCATAGGTGTGCCCGGGAATGAGTCCCAGACTTGCGTGTGCCTCCCTGGCCCCCATCTGCAGCTTCCAGGAGAGGACTTCAGTGGGAGACCCCTCAACTCACATTCCAGACGGTCAGATTCCTGGCTGCCTCCAGCTTTACAAAATCCAGCCCACCCCTTCCCGGGCCCAGCCCCACCCAGGCCAAAAATGTGAGGGGCCTGCAGGCTCCCTTCCTCCTTTACAGCTTGTGACACCTGCTCAGCTGCGGTTTCCTTAATCTTGCATTCCTGTTCCCCCGCCCTTCCTCCTTCTGACGCCTCTCCTGGTGTTTCAGGATTCCTCACTGCCTGGATTGGAGATGGAACGTACAGACTTTGGCCCTGACCCTGCTGCCTACACTGTGGTGCCCGGGACGCCCCTCAGGACCCACAGTAGGGAGGCTGCGGCACCTTCTGCCCGGCTTCCCCAGCTCTGCAAAGAAGCCATTTCTCAAATGGCCGTGATGCGTGTGTGACACTGTTTATAGCCGGGGACCTGTCCCTCCTCCCCCAAGCTTTTGGCACTCAGCCCTGAATAAGCTTCTAAATCCCCAGTTTCTGCAATAACTTATCCCAGGGAGAGGAGAACTTGGACAAGTAGATTCTAGGAAGCATGACCAAGGCTATCTGACAGTGGCAGGAGAGTGGGGTGCTGGGGCTAACCCTCTGGAACTGAGACCAGGGATGAGGAGAGGAAACTGTGAGGGGCCCAGAGGAGAGGAGGTGGAGGAGGGTGGGAACCGGGTGAGAAAGTCAGTGGAGAGAAATGTTCTGGTGCCTCTCCCGCCCTATCCTGGCTATGAATTTCCATGTGGCAGATGGAAAAACTGAATTCCAGACAGCAAGAAACCCTCACCTAATAGCAGGAGCCCGCTGGCAGTGAGGCTAGGAACCAGAAACCAGAAATCTTGCCTCCCAGCTCTTGCCTGGAAGATACAAACCTCAGAGTGCAAAATCTGGCGAGGGGTTTCAGGAAAGACGGGAGGCCCGGTGGCACTGAGGACAAGAAATCCCCAGGACATCAGGGCCTGACCACCCACCTCTTTGCGCTCTCATGTGGTCTCATTCCGGCCCCCACCCAGGCCCAGGGGCCAGCGTGATACCCTGTTTGCGTGAGGCAGCTGTGGGTCTGAACCCCAGGCCCGCCACTCGCTAGCCGTATGACCTGGGACTCATTAGCGAGCCTTTCTGAGCACCTCGGCTTTTCCCTCTGCTACGGACATGAGCAGAGCGCTGTCTCTGGAGGATCACTGCGATGGATTAATTTAGAGCAGCACACAGTGGGCATGTCACCCATGGCCCCAGTGCCTTTGCTGCACACACACCACCTGCCAGTTCTTGGCTCCTTTTCTCTTCAAATACCCAAGATGGAACAAAACTTCAAATGCTTCTGCAATGTTTCTTGAAAGCTGGGAGTAGGAAGGGTGGGGAGGGATGGGGTTGGGAAGGAACAGCACACCTCGTCTCCCTTCCCAAGGCAGACGGAGCTCCCAGCACAGGGGAGAGAGAAGAGGAGGAGGGCGAAGCAAAGGGAGGGTCCTGCTAGCCACTCAGAGCCTTCCTGTCTGCACACAGTAACTTTCCACTGGCCTGGAGCTGGCCACTGCACATGCTGGCTGCACGCTCCCCCAGTGTGGCCTCCTGGCTCCCTCCCCACAGGCGCCCCCCTGGGGGTTGGAGGGCTGAAGCACACCCTACATGAGATCCCAGCCGCCTGGAAGCTGATAAGGAGCCCTGGCCTCATTACATGGGACCAGCTGGAGGGACTGGCCCTGGCTGTTGGCATCAGCCGGATGGCTTCCAAATTGGAGAGATGCAGAGATAAGTAGGGGGAGCACTTAGGGACTCTGGGCTGAGTGAGTGGCCAGTGAAGCTAGAAGAGATGTGGATTCTGCCAACTACGAAGACCTCAGAAGGCCTGGCTGGGGACGAGCCAGCAAACCGCAGCTGACGGGAAGGGTTTAGGAACTAAGAGGTGCAGAAGGGACTCCCACACAGCCTCGGGTTAGGGCTGAGGCAGAGCAGGACTCCTTCCAGATAGGGCTGGCCTGGCAGCTGGAGCAATTGCCTCCTCCCCCAGAACATCCAGCCGGAGGGCCCAAGCACACCTCACTCAGCCTCAGGCCTGTGGCAGCTGCCTGGCGGGTGGAGAAGCGACTGAGAGGATGTGGGTCTCGGTCCTGCAACCCCAAATGCCTCCCAGGTGGACGCGGGTCTGGGTGGATTCCCTGGGAGCCCCGGGGCAGGCCGTCACTGAGGAGCGGGGCCCCCTGCCCTCACCTCCTGCCCCAACAGAGCTCTGTCGTGACCCGGGAGGGCTATTCACAGCAAGCAGCAGACAGCACAGGCTTCAGACCCTCTCCTATTGCCCTTGGCCTCCAGGTCCAAATCCCTAGAACAAGCCTCTGGTCCTAGAGCCAAGAGAAGATGGGCAGCCTGGGACAGCCATCCTGCCCACCCACTCCACTTGCCCAGCTGTGTCCCCTACCCCCTTTCTTACAAAGTGTCACTGCCTGACCTGGACAAGAAAGACAGGAGGACACAGACTGGACGCAGGACAGTGTGCCCCAAGGTCACATGGTTGTGCAGCCCTAGGAGGAATTGTGGTGGGGGCTCAGGGCTCTGCCGGGCTTCCTGGGTCTCTCCCGCATCTGAAATCCTGCTAGGCTTCTCCTCTTTGTCCCTTGGACCTTCAAACCCAGAGGAGCCTTCAGCCTTGACCGTCCCAGTTTGGAAGATGTAACGGGGGGAATGGGGCGGCACGGGGATTGACGTGGCCTCAGTTCCTCAGGGTCCCCATGGCGTATGTACAAGCGGCAGAGGGCTGGGCTGGGCTGGGGTAGAGAGTGGCCTGGCAACAGGCTGGGTTGGCAGCTAGTTTTATATCTGGTCTCGCAGGAGCACAGGGGAGGGACAGGGAACCAGGAGGGGCGCATTCTCTGGAGGACGGTGGGGCGGGGAGGGCTCCTCATTCCCGGTTAGTGCCAAAAAGCTGCAGGAAGAAGGTGAAGATATAGATGATGTCTAGGTAAATGTTGAGGGCTCCGAAAATATACTCCTCAGGGCTCAGCGAGTGGCGTCGGTTACCCATCAGCAACTGGGTGTCAAGTGCAAGGAACTGGGAGAAGGGAGGAGAGAGACAGCGGTCAGAGGCCCAGGCAGTGTGACACTGACTATGGCAGCCCAGGTGCCCCCCTCAGCCCCACCCCCAATTTTATTACCCTCATCTGCTGCCTGACTGCCCAGTGGCCCTCCTGTGACACCTTCTGTCCCTAATTCTATTCAGCAGCTATTTACTGAGCACCTGCTGTGTGCCAGGCACAGGGATACAGCAGAGAACGAGACAGCCGGGATCCCTGTCCTCACAGAGCTTAGAGTCTAGAGGAAGTAATTGTTAGGATGATGAGTATAACAAGGTTCCAGGCAGCGGTGGGGCTGATAACAAGGAGCCTCACCTATGTGAGTGTGGCAGGAAGTTAGGGAAGGCTTCCTGGGAGAGGGGACCTTCAAGCTGAGGCCTAGTCTTCTTGCCATTCCCTCAGGACCCTGCTCTCAGAGGAAGGCAAACGCTTCAGGTACAAGCAGGGCCCGAGCACTTGTGCTGTACTGACATCAGCCCATCAGTGCTACCGACATCCCCATCAAGTAAGAATCAGATTCTTCCTGCAGGAAGTGAGGCCCAGAGACCTTAAATATTAGCTAAAGGTTACACAGCTGGAAAGTGGTAAAGCCAAGATTTGAACCCGAGCAGGCCGGCTCCGGAGCCCCAGGTGTAAACATTCTGCCCTGCTGCTAACAGCACCCGGGATTAATGCCTTTCCTCCCAGGAAACAGGCTCTTCCCTGGGGCCCTGCTTGGCCTAATGGACTAGGAACAGATTCCCTTTGAGACAGCACTGTGTCACCCCGCTGCCCCTGCCAGGCCTGCCCACTGTATACAGTGGCTCCTACCCTTCCCCACATAGCTTTCCTCTGGGTTCCAAGCCTAAGGAGCAGAACCCTTAAGTAGCATATGAAATTTGGCAGGCGTGGTGCGCTTTTCTGGAGAAAGAGGCCAGAAAGTCCACCGGTATCTCAAAGGTGATGAAGCACTGATCCACGTGCCACGTGGGATTGGAATTTCTTTTCTTTTCTTTTCTTTTTTTTTTTTTTTGAGACAGAGTTTCGCTCTTGTTGCCCAGGTTGGAGTGCAATGGCGTGATCTCGGCTCACTGCAACCGTGCTCCCAGGCTCAAGCGATTCTCCTGCCTCAGCCTCCCGAGGAGCTAGGATTACAGGCATGTGCCATCACACCCGGCTAATTTTGTATTTTTAGCAGAGACAGGCTTTCTCCATGTTGGTCAGGCTGGTCCTGAACTCCCAACCTCAGCTGATCTGCCCTCCTCAGCCTCTCAAAGTGCTGGGGTTACAGGCGTGAGCCACCAGGCCCAGCCCGGGATTAGAATTCTTTTACATTGAGTCGCATTCTTGTTAACTGGGCTCTTCAGTCACTTGTGTATGAAAGGCATGTTCCCTGGGTCCTCTGAAACTCATTCATTATACAATAAATATGTATGGGGCAACAGCTGCGGACAGGGACTTGCTGAGAGTGGAAACAACGAGAAACACAAAGCCATGCCTCCCTTGGGGAAGCTCGCAGCATCATGGGGGACACTTACAGGTCATTACAAGGAAACCCAGGAAATGCACAATTAGGACTATGAAGGAAGGACCTACTAATTGGGCCAGAGGAAGGTGACCCAGGAGAGGTGGCATTTCACCTGAGGCTTAGGTAGGAGTTTGCTAGCTGGGAAGGCCTAGGGAAGCCTGGGAGGCCTGACTGAAGAGTGGGGGACTCGCTGAGGTAGGAACTATGGGAGAAGTGGATAGAGGAGGAAGGGATTGGGGCCTGCCCTTGCAGCTTGCACTCTGCTCGGTAGGCAGGGGTCATGCCCAGTTCCCTTTCCTTCACCCCCGCCATGGACTCCTTGACCCCCAAGACCCAGGCTTTAGAGTTGCTATAGACGCAGCCCCGTAGAATCCTAGTCGAATCCCAGCCCTGGTGCAATGTCCCCCCGCCATGCCCAAGAGGCCAGGGCTCCAACAGGGAGCAATTCCAGCACACGGGACATTGAGGCAGGGCCACCTTCAAAGGTGAGGAGGTGGGGGCAATTATGAGCACAGGCTTGAAAGTCAGATCCACTTGGACTGCAGGCTCTGCTCTACCACTCATTAGCTGTAGGACCTGGGCAGAGCATTTAATCTCTCTGGGCCTGTGAGTCGCTATGTGCAAAAGGGAGATGAGCGTGCCTGCCTCCTGAGGTTGTTGTGAGAATGAGATAATGCATGCAAGGGGCCTGGCACGGTGCCTGACACATGGGAAGCACTTAATGAATGCTTGCTATTATAGTAACGCGGTTTCATTGTTATTATCTGCAGAAGGAGAGGTGCCCTCTTGAGGACGTGCACGTGCTGCTGATGAGACTCAGGTATCTCTTGCATCTCATCAGGGAGGCAGCACTGTTCCTTGGGGAGCTGAGTGGCCTTAACAGAGCAAAAATGGGGAGCCATGGCCAGGGCTGAGAGGAGCCCTGCGCAGGGTGCGTCAGTCTCCTGAGCTCAGTGGCACTGAGGGAAGGGCACTCCAGACAGGAACAGGAGTTGAAATGCCTGGGTTTAAGACCCGGCTCCATTGCTCAGTAGCCAAGTCATCCACTTGACCTCAGTGTCCTCATCTACAAAATGGGACAGTAGCAATGCCCACACCATGGTGTGGTTTTGAGGGTAGATTTATGACAGTGTATGTGGCATCCACTATTTGTATTTTTGAGTATGATTTCTCTCCATTCCACTCTGCTCCTTCTGTGTTTGATTTGGATTCCCAAGCACATTTTCCTTCTGCAGAGAGAATGAGCAAGCGGAAGGCCCAGCGCAAATGCTTTGGGCCACTTGGCAGTCACAGCTGCCAGCATCAGTTCATAAACTGCTGATCTGGCTGATCAATCAGTAGCTTGCTTGGTTGGTTTCCCAGAGCCTGGTCACCCCTGGGTGAGCTAATGAAATTGAGTCTCTTAACTTGGAAGGCTTGGACCTGTCCAGCTCTGGGGGTGGCCCTTCTGAGAAGCACCCACGCAGGAGACCCCCTAGAGCAGCCAGCTGGCTTTTCTCTTGGAGAGAAGAGGAATGAAATGATTTCTGCCCCAGCCCTTGGTCCATGGCCACAGATGCTTATCTGTGTGGTGTTCTCTGGGATGGCCTGCTTCAAATTTCAACCCCACTGACCAGTATGACCCATCACTGCCATCTGATGTCTGTGAGTCAAACAAAGTCTTTTCATTGATTTATTCCCAACAATATTTGCTGAGCACCTACTATGTTCCAGAGAACTTGCCCTCATAGAACTGACAGTCCAATGAGGGCAAAAGACATGATCAGAGATTCTGCATGGTAGTGCATTGATTTACAGGGGAAAGTCATCTGCTGCTATCTCCTTGGAGATGGAAAGCATTGTTAACTAATGTCTTGGTTGACAGCAGGTATCTTGGTTATAGTTAACATCTTAGTGGGTAGCTAGGATCTTGGCTGAGAGCTAGCAACCGAATTGACTGCAAACCCCTAAAAGGAGGGCAGGTACTTGAGTTAGTGGCCAGCTGAACAGGAGACTCTGCAGGAGGAGCACGTGGGATGGGGCAGGAGGTCCCCCGGGACAAGGACGCTATTAACTTACATCTGAAGAGTCCTTCCCCAGACCAACACTTGATCTCATCTCCCTCTCCCCATTTGCCCTGGGAGGTGGGCGTCCTCGTGGTCTTATACATGAGGAAAGGAGTCTGAGAGCTGAGTGACTTGCTGATGGCTGCTTATCGAGTGCCATCTCCTACGCTGGTGGAGATAGGGGAGGAGTGGGCTTGCAGGGAGGGAGGGAGCATGTGCAGAGGGCACAGGCGCCAAAGGCAAACTTCCCCGCCTCACTTTACTGGCCAGTGCTAAACCTGGCCGGGGCCCCCAGCCACACATCTGGCCTGACCCTGCCGGATCCGGGGGCCCAGGCTTATGTCTGTTGTCCTCCCTGAATGTGGCCCCAGAGGTGACGCTGAGGGGCTCTGGGCAGTGCATGCCATGGAAAGGCCAGCTCAGAGCCACCCGCAGGCAGGCACTGAATACAAAAAGCTGGGGTTGCAATGTGTTGAATCAGCATAAACAGTGACACGTGGACTGCGTCTGTCCTGCAGAAATGCCAGTGTGAGGGTGCATGGAGGCAACCCCCAGGCTGTTGTTGGCAGCATTGGTTCTAACAGTGAGATGCTGAAACAACCCAAACTCCACCAACACGGGGCTGGTTAAATAAACTCCGGGCAGCAGTGCTGAGGTGGTGACATCTGCGACAGACGCTACTGTGAGAAAAAAGCAAGTTGTGAAAAATCTATATCGTATGATCCCCATGAAACTATACATGTCAGAGGAGCTCGCGTAGCAAATATCTATGAAATGCATGAAGAAAGGTTTGGGAGGAGAGAGAATTCATGGTTCCTGCTGGGGAAAGCAGGGAGGGACACGATCAAAATGACATTTGCTTTTTTCTATATTTAAGATTTTCCAAAAGTGAAATATGTGAATAAATGTATTCACATATTATATAATTAGAAGTTTAAAATAGAAGGGTTAAAATAGCACAAAAGAAGAGTTCGTGAACTCTTTCACTGAATTCTCACCATAAGCCTCTGTGGCAGGTGTCACACTGTCAGCTCCATCATTTGCTCAGGACACTGAGGCAGAGACAGTGTAAGTGACTTGCCCGCATCACCCAGCCCAGGGACAGCTGGAGGGTGAGCTCGGGCTTTGGGGAGCCTCTGGAGAAGAGATTACCAGCCATATGCCCAGGTGTGCCGACTAGGCAGGAGAGGGTGAGGGGGTGAGGGAGTGAAGAGAGACCACTGAGCGGAGATCTGGGGCCCATTTCTTGCCTGATACCAATAGAAGATGCTTCTCTCCATTGACCTGGGTGTCAAAAATTTAGATGGCACAGACAACATTTGCACCCCCAGGAGGGCCACCAAAGGAACAGGGTCTGGCAGGCATTTGAATCAGAATGAAAGGGGGGTAGTGTATGAAAGTGTGTTAATGACACATGATTATCTATCAGCTTTTTAAAAAGTGGGCCAGGTGCGGTGGTTCACGCCAGTAATCCCAGCACTTTGGGATCGCCTGAGGTCAGGAGTTTGAGACCAGCCTGGCCAACATGATGAAACCCCGTCTCTACTAAAAATACAAAAATTAGCCGGACGTTGTGGTGGGCACCTGTAATCCCAGCTACTTGGGAGGCCGAGGGAGGAGAATCGCTTGAACCCGGGAAGTGGAGGTTCCAGTGAGCCAAGATCACACCACTGCACTCCAGCCTGGGCGACAGAGCGAGACTCCATCTCAAAAAAAAAAAAAAAAAGGAACCAGGAGGCAAGGTAAGCATCAATAGCCTGTGGCAGTAAGTGGAATAAAATATTTTGTATGAAAGAGCCATGTGTGGTCATACGAGAAAGGGCATGAGTCCAGTATAATACAGTGCCTAAGAACAGACTGGGGAGTCACACAGACCTGGGTTCAAATCTTGGCTCAGACCTCAGAGAACTTACTAACAGGTAAGAGTTACTGATCATTGACCACACACCAGGCACTGAGTGCTTTACATATGTGAATGCATCCAAAAGTCACAGCTGCCTATGAGGGAGGTACTGTTCTTGTCCCCATTTTACACATAGGGAAACTGAAGCACAAACACGTTATGTAACTCGGTGAGTCCACACAGCTAGAATGTGGCAGAGAAGGGGCTTTGATGCTTACAGTGAATGATAACCTTGTCATTTAGATCACCAGATTTTGAAGCCAGGCTAAATCTGGTGATCTAAATGACAAGGTTATCATTTACCGTAAGAGTAAAAACCGGGCCGGGTGTGGTGGCTTATGCCTGTAATCCCAGTGCTTTGGGAGGCCGAGGCGGGTGGATCACCAGGTCAGGAGATCGAGACCATCCTGGCTAACATGGGGAAACCCCATCTCTACTAAAAATAAAAAAAAAAAAATACAAAAAATTAGCCGGGCGTGGTGGTGCACGCCTGTAGTCCCAGCTACTTGGGAGGCTGAGGCAGGAGAATGGCGTGAACCCGGGAGGCAGAGCTTGCAGTGAGCCAAGATCGAGCCACTGCTCTCCAGCCTGGGTGACAGAGCGAGACTCCGTTTCAGAAAAAAAAGAGTAAAAGCTGTCATCGATTGAGAATTGCCATGTGCCAAGTGTGAGGAGGCTGTTTTCCCTTCGTTACCCTGTTCATCCATTATAGCAGCCTGAGACAGGCAGGTTAGCCCCATTTTAAAGATGAGGCCAGTGAGGCACAGAGCAGTCAAGTCATTTTGCCCAAGGTCACAGAATGGTAAGAGGAGCAGCGAGGACTTGAATGTGACTTTGTGGGGGGCACTGGCCAGCTGCAGAGCCCCCTCCCCACCCCTACTGGCCGTGCCAGTGCCTCTTCCTGGCTCTGCTCTGAAGAACCAGGTCCTGGATATGGAAGCAGAAGTTCCTTTCTGCCCCCAGGCAGGTGTGGAGCTGCCTCTGCCTCCCCTCCCTCAGTCCCCCACCCCAGGGCTTCTCCACCTCCTCCCGTCAGGTTTGAGCAGGGTGTGGGCTGGGGGATGAGCTCCTCAGGAATGAGACAGGCAGGCCTCAGGAGGGGGCCTGCACACTCTCCCCTGCAGGAGCAATCACTGATCAGTCCACCCACCCCAGCCCAGAGGAACCCATGCCACTTCCAGGTTGTCTGGGTGAGGCGTCGGGGAGGCCTCAGGGGAGGCATTGGGACTGTTTCAGTGGCAGAGGGTCGGTGACCTAATAGAGAAGGTTCTCACTGGCTCCTTCAGCCTCACGCAACGCATTGCGGGAAATGGGCCTCTAAGCTCTGAATGGAACGAAGATAAGTCTAAAAGTCATGCCTCAGCCTTGGATTTGTGTGGCCATTTTTACTTTTCGAAGTGTTTTTCTAATTGTGAGGAAGGTAGGGCATATATCGCCATCCTCACCAGAAAAGCAGGGTGAGGGGTTGGGGTAGACGGGAGTATTTTTCTTAAATCCCTTGGACGCTGTGGGTCTGGCCCAGGCTGGTCATGGTATGTGTGTGTGGGCGCACACATGTGGATATGTGTGCCTCTATATATATGTGTGTATGTGTGTATGTGCATATGTATATGTGTGCGCATGTGTATATGTGTGGGTGAGTGTACGTATGTGTATGTGTGTCTATGTGCGTATATATGTGTATGTGTGTGCATGTGTGTGTGAGTGTATGCATATATGTGTATGTGGGTATATGTGTCCATGTGAGTGTATGCATCTGCATGTGTGTATATGTGCGTATGTGTGTATATGTGTGTATGTGTGTATGTGTATGTGTGCATGTATGTGTTTATGTGTGTGCATGTGCATGTGTGTATGTGCGTATGTGTGTATGTGTGCATGTGTGCGTGAGTGTGTGCGTGTGTATGTGTGTATATGTATGCATGTGTTGTTGTGCATGTGTATATGTGTGTATGTGTGTTTAGTGTGCATGTGAGTGCATGTGTGTGTGCATGTGTGTATATGTGTATGTGCATGTGTATATGTGTGCATATGTGTATGTATGTGCACGTGTGTATATGTATATGTGCATGTGAGTGTATGTGTGTATATGTGAGTGTATGTGCATGTGTGTATATGTGTGTGCATATGTGTATATGTGAGTGTATGGGTGTATGTGCTGTGTGTATGTGGTGTGTATGTGTATTTGTGTGCATGTGAGTGTATGTGTGTGCATGTGTGTATATGTGCGTGTGTGTATGTGGGCATGTGAATGTGTGTTATGTGTGTGCATGTGTGTATATGTGTGTCTGTGTGCATGTGAGTGTATGTGTGTATGTGCATGTGTGTATGTGTGCATGTGTGTGTCTGAGTGAATGTGTGTGCATGTGTGTATATGTGTGTGCATGTGTGTATGTGTATGTGCGTGTATGTGTGTGCATATGACTGTATGTGCGTGTGTATATGTGCATGCATGTGTGTATGTGTGAGTGTATGTGTGTATGTTTATATGTGTATATGTACGTATGTGTATATGTGTGCATGAGTGTGTGTATGTGCATGTGTATATGTGCGCATATGTGTATGTATGTGCACTTGTATATGTGTGCATGTGTATGTGCATGTGAGTGTATATGTAAGTGTATGTGCATGTGTGCATATGTGCGTGTATATGTGTCTGTGTGCATGTGAGTGTGTGTATATGTGTGTATATGCATGTGTGTATATGTGTGTGTATTTGTGTGCATGTGTGTGTGCATGTGTGTATGTGCGTTTGTGTATGTGTGTGCATGTGAATGTGTATATGTGAGTGTATGTGTGTTGTTCATGTGTTTGTGTATATGTGTTATTGTGTATGTGTGTTCATGTGTGTATATGTGTGTATGTGCAGGTGTGTATATATGTGTGCATATGACTGTATGTGCATGTGTGTATATGTGCATGCATGTGTGTATGTGTGAGTGTGTGTGTATGTTCATATGTGTATATGTATGTGTATATGTATGCATGTGAGTGTATGTGTGTATGTGCATGTGTCTATGTGTGCATGTGAGTTTGTGTATGTGCATGTATGTATATGTGCATGTGTGTTTGTGTGCATGTGAGTGTATGTATGTGCATGTGTATATGTGCATATGTCTGTGCATGTGTTTGTGTATGTGCATGTGTGTATATGTGAATGTGTATGTGTGTGTCTATGTGTGCATGTGAGTGCATGTGTGTGCATGTGTATGTATGTGTATATGTGTGCATGTGTGTGTGCATGTGTGTATATGTGCATGTGTGTATGAATGTGTGTATATGTGTGTGTATATGTGCATGTGTGTGTCTATGTGTGCGTGTGTTTGTGCATGTGTATTGTGTGTGCATGAGTGTGTATGTGCATGTGTGTATAGATGCATGTGTGTCTGAGAGTGCATGTGTGTGTGCATATCTATATGTGCATGTGTATGTGGGCATGTGAGTCCATGTGTGTGCATGCATGTATATGTGTATATGTGTATGTGTGCATGTGTGTGTATGTGCATGTGGGTATATGTGTGTATATGAGTGTGTATGTATGTGTATGTGTTTGTGCATGTCGCTATGTGTGTATATGTGAGTTTATGTGAGTGTGTGTATATGGATGTGCATGTGTGTATATGCGTGAATGTGTGTGTGTGTGTGTCTCTCTGGACGTGCTGTCTTGGCTTCAGCGCTTGCTCAGCTTCAGCAGCAGCTGCCTCAGGCAGGTCCCTGCCAGCTCTGAGGGCTCCAGGTCTCAGCCCTGCTTTTCTTCCAGAGACTGAGGACAGATAGCTGTATGTCTCTCCATAGTCAGTGGTCAACATCAGAACTGGAGATCCAGCATCTCTACTGAGCATCTTCCTATCCCAGCTCTGTGCACCCAAATGCCACTAGGCTTGCAAAATCCAGTACTGACCATGCACAGTCTCCCTGCCCCCACCCACCCCGGCTCTGGGACACTGCAGTGACCTCCTAACTGGTCTCCCAGCCTCTGGTCTGTCCACTCAGCTTCTCACTAATCTTCCTTAAAGCACGACAACTGTGATGTTTCTTAGCAACTGTCAATGGCTCCCAAGGTCCTCAAATTGGCCAGGCTGGGCAGGAAGTGAAGAGGTCTATTCCCCACTGGGCCCATCACCTAATTTCTAACGTCCTATGCCTCATTCCTTCCCGAGGACTCTGGGGCTTGGGCTCCTGATTTAGGGGGCTCAGAGACCTTAGCTTCCCCAAGGAAGGACCAACTCTGAGATGGGGCAACCTGCTCCAAGTCCCATGGGCCCTGGAGTCTCAGCTGCGGCTAGAAGCCAGCTGCAGGCATGTGCCCCCACCTCATTCCCTGCCCCATCACGCCAGCCCAGCCCGACCCTCATGCTTCCTGTGCGACTTTCCTTGAGTTTCTACAGAAAAGCACCCAAAGAGAGGGCACTGGGGGGATGGGAGGATTTGGCCACTCTGAGGTCAGGGCTGTTCAGCTGTCTCGCCCACTTCTACTGGCATACTTCGGTTCTGGCATCCAGTGAGGGATATGGGGTAGGGGTGAGACCAAAAACCCAAGGCTCCCTGAGAATGTACTAAGGCTGACATGGGTGAGGCCTAGGAGGGGCCTGTTCCTCAAAGCTGGACCAGAGCCCTAAGAAGCCTCGCCTGCCACCCCCTCAGGTGCTGCCCCTTCCACTGGGCAGCCCTGCCCTCAAAGATGGCAGAATCTCAAGGGAGGGGCTGATGTTTCTGGGAGAGAAACTGGATTCTCGAAGCTGGATTCTCACAGCGCTTCCAAAGCTCAGGTTGGTGGGGGTTGAGGGGAGGGTCCCCCTGGGGATCTGGGGCCTCCTCCTACACTTCTCTTCACCCCACTTTCGCACAGTCTCCTTGAGGCGGCACACGTGGCAGGGACGCCTGCATGCAGTGTGCTGTCTGCAGCTCTGCTCAGCTGCAGGGCTGGGAGTGGCCCCCACTGTGCTGAGAATTCCCCAAAGGCTACGGTGGGAGAGGGCAGGATGGGCAGACAAGAGACCAGGGGTGCTGGGTGCTAGTTATGGGATAGGCTGGAGCTAGGGGACCACAGAGTCCGCAGGCCTGAGGGTCAGGACGAAGTCAGCATGTTTCTGAGTTCAAGCTAATGGGAGGGTAAGGGGATTTAGTTATGAGGCTGGGCCTCTGAAGGCCTTCGTCTACCTGAAACTGAGAGGAGGTAAAGGGAATGAGTCTCGAAGCCCCTCTCATCAACATTCCCCTGCCCCACGGGCCCCAGGGGAGCTGCAGATGAACCCGGGCAGGGGACGGAGCCGGGGAACTGGCCCCATGCTCTCCATTGCTGTTTCTGTAATCTGCAGGATGATCCTGACCAGGGCCTTTTGGAGTGTTGATCTCCTAATGAGATAATTGGCACTGCAGTTCCCCTCCCCTGTGACTCACAGAAGACTGATGGGCAGTGCTGAATTCAACCACATAGCCTGTGCGTTCTCTGCCTTGCTCTGATTGTACCTCCGTGGGCCTGGCCCTGCCCCCTGCCACACCTCTTGGGGATCTGTTCATGCCACAAACATCTCCTGGGTACCTACTGTGTACCAGGCCCTGTTCTGGGCACTGGGGCTGCAGTGATGAACAAGCCAGACTACAATCCCTGTCCTTAAGGAACTTAGATTCTGCTGGAGGGAGACAGACAATGAGCAACAGATCAGAAAAATACATAGTAGGTCAGAATGAGATGCGCTATAGAGAGAGGGAAATAGAGTAGGGAGGAAGAGGGAGGGACTGAGCTGCACACACTTGAAGGATGGGAGAGAGGGCTGTGAGCAGACCCTAAGGACAGACAGAGGTAGGTGCAAAGGCCCTGGGTTTGGAGACAGCCTGCCATGCTCATGCAGCACGAGGCCAGCGTGGCTACAGCAGAGGGGAGTGGGGAGGTCAGAGAGCTTGCAGGCTGTGGGAAGCAATTGCAGGATGCTCAACGGAGGAACGAGGGGACCTAACAACTCCAGCTGCTGTGCTGCGCATAGACGCCGGGCACAGGGGCAGCCTGCAGGAGGCCATGGCAACAATCAATCCAGGCTGGAGGCGACGGGGGCTGGGACAGGGAGTAGCTAGCCAGGAGGGCAGAGATAAGTTGTCAGATTCTGGATAGGAGTGGGGGCCACAGCATTGATGTGGGGCGTGATGTAGGGGGTGAGGAGAGGGGAGGAGTGGAAGATGTCACCAAGGCATTTGTCCTGAGTGACAGGAAGATGGGGAAGGCTTTGGGAAAAGCAGGCATCCAAGGGAAGGGGCAGGAGCTTGGTTTCGTACATGTGAAGTCCGAGGTGCCTATGAGACTTCCTCATGCAGACCCTCACTAGGCAACCGGAAATTCTAGTCTAGAATTTAAGATTGAGATCCAGGCTAGAGATGTAAATGTTAGAGTAATCATCATAAAGTATCGCATTCAAAGCTTTGAGGCTGCCTGAGACCCTGAGGGAACAGGGTGGAAAGAGAAGAGTCGGCCTTTTGCAGTATCAAGAAAGCTGTAGAAAAGCCTGGGCGGGTGGCGGCCTGGACACCAAGGGAAGAAGATGCTTCGGGGCGGGTGGCGGCCTGGACACCAAGGGAAGAAGATGCTTCGGGGCGGGTGGTGGCCTGGACACCAAGGGAAGAAGATGCTTCGGGGCGGGTGGGAGAGGGAAGGAACCGTTGTATCCAATACTTCTGGGAGTCCAGCAAGATGAGGACTGAGACTGGGTCCCCGGATTTAGCTACACAGAGGTCCCTGTGACCAGGATGAGAGTGTGTTTAAGAGAGATGGTCGGGCCCCGTGGCTCACGCCTGTTATCCCAGCACTTTGGGAGGCCGAGGCGGGCGGATCATCTGAGGTCAGGAGTTCAAGACCAGCCTGGCCAACATGGCAAGACCCCATCTCTGCTAAAAATACAAAAAAATTAGCCAGGCATGGTGGTGCATGCCTGTAGTCTCAGCTACTCAGAAGGCTGAGGCAGGAGAATGGCGTGAACCCAGGAGGCAGAGGTTGCAGTGAGTGGAAATCACACCACTGCACTCCAGCCTGGGTGACACAGCAAGACTCTGTCTCAAAAAAAAAGAGAGAGAGAGAGAATGGGAGGGAAAGGAATTGTGAGGAGAGTAGGGAAGAAGGAGAGAGGGAGGAGAGCCACTGGAGAAAGTGAGTGGAGGTTCTCTTAAAAGGAATTTTGCTGTATATGGGGAGCAGGGAATGGGGCAGGAGTGAGAAGGGAGATGTGGGTCAAGAGTGTTTTGTGGGTTATTTTCAGGTGGGAGAAATTGCAGCATGTTCCTATGTTAATGGGACTACTCCATTAGAGAGGGCAATGCTGATGACTGACAGAGACAGAGAGAGAGGAAAATTCCTGGAGAGAACTCCTCAGCCTCTCCCCAATTCCAAGCCGGTAGAACCACAGAAGGTGTACTCTTTGAAGGGAACCACAGGGGCACTGGAAATGGCACCAGGCCAGGCACAGGACACCTGGGTCCTGGTCCTCAATCTGCCTGTTACTGGCCATAAGACTCTGTGCCAGGACGGGCATGGTGACTCATGCCTGTAATCCCAGCACTTTGGGAGGCCGAGGCGGGCAAATCACGAGCTCAGGAGATCGAGACCATCCTGGCTAACACAGTGAAAGCCCATCTCTACTAAAAATACAAAAAATTAGCAGGGCATGATGGCGGGCACTTGTAGTCCCAGCTACCTGGGAGACTGAGGCAGAAGAATGGCATGAACCCGGGAGGTGGAGCTTGCAGTCAGCCAAGATCGCGCCACTGCACTCCAGCCTGGGCGACAGAGCGAGACTCCGTCTCAAAAAAAAAAAAAAAGACTCTGTGCCAGCCCCTTAACACCCAGGGCTTTGGATGGAAAGCAAGTCTTAACAGCCTCAGGGCTGCCTGCCCCCACTCCCCAGCCAGACTGTGGTGGAGATGCAGGGAGGTGACAGGTATGAAAGTGCTTTGTAAAACAAAGCATGGAACAGAGGATGGGGACTATTGTTATTATTCTAATAACACTAGGGCTTATCAAACAAATTTAAGGGATTACTGTTCACCCAGCCCTACTTGCATGCATGGCTTTCTCGGGTGGTTCACACACTGGCTGTAACCTGATCCACCGGAAGCCAAGTAAACTCCCTGGCCGGCCCCCTATGGGTGCTCACTGCCTCCAACATCACCAGCCTGTCTGCCCTGGCTTGATCCCTCTTCTGTCCCCTGCAAATGCCTCCCTCTAGGGCCTCCAGGCGCTGTTGCCCAGATTAGCTCTCCCAAATGTGGCCCTCCTCTTTCTCTCCTAGTCCGATTCCCCACCACATCCTTTGAAACCTTTCTTTAGGGAAGTATTGCCTGGAGGGAAGAGCATGGCGCGGGGTCTGAGAAAAGTTAGTGTCTTCTGGTGACCAGGCTCCCAGTTTGCCCAGGATTTAGGGGCTCCTCAAGAAGTGGGGCTTTCAGTGCTGAAACTGGGAAAGTCCTAGGTAGCCTGGGATAAGCTGACACTTTAGTCTTGATCAAGACCACATTGAGCCATTATCTTGCCGGCAAACCATGAACAAATCATTCCATTTCTCTGGAGTTCAGTTTTCTCATCTAGATCTCAGCCCTCCAGTTCCAAGCCTGGAGGTCATTCATTCATTCTACAATACTGGCTGTGTGCTACTCTGCACCACGCACTGCACTCTCCCTGCTGACCAGGCATCTGGGCAGCCGCGCTGCACAGCACACGCAGTAGGTGCTCTGTAAAGACCCGAGGAAAGGACGCATGAATGAACCTACCACACCCTCACTCAGGCTTGACCCCTATCCAAAGCCCCCAAAACCTCTGCTCACAGCTCTCTCCCCATCCCTTCCCCCATTTCAGCCCCCTCAGCCTGTCGCCCACAAGCCTCTAGAACCTGGACTAAGCTGCAACTCTGGCCACTTGAATTGAGCTAAACGTTCCAGCAAGGGAGGGGAGAGTCTGGTTACTGCTTCCATTGTCAATAAATGTTGACCTTGAATGCCTTTCTGAGAGGATGTCACCAGCACAAGCTTGCCCAACTGGGTGGGTCCTAAAACACGACTGCATTCGGGTGCATGGGGCCCACCTGAGCAGAAGGCCTGTGTTGGGCAGCTCCAGGCAGGTGTCTGTCCATGGTCATCTCTTGCCTCCTGGGCATCTGCTTCCAGCCACTCCCCACTTAGCCTCAGACCCCAAGGGGGACTCACATCAGACTGTCCAGGTTCCCAGTTTGGCCCTATCACTTCCTAGGATGCTGTGTGACCTTGGGCATGTTATTTGATATCTCTGAGCTTTAGTTTCCTCATCTTAATTTATTTATTATTATTATTATTATTTTTTGAGATGGAGTCTCGCTCTGTTGCCCAGGCTGGAGTGTGGTGGCGCGATCTCGGCTCACTGCAAGCTCTGCCTCCCGGGTTCACACCGTTCTCCTGCCTCAGCCTCCCGAGTAGCTGGACTACAGGCACCCGCCACCACGCCCAGCTAATTTTTTTTTGTATTTTTAGTAAAGACGGGGTTTCACCATGTTAGCCAGGATGGTCTCGATCTCCTGACCTCATGATCCACCCTCCTCAGCCTTCCAAAGTGCTGGGATTACAGGTGTGAGCCACCGTGACCGGCCTCCCCATCTTAATTTATTAATAGTAGAACCTATCTTATAGAGTTAAGATGACGATTAAATGCTATGGAGAGCTGGCTGGGGGGAAGCAAGTGTTCAATAAATATTAGCTGTTACTGTTATCCTAACCATCATCATCATCATCAACATTCTCAGTTTTGTGAGAACAGCAAAGAACATGCTCAATGTAACAGTCTCTCTCTCAGGGTACCTGGAATCTCCTTGGCTCCAATAAGCCTTCTCCAATTGCCCCTAGGAGGGTAACTACTAACTTGGTCCACATGGCCAGGACACCCCCACTCTCCCGCCCCCGCAAGCACCGCTGCCTCTCCCCTGGAGGAAGGGATGCCTCTTCCCAGCTCTGCCTCTGTCTACAGCTTCCATCCTGCTGTTACAATCTTCCCTCCTGCCCAGGTCAGCCGGTCTGTCCTGGAAACTAGGTAGAATTCCCCAAACAAACAAACAGACGCAGCACTGAGCCTAGCCCTACCCGCAGGCGCTCCCGAGGATCCAGGGAGGAGGGTCGTGAGGAAGATGGGAGGAGAAGGGGACTGGGGTGATGGTCAGGATGCTGGGAAGGAGGCTGCCAAGGAGCCAGACCACACTCACCAATGTAAACACACCCGCTCCCAGTGCTGCATAGACTGCATGGAGCCACGGCACCTGCGGCAGAGGAAAAATGGGCTTAGGGATGACAAGAAGGGGCAGCAGTCAGAGGGGCAGGGAGGGGGGCTCAGTCTAGAGAATGGAAGACATGGGGTAGCCCTGCCCAGCGCTCCCCAAGGAGCCCCAGGACTGACAGTGGCCCCTGATTCTCTGTGTGCCCATGGTGGGTGAAGTGAGGCCCGGGATAAGAGCGATCCTGGCGGGACTGGTGGGAGAACTCCCCCGAGCCTGGCCGTTCTTCCCGCAGCACACAGCCCTGGGCTCAGGGCAGATGAAGATGACTCTCGGTGGGCCCCGTCCTCCCTCTAGCCTGGGACTGCTTGAGGCTGCTCCCGCCTCCCAGTGTGCGTTCATCCCCGTCCAGCATAGGATCTGTCTGTCCTTGTGTCAGGGCACTCCCGGGCTCTGCCTTGGAGGCAAGGAACTCAGGTAGAAGGGGACAAAGACTTCACCTCAGGGGTGTGTGGGGGGGGCATCTGGAGTCTCTGCCAGCTGTGCATGGTGGGCTTGCCTGCACAGGCTGGAACAGCACCTCCCCACACTCTGCCCCTTGAGTCTTCCTCCAGGTCTGGAGCAGCCAGCTGTGGGGGAAACTCTGCTGGAGGCACCGCACTAGGGCCCTCCATGGGGCCCTCCTCCAGAGGACTCGGAAACAAAGGCATCCCATCAACCAGACCTGGGTCAATAAAGGGTTCTTTGAAGTTCTGCGGCCCCTTCCTGTAACACTCCTCCCCATCCTAGACACACAGAGGGCCCCCAGCCCAGCTCTGGCCCCTCCCTTCGTCAACAGGATCCTGAGAAGAGCCAAGGAAATGCCAGCACCAATCCTGATGTCCTGGACTGGACGCCAAGTGCCCCGAGGCTGGGGCTGGGCAGGATGGAGGTGGGGAGGGGGAAGTGAGGACTACTGCTCGCAGCCCTGCTAGAAAAGGGCAGTGGGGGACCGTGTACCATGTGTGGCTATGGGGGTGAGGGGTATAAGTACTGGGCTCCCAGGAGCGGTCCAACAGCTCATCTCTTGGGTTCCCAGGATTCAGATCTCAAGGCCTTCCTGCGATGACCCCAATCTGCCCCTTCTCCACATGCAGGGGCCCGGGTGCCTGCAGAGTCTCACTTGGATTCCCCAGGGCAGGCTGGACACCTCTAAAAGAGCTAAGACTTGCCGCCAGCTGGTGGATGCTCTAAGGATGTGGGTATGCTCCGAGCCCCACTGCCCCACCTCCCGCCTGCCTGGCCAGCTAGATTCTGCCTCTTTGGACATGGCTGATCCCCCAGGAGCCCCCAGAAGACCCTTCCTCAAGGCCCCTCTGGGTCTGGTGGGCCTCATGGAGCCCCAGTACTCCCTTCCCTGCCCAGGGTTTAAACGCTCCACACCCTACCCTCAATCTCACCTCCACCCCACAGAGGAGGATGGGAAAAGTGAAGCCGGATGTGGCTTGTGGAGCCAGGCAGGTACCCAGGCCTGACAAGAAAAGCCTCCTTGTTTGCTTACACTGCCAGCACGCCTGTGGCAGGTGCCAGGAGGGGCCGCACAGGATGGCAGGCTGTGGGGCCTTGGCTCCTGGCCTTCCCTGGCGGGCAGGGGAGGGAACGGCACCTTGGGCCAGTGGGGCCCCTCCCTCCCCATGGGGCCTGCTGGGGGACCCAGAGACTCACATATTGGAAGGGTAGGAGGATGGCCAGGATGAGTCCGCTGAAGAAAAGAGTCATGAGAAGCACGAAGAGCACGCCCTGGCAGGAGGTGAAGTCGAACTGTGGGGACAGGATGGGGTCAGCTGCAGGAGCGGCCTGACCTTCCTGGGGCCCCAACTACAGGCCGAGCCCATACAGCAGGCCATAGTCTTGTGCTCACCCCAAGAACCTGGCATGCCTTCCCCTCCTCCCCCTCACCAGGTGGCCTCCCCAAACCCAACTCACCCCCTTTACTTCTCTCCCCAGCCCTGGGTCTGAGCTCTGAGCCCCGCACCCCATCTGCCTTCCCCTGCTCAGCCTCAGGCCAGGGGTCCCTGCCTGCAGACCCCAGAGCTGACCTTGGTCTGGAAGCTGAAGACGGTGACTGAGAGGCAGACAAGAGCCGTGATGCCCAGGCACAGCAGCACGGAGGTGGTGTTGTAGTAGCTGAGGACCGTCAGGCCGAGGGGTCAGCTCTCAGGCAGGGCATCTGGTCTCCCCCACCCTAGTCCTAGCAGGCCCCTCTCTTCTGCCAGGACCTGGCCCCAATCTGGTGCCCTTTCCCCAGATCCCTCTGTCTGCCTCCCCAGCCTTTCTGCTGGGCCCCGCCCCTCCCAACAGGCTTAGACTCAAAATCAAATTAGAAGGATCTTGATGAGGTGGGAGTGGGAGTGGGGAGGGGTTTGTGCCGGGCCCGGAGGTGGTTTACGAGTAACTGCAGGTCATGAGTCTGGGGGCTTGTAAGCTACTGTTTAGGAGGAGCCACCTTGCTCCCCACCCCCTATCCACCAGGCCAGGTCTTGGAGTCACTGTCCAGCTGAGTGCTCAAGGAGAGGACCCTAGGCCAAAGCCTCCTGCATGCCTGAGCCCCCGGGCCCACCCACGTGCTCCCTGGAAGGATGGGGTGTGGGGCAGCTCCCGTCGGGTGTGGCCGGTGCCTGGCTCCAAGCCTGGCCTATGGTCCTTCTCTCCTTCCACCTGTTCCCTTTACCTGGACAGCATTCCAGTGAGGTAGGCCATGGACAGCGTCTGAAAGGAGAAGCGGGGTAAAGGAACGCTCCAAACTCAGACACGGGGGCCCAGGCACCCTCGAGGTCCAGCCCAGGTCTCCACCCCTTGCAGGTACCCCTCAACTCTTTGTCTATGTCACCCCCCCACACACTGACTTTCAGGAGTCAGGCCTGGCTAAGGAGTGTCCCTGCTGCCAGCTTCAGGCTCTGTGCCAGCTGTCCCTTCCTTTCTTCTGAGGCCCTGCTCCCCCCTTCTAAGACCCTCCACTCTTCTCTATTACCGTAGCTCTAGGATGCCTCAAGCAAACCCCTTAAAAGAATTCACAATGAAAAAAGACAGTGGATGGGGAACGGGCAAGATTAAGCCCATTTGGAAAGAGAAGATGGAATGTGTTTGTGGAAGAAGTGGGGTGAAAACACCCCTGCCCCGCCAGGGACCTCACATTGGACATCCCCAGTCTTCCTGGTCCTCAGTCCACCCTGCTTCCCTTCTTCCTCCAACCCCACTCAGCGTCTGTCCTCAGCACACCCCGGATCACTTACAAAGACGGTCAGGAGAATCAGGTTCCAGGGGAAGTGCCTCCTGCAGGGCAAGCCACAGAGTTGAGGGGAGAGTAGGGGGTGGGGGCGGTGGGCCCAGGCTGTGTCACTGCTGCAGGGAGCGAGTCTCTGACCAACCCCCTCCACACTCCTCAGAGCCTCTTCCTTCAGCCACATCCCCATTTGCTCCCTTCTGCATCCCCCGTCTCCCTACTTCAGAGGCACCAAGTAAAGGAGGGAGGGGCCGCCTGCTCGACAGAGGCCCAGAGAGGGATGGGGCCCTCTCAGGGGTGCACAGCTCACTGGTGGCAGGCAGGGCTGGGGCCAGAGCTTTCATGATCCTGCTCATATTCCCACAAGTCCCTCCTCAAGCCATTAGCATACCTGGGTCCAGAACAGCAAGCCAGGGTCAGGTAGGTTGCAAAGAACACAGCACTGTGAGAGACGGACGGATAGATGAGTCAGCCAGCCTCTCCTGGGTCCCTCCCCCAAGACCCCCTGCTTATGCCACTCTCTGCCACCCCCGCCCACAGGGCAGCCAGGCGGGACAGGATGGGGAGGCAACGGTCATCCTAGAACCTGGCAGTGGGCAGGGTGGCGGTCCAGTTCCAAAAGAGAGCAAAAGGATGGGACGAGACTGCTTCTAGAAACAGGGAATCTTGGGTCACATGAGACAGCTGTTCCTGACCACCCAATCCAAAGTGGTCTCCCCAGACACTATCTTGCTATTTTAAAAGCCCATATACAGCATTTTCCACGTGCTAGGCAGTTTTAAGTGTTTTATGAGTATCAACGAATGTAATCCTCGTATCTTTACTTTACTGCTGAGGCACGGGGAGGTCAGGCGACTTGTCCAAGGCCATCCAGCTACCACGCTGCAGAAGCAGGATGAGAACCCAGGCAGTCTGGCTCTAGAGTCCCTGCTCATGACCACTGCCCCACACAGGCCCTTCTCAGCCCTTGTCATTACCCGGAGTGATCTTGTGAGTTACTTTACTGTTGGTCTAGCCTATTAAATTGTAAACTCAGCAAGGGTAGGGCCCTCGTCTGTCCTGCCAGCACCTGGCACAAGCAGGAAGTGGCACCTGTCGGGTGAATTTTTATATCAGGTGGCCACGTCCAGTGGGAGGCTGGCAGGCAGCTTGAGGGCAATCCAGAGATAGTGATGGAGGATTGAGGATTTTCTGGGTAGTGGAGGCAGAAACCAGTCCAGGAGGTGAGAGATGATGGCTGGGGACCCAAGGGTGGAGCTTGCCCATGCCTACCTAGGTTAGCGGTGCCACCAATGCATAGTTTCCAACCCCCAATGGGCCTTCAACATGGCACTGCCATCCTTTCCCCATCTCCTTCCTTGGTTCTCTCACCCATCACCCACAGTTTCAAGCTTCCTCCTCCATCCACAAACCTCCCAGGCCCCCTCTCTTCCCGCACAGTCTGCCTCCGGTGCTCCAGAAAGACTGGAAATGAGGTGAGCTCCCTTGGATCCCTGCCTGCCACCTGCAAATATCATGTGGTGCTACTTGCCCTCCTGTCCCTCCTCCCGTCCCAGGGCAATCCTCCCACCCCCTTAATTGCCCAGGGATCTCCATTACTTAAACCTTTCCACTGGTACCTCTCCTCCCACACAAGCCTCCTCAGCTGTTTTCCATCTTTAACCAACACCTTCCTTGGCTCCAGCTACTGCCACTTCATCCTTTCTTGCAGCCACGCTTCTTGAAAAAGTGGTCTCCATTCACCATGCCCCCTCCTCCATCTTCCCAGCCCAAAAAACAGTCTCAGCACTACTCAATAAGAGCTGGCTCCGCCGCATCACAGGACCTTACTGAGTGCAGTGGATACTTGTCAGTCCTTACGTTGCCTGGCTTCTCAACATCTGGTCACTATCATTGTTTCCCTGGTTCCACATGACCCCTGGGTCCCTCCTACCTCCCTCACCACTCCTCGGTCCCTCCAGGGTCTCTCTCAGTCTGCCTGGTTCCCTCGATGTGGGGTCCTCTCCAGCTCTTCCCCCACGCTCTCCCTAGGTGGGCTCACTCATCCACATGACTTGCTCACCCATATTTCTGATCTATATTTTCCTTTTCAACCCTGGACTCGAATTTCCAACTGCCTACTGGGCAGACATGACTATTCAGATACAAGTAATGTTCAATGGGTTAGAGGGGAGCTCCCTGTCTCCCCTGCTCCATCTCCTGCATTCCTTCCTGCAGAGGATGTCATGCATCCTCCAAGTCACCCAATCAGAGACCTCAGCATCATCCTTAACTCTCACTCCGCTACGCCCAATTAACCACCTGGACTTGTTGATCTTCCTACCCAGGCAGTTATCAAAGCTGCCCTCTTCCCTCCACCCCACTACCACCCTTTGAGGTCAGGGCACCTCTCTCTCTCTGGCTTGGACTGTTGCAGGAGCCCACCTGCCTTCCACCCTCCATGCTGCAGGCAGATCCAATCATGTGACTTCCCTGTATAAAATTCCCAAAGACCTGACAATGCCCTGGCTGAGCAATCAGACAATGCGTTCCCGCCCACCCCTCCAGCCCTTCTCTCACTGCACTCTGCCCCTCCACTACACCCCTCTCATCACAACCTGCTCTGCTCCCTGGAAACGTGGCAGCCACACTCTGCTCCTGCTGGAGAGGACTGGGTTAGAGGGGGCATCTTCTGTGCACCGCAGGCATACCTCAACCAAAGCCTGAGCCCCGCACCCTTCGGGCCAGCTCCTCTGACTTCCCACCCAGGTATAGCATCTGGAGGCCAGCCTGCAACTTATCAATTCTCTATTCCCACCATCTGACCCAGAGCTTGGTGCCTGGTAGGTGCTCTTCAAATATTTCTGGATGAAATGCAAAACAAAAGAAAACAAAAAACCCAAAAAAGCAAAACAAGAGATGCAGGAGTTGAGACAAGCATACTGGATTTGGTGAGTAGGACCCCTTCAACTTAACCCTTTCCTGGTCTTCAGTGGTTTTCAAATCATAAGGAACTGTTGTCACAGTGACTGGAGGGCTCTTCTGGTAGTTGGTGCCAGGGGCTGCTGAACATCCTGCTCCGTGCGGGACAGCACAGCCATCCTGCCCGATTTAGGAAACACTCGGAACCTGCCCTCTTTCAGTCTCGCTTGAGTCATTGGTCAGCCACCTCAGCGATAATGCTAATAATGATACCCTTGTCCATGTGGGCGTGGGTTCTATCTCCCCAGCCAGAGTGGAAGCTACCTGAGGGCAAGAGCCCAGTCTCCTTTTCTCTCTGGTTCATAGCTCTTCAACTCTCAAGACAAGGAGTCCAGAGGAAGGGCAGAGGAGCCAAAGACCCTGGGATTGTGGTACAGCTTGGGAGCCTGACACTCCGCATTTACATCCCAGCTCTGCCACTACTGTTGTGTGACCTTGGACAACAGCCAAGACCCAGTTTCCACTTTAGCGAAACAGAAATACTGGTACCAACTCACCGGACTGTTGGGAGGACTGATGAGACAGCACAGTTCAAGCGCTTTGCGTGGGCCTGGCACGGGGGTGGGACTCCCCACTAGAGTTATGATAATTAGAAGCTGGCTGATGGACAGCTTCCTGGAAAGGCTCTGACCCACCTCCACCCAGCTCTGGTCTCACACTTTTCCTCCTCTGCCTGGGTTTCTCCTGGCCCACCAGCCTTCCACCACCGCAGACATGGTGGCTCAGTGGGCGCAATCAGACAATAAGGTGAGAACCGATGGAGGGAGGCGATGAGGGCCTTGAGAAAGCTGGGCTGTGGGTGCGGGAGGGGGGGGCTGGCAGCCCAGGGGGCAGGGAATGAGTCACTTAAGAAGTGAGAGAGAGAGAGAGAACCAATGATTTATGCATCAGAGCCCCAGCCCCAGGGCCTGGGCAGGAACCACAGTCTGTTTACAGAATGTCAGGACAGGGAAGTGAGGCTCAGGTGCAGCCCAGCATCCAAACACAATGCCCTCCCCCGCTTGTCCTGCTCTAAGACAAAGGAGGAAGCAGAGCACAGGGGGCAAGTACATGGGTTTCACCCTCAGAAAGACCTGGATTTCTACCCTGGTTATGCTGCTCTGAGCCTCACTTTCCTCATCTGTTAAATGAGGATAACAGTAGTGTCTGCCTGGCAGGGCTATTGAAAGATCAAGTGAAAAATACATGTAAAGTGCTTAGCACGGTGCCCTCCATACAGACAAAGAGCTGTCTGCTTCTCAATGCTCCTATTGTTATTCTAAAAGGAAGAGACCCGGATGGAGTCCTCAGGGAGCACATGATGTGTTGCAGGAGGTGAGACCTACCAGGACTCAGATATGAGGCCGACTTAGGGGGCAGGATGGAGAGAGCTGAGGGGTGTGGAGTGGGCAGGGCAGGGCAGGGCAGGACCCCAGGCAGGTTTTCTGGAGGAAAAGGGCAGCATCCCAGTAGTGAAACTCCCAAGCACCTTTCACACTTTGGGACACTCTATGAAAAGCGCCCAGTCCACGCCCACCTCCCACTTCTGCCAGCACTCACCCTGGTAGAAGCCAGAGAGAGCATCTCTGTTTTCTGCCCAGAGTTGCCGAAGAGGAAGGACTCCAGATCTCACCATGCAGAGGTCAGATTCTCACACTCCACCCTCCCAATCCCCCCATCCCCCCAGTGGAGTGGACTCTGGCCCCCACCTCCTGGGCCTACTCACTCCTGGGCTGCCTCCCTGCCACCACCTGCTCAGAGCATAGAGTCCCACAGACCCTCCTCCAGAAGGCTCAGAGAGGGGCCTAAGAATCCCTTCCCAAGTTCTCAGGGGCCCAAAGCTGCCAGGCCATGCTGACGTGCCAGAAGCCATGCCAACCTGCCACATGGGCTGGCCCAGGTGGTGGTCTCTGGGGCCTCATTAGCTTTACCGTACAGTGCCTCCCAGCTCCCCAAGACACACGCCTCCCTGCCTGCAGACAGGCCCTCTGTCCTCTGCTCTAGGAAAGACTCTGGAACCCCCAGAGGCCAGGCCAGGGTCCTTACCATCAGCCTCTGGTGGGCCTCCGTGAACTCTAGGCCCATCTCTGAGGCTACTCTGGGCTTGACGTGGTCCAGGGGCTCTGGGCTGAGCCCACCTCCCCACCAGAGCCCTATGCAGGAACAGACTTGGGACAGCCGCAGTGTGTAAGCTCCTTGGCCGGGCAGTCAGAACCTTGACCCCACAAGGCCCCACTGCTCTCCAAGATGCTTTGGAATTCCCCTGCATGGAGCCTGCCAGCTCCCTGCCAGAGAAGTCCCAGTTTACCAAAGGTACCACGTGCATTCTCGCCCCACGCTTTTGCTTAAGCCACTTCTCTCCTGGGAACGCTGTCTCCGGTCTTCATGGCCCATCCTTTGGGGGGCGCCCCTGATGTGGGCTGCGTGTACAGGCTCACTCCTTCCCTCCTCCCCTCTCCGAATGCTGCATCTGTCCATGCTACCTTGGGCCACCCAATAACTCCCTGCAGAGGCCTCCTCTCCTGCAGCCTCTGTACAGGGCTGGGCTCACAGTGAGTGCAAGAGCAGTTCTGCTCTGAGCCCCGGGATGGTTCTGGTCTGGAGATATCCAGGATGACTCCTTAATTACCCAGAAAGGAGGATCAGGATCACCTACACATTCAAACCTCCTCTCCCAAGTTACCGGCCGGGTTCCTCACAGAATATAGGACAAGCAGGAGCCAAGTGGCTCGAGGGCTGCAGGGAGCCTGCCAAGTGGACGGATTAAGAGCACAAGCCTTAACCTGAATTCTGGGTTTGAATCCCAGTTCTACCACTGACTAGCTCTGTGACCTTGGGCAAGTTCCTCATTTCTCCGAACCTTAATTTTCTGAAGTAGTCATACCTAGTAGATGTGAGGACCGAATGCAATACTTTACATCAAGCACACAGAACAATGCCCAGCCCTTATTAAGCACTCTTTAAGTGGTAGCTATTATGATTAATATTTCATAAGCATTACTAACAACATTAATAAGAGTAGCAACATTATCATTAGTGTGGGCCAAAGCGTTCCAGCCCCACTTCCTCCTAGGACCAAGGTCTGGGTCTCTCCAGCTACAGCCCTGGCCCAACCCTTCCCAATTCGTGCAGGCAGCAGAACCTACCCCCATCTCCTCTGTGCCCCGTCAGATGTAACACCCCAGAAAGGTGCTTCTGGCCATGCTCCGAAGCCGACAGAATGGGGCAGGGTTGGAGGGGATCTGTGAGGACAGTCCCCTATGGGGCTGGGGGAAGCTATGGGCTCAGATTAGGTCAAGAAAGACACAGAGATTCCCTCTTCTGGCCACTAAGCCTTCTCTGGAAGGGGACTGGGGACTGAGATATACTCACTAGGATGCCCAGTACCAGCCTGGGTTGGCCTGGATATAGTTCTTGACAGGGTCACTGCGAGGAGAGAGAGTGGGAGAGCGAGTCAGGATGTACCCTAGGTCTCCATTTCTGGTTCAGCATCTGCATCTGTCCCACACAGTTCACAGAACTTGAGAGGAAGCCAAAGGAATGCAGCCCCTGGAGGCTCGGGGAGTCCCAGCCCACAGTCCCCGGCTGGGACCTGCAGGTGCCTGGGCATGCAGCTAGTGGTCTGGATCAGAAGGACTGCCACACAGACACCCAGAAGGCACCCCGGGTCCACCCCACACTGGACAGAGGGCCCCTCGCCTGGTGCCCTCTCTAAGGCTCTTTCCCAGCAGGAGGAGGCCCATTGGCCCACAGGCATCTCTCCAGGCAGCATGCCAGCAGGAGTCTGATCATGGGTTCCCCGGCTCCAGGCCTGGCCATAGCCACCCCTGGAAGGTGCCGGTCCATGCTGCCAACTCACCAGAATGTAAAGAGAGCCACAACAGCCAAGGTCACCAGCAGCTGAATCAGCAGGATGGTGTAGACCTGGGGGTAAGAGGGGTTCTACTCAGCTTGGGGGGCCCTGTTAGGGACCTGTCAGCCCTGCAGTGACTCAGTCACCTCTCCAGGTCCCCATCCTGTGCCCTCCACCCTCCTTTTTGGGGGTCATTGGAGTGAACCCAGGGCAAGGCGAAAGGAAAGCAAAGATGCTGCAGAGCCAAGCGCACCCCCTCTCAGCATTGGGAGAAAAGGGGACAGTGTGTTTAGGTGTAGCACAGGGCACTGGAGTGACACCTAAGGAAGCAATTCCTAGTGGGTGCCGTCAGCTGGGATCACAAGAGAAGGGGGCAGGGATGGCTTCTGCAGGCAGAGGGTTGGGCCAGGGGCCTCTCCAGGGGCTCCCCCACTGAGCCTCCCAGTCCCAGAGGGCTAGAGAGGGGCATTACCTTTCTGACGAAGACTCGACGAACTTTCTGGTCATCCCAGCTGAAAGTGGTGAAGAGCTCATGGTCTCCGGTGGGGAAACCGTTGTCATAGCTGGAGCTGCTGCCTGTGTGGCACGTGGAGGAGGAGGACATGAGGGTTCCCCCTACGTAGAATTACTGTCCCCAACAGCCCCCAACTCAAAACTGCCTTTTTGTCAACCTGGCTCTCTGGACCCTGAAGTCTTTCTCTCCTGCCCCATTATCAAACACCCAGCCCTGGTCCAGCCCGGCTCCACCCCAATCCCCAGCTCTCTCTCCCTGGTCAATTCTCACTTTTCCTGCTCTGAGTCCTGGGAAGAAACTGTCATCCCCTACCTCTCCCTCCACCCCAGCTGGGGCTCTCCGGGGACCAAGCTCTGCCATACGAATGTGAATCTCCCATCTTCTTCCCCCCACCCTCCTCCTTGGACATTCTGGCTCCCTTGTGGTCAAGGATCACAGAGGGCCAGTCACTCTCTCTGGGCCACCCAGCAGCAAAGATCCTGACCCTGGCTCATTCTTTTTGTTTTTGTTTTATTTTGTTTTGTTTTGAGACAGGGTCTCACTCCTGTCACTCAGGCTAGAGTGCAGTGGCATGATCATGGTTCACTGCAGCCTCGACTTCCCCTGGCTCAGGCGATCCTGCCACCTCAACCTCCCGAGTAGCTGGGACTACAGGTGCACACCACCACGCCTGGCTAATTTTTTGTATCTTTAGTAGGGATGGGGTTTCACCATGTTGCCCAGGCTGGTCTTGAACTCCTGAGCTCAAGCAATCCACCTGCCTTGGCCTCCAAAAGTGCTGGGATTACAGGTATGAGCCACTGTGCCCAGCTCTGACTCTGGCTTGTGCTGAGGCTCTTGGGCTGGGAGCTGGGGACTGGTTGGCTGTGGTGGACTGCTGGTACTCCAGCTGGAAACCAGGGTTTCAGGGGGTAGGGGGCTGGAGGGGAAATAAAGCCAGGACAAGGGCAAGAAGTGGGGGTGAGGATGACAGTTCCAGGCCTAGTCCCAGAACGGAGGCCTTTGACCACAGTCAAACAGACGCAGGGGTGGATCCCTCCCTTAGAACTTACTAGATGTGTGACCCTGATAAAGTTACTGGCCTTCCCTGAGCCTCTTCTGATACTGATGAGTGATACCCACCTCCTGGGGACTATAAACATGAAAGCCTCCAGGTGTGTGAAATGAAAGCCCATGCTCTCTGCTGGGAACTACACTGCCTCACCCTCTCCCTTGTGCCCCTCATCATGGCCATTTCCAAGTCCTCCAATGTGTTCATTCTGTCCCTCCACTGTCCCCAGTAGGTTTCCACGATCTCATTTGCCCCCAGCAGTAGCCTCTGTCTTGGTCTTTCAAAGCTGACCATGGTATTGCCCTGCTTCGAGCTCTTCAATGGCTCCCCACTGCCCTTCACTCAAGTTCGTTTCTTAAGAAAGCCTCCACGGCCTCCCTGAGCAGCACCCTCCAGCCCCGCTACACATTCCTCCCCGCAACCATGTTCTCAACCTGAATATATTTTTTCAACCATGTATTCTCTTGCCTGTGGGCCCCTGCACATTCTATTCTTTCAGCCTTAAACACTCATTTTCCTGCCTCTTCACCAGACTAACTCATGCCTATCCTTTGGGACTCAGTGTGAATACTGCTTCTTCCAGGAAGCCTTCCCTGACTGTCAGGTGGGTTAGGGAAGGTGCCCAGGCATCTGTTACTGTGTTTGTGTCACTGTGTGGTAGTTGTCCAATCACTTGTCTATACAGTCAGCTCTCTGAGGACAGAGATCCCAGCAGGTCTTGCAAGTCAATGCATCCTCCGAAACAAACCCAGACGCGAACCCTGTGCCCTGGCACACACTTAGCAAATGTCTGTCATAGCTGCCTTCCTGCCTCGACAGTTCCTTGGAAAACATTCCTTAAAACAGCAGTCCTAGCAACGAGGATATGGGAAATGAGGAAGGGGGAGAGAGGTAGACCCACTGCAAACCTGGGGCCTGGAGACCCTTGCCCTCTTGTCCTTCACTTCTCCCTCGTGTCCTGTCTACATCCTCTGCCAAAGCCCAGGTGGCCAGGCCACAGAGGGAAGGGAAAAAGAGAGGGAAAGTGGGCCGGCAGGTGTGTAGGGCAGGGAGGAGGACGGCCACAAACACCAGACCTTCATTGACCCTCCAGTAGGTCACGGTGGGGTGAGTCTTCAGGGGTCTGTGCCCAGGGGATTTGTAGTGGGAGCTGTAGGCCATGGTGGCTACTCCCTGTGAGCAGAAGCTCTGTCTGGGGCACTGTCTCTGAGATCTCTTCTAGAATCCTGCTGGAGGTGGAGTGATAAAGTGGGGGAGGGGAGGGGCTGCTGAGGAAGGCCGAAGGGGCTGGGGAGGAGTTCCTCAGAGCTTTTGGGAAGCTATACGTCCCTGGCCCCGAGGTAAAGCTCCCACAGTCTGCTTGACCCAACAGAGCAACTCCTACCCACTGGGATTCTCGGTCTGCAGGAATCTGGCATCCGCCTGGGTGAGTGTGCCTGGCTGTGGGGGACACTGAGGCTGGAAACCACACTCCCTCCCCACGTCATGCCCTCCTGCCCCAGCACGGGCTTGGGGAAGGGAACAGATATGAGAAGAGTGATTGGTGAGGTGGATCCCCAGACCCCTATCCCCCAACAGCCCTGGGGCCTCCATGGAGACCTGTCCCCACTGAGGTTTCAGACCAGCCAGTGAGTAAACACTGCACCCTCACTCACAGGGGCCAGGCCCAGTGAAGGCTGTGGCCAGTGGCAGCCTCGTACGCCCCCTCCTTCTCTGTATCTCTTTTTTCTAGGAGTTCTTTCTTAACTAGCCCTTAGCTTTTCTCCCTCATCCGTCCCCTCCATTGACTCTAGCATGGTGACTTGAAAAAAAAAATGCCCTCTTCCCTATTGAGAGCACCCTGCTGCAGACGTTGTATCTCTCTCCGTCTTCATGGAGTTGTCTCTGACCTACCCTCAGACGAGTTCCCCAAATCCTAAGCATCTAACAACACAGCTTCATACAACCACACAGTGTACCTCTTTCTGGACAACTTCCTCCCACTCAGGTTTTGCCTCTGGGTCCACCCCCACCCCATGATGCTCCAGGTTCCAGGAGCTGAAAGACTTACTGGGGTCCACATAGGCCCAGCTAGGGTGGAGAGGCACCGCTGTGGGGGCTGGGGGGAAGGCCCCTGCCTTCATCCCCTCCCCAGAGGTGGCTTCCTCATAGGAGGGTGGAGCTGAGGGCACTGCTGGAGCCTCCTTCTTCTCGCCATGCACCTGCTGCTGCCCCTCGGTCCCAGGGGCCTTGTTAGCCACGGAGAGCTATGGAATAGAGGCAGAGAGAGAGACAGTCACCAGGGAAAGGGGGCCTTCCAACTCCTCCTCACCAATTCCTCAATTCCTGGAATTTTCATGGGTCCTTCCTTACCTGCACTCAGAAGCCAGGAGTGCAGACAAGAATGTCTCTATTTTATAGACAAGAGAACTAAGCTCCAGAGGGGTCAGAACTAGCTGGGGCACACGGTAGAGCTGGGATAGGAACAGAGGAAAGAGAAGATTTTTTTTTTTTTTTTTTTGAGACGGAGTCTCGCTCTGTCGCCCAGGCTGGAGTGCAGTGGCGCAATCTCTGCTCACTGCAAGCTCTGCCTGCCGGGCTCACGCCATTCTCCTGCCTCAGCCTCCAGAGTAGCTGGGACTACAGGAGCCCGCCACCACGCCTGGAGAATTTTTTTGTATTTTTAGTGGCGATGGGGTTTCACCGTGTTAGCCAGGATGGTCTCGATCTCCTGACCTCGTGATCCGCCCGCCTCGGCCTCCCAAAGTGCTGGGATTACAGGCGTGAGCCACCGCGCCCGGTCGGAAAGAGAAAATTCTTAGGAGTGTCCACCATTGGTTGTCACTGTCATTGTCCCTGGGGTAGGGGCAGGGCCTCTATGGTTCCAGAAAAGGGCCTGGCACATAGTAGACTGTTACAAACAAAAGGTTATGTCATTTAATCTTCCTGAGACTTGCTAGTTGCATTTTGACCCCTGCTTTAAAATGAGGACAATGAGGATCAGAGAGGAAGAGTGATTCATCCAAGGTCACAGAGCTGCATGTGGCCCACTGAGAGGCAGGGCCTAGGCACCATCCACTGGGATTGATCCTTCTGTTGGGCTGGAAGTGATGCAAGGAGAATGGAAATGGGAGAGAGAAGGGCAACAGAAAGGGAAGAGCAGAGGGAGAAAACAAAAAAGAGGAAGGGCCCTCAGGGTGGAGGAAGGGCAAGAGGATCCTGGTGAAGGGTCTGGCCTCATCCTGTAGGAATCTCAGCCTCTTCCCGAAACCAGAACAGACTCACAGAGTGACCCAGTGGAAGGGGCCTCAGAAGACATCCAGTTGAGTCTCTTTCTTC
Source organism: Nomascus leucogenys (assembly GCF_006542625.1). Classification (NCBI taxonomy): domain Eukaryota; kingdom Metazoa; phylum Chordata; class Mammalia; order Primates; family Hylobatidae; genus Nomascus; species Nomascus leucogenys. The sequence goes on along the minus strand of NC_044388.1, from coordinate 2,262,159 downwards.
ACCGAACAGATGAGGAAACTGGGGCTCAAAGGGAAGTGTCCCCAAGGCAGGTTGGAGACGCGAGTCCATTTACACTCAGGTGTGTCCCCGGCCCCCCACCCGTGGACATGTTTAGCTTTGGTGAGAGGATTTGAGCTGGGAAGGCCTGAATGAGGCAGCCAGAGATGGAAAGATTGGGGTGGAGGGGGTGGTGTGAAAGTGAAACAGCAACAAAAGGCCTGGCTGTCAGAAAATGGGATTTGGGTCTGGTTCCCAGAAGATTGTGTTAGACCTAAAGGGCCACTGAGGAAGACTGCGGAGTTCCTTCTTTGCAGGAGGCGTCTGGCTGAGGCAGCCTGGAGACAGGCACGCACCAGAAGACTTCTGGTTCCATCCAGGCCCAAGGACCACTGAACTGGAGTGGTCTTCTCCGTCCCCCAGCAAGCTTGTGAGTGAGCTGGGGACAAGGGGCAGAGGAGGCAAAGGTCCTCCTCACACCAGGAAGGGAACAGCGCCACTAAAGGGCCTGGTGGAGGCAGAGTGGAGGTGGAAGGAGACTCAGCAGAAGGGGGTGGGTTCTCCATGTTTACCAAACTGAACACTCCCCAGGCCTCCCACTCTCTCCCACTGCCCAGCCCCCCTCACACCCGGATCTGAAGGATCATGCCCACCTAAATCGAGTTCAGCCCCCACCCTACCACTCCGCCCCCCAGAGCCTCCTGGACCCTAATGCCCAGCCCCCCGACACACATACGGCACTCCCAAGTGAGGTGTGACCAATGGCAGGAGGTGGTATCACCCAATGACATCATTTGAGGCCCAAAGAGCTTGCATACAGGGAGAGGAGGGTCTGAGGGTCCAGGGAAGGATGCCATTGGCTCTGAAGCTCCTCTCAAAGAGAAGAAGGGGGAGTGTAGGGGACGTCCTTCCCCTGTTTTCTCTGCCCAATCCTTAGCAACCCAAACAGAGGGCAGAGTACCCTCCCCCTTAGCCCCAGGCCCTAGTGGTTGTATAATTCCACAGGCTATTGATGTTACATAAGCCTATTAGGCCAGCCAAGTCTCTGCCCCAGCCCCTCCCCTACAATTCAGGCCTAAAACTGGAGAAGCAGTGATGCTTCATCCGGACCCATCCAAGCCTGGCCAAAACCAAAACAACAATTAGAGCATCCCGATGCAGAGTTGTCATAGCAAGCCCCAAGCACAGGGATGGAGCCAAGACGCCCAGATGTGGAACAATGGCAGGGAGTGGGGTGGGGGTTGTTTCTGTGGAGGGTGGTAAAGATGGGCATAAAGTGGTTGGGTGTGGGATTGGAGGGTTGGGCCAGAGGGGGTTGCCCGATAGGCACTGCCCCTCAGGGCTCACCCTGGCACACACATACCCATGCACACACATACAGTCACACCAGACGCCCGGGCTGACTCCTCACGGGGGGCCTGGGTATCTGTGAGGAGCCTTGTGATGCCAAAGCAGGGGTGGGAGGGTGACAGGGGAGGAGAGGCGCGCCTGCGGGCAGGAAGAGGCCCCGGTCCATTCCTTGACACCGGCCTTTTGGTCCTCTGACTTCAGCAAGGACCACGGAGGACCTTCAAACTAGGGCCAGGGGAGGATGCTTTCGTGGTCCAGAGGGCTTGCTGAGGATGACAGGGAGCCGGGAGCCGGAGGATGGAGGATGGTGCAGGCGGGGGAGATGCCGGTACCTTTCCCTGGGTCATGGTGCCGTCTCTCGGGGAAGGGGTCCCTGAGGCCGGGGCGGCCGCTTGGGTAACCGCAGCCTGCCTGCGTCTCTTCCTTCCTCCGCGTGGGTTCTAGCAACATCCACTGCAGCCGGGCCAGGCGAGCCGGCGCGTACCATCGGCGCGGGGGGGAGGAGAGGGCCGGGCCTGGGAAGATGCTGCGGAGGACGCTGCGGATTCGCGAGCCCGGAGTGGGGGGAAGGCGGCCGCGCACCGCCCCCTCCCTCCGCTGCCCCCCCGCCCCCCACCGCCGCCCTTAACCCTCCCCCGGGATGAGAGAGCGTCGCGCTGCGGAGCAACCCCAGTGGATGGGTCCGCGGGGACTGAGCGGGCGGAGGGCGCGGGAACTCCGTGACACCGACCAGCTGACGCTGCCCGCGTGAAACCAGAGCCGGGCATCAGGGCCTCATCTCTCCACCGTCTCTCCATCTCTCTGCAGCTCCAGCTGCGCCTCTGCCTTTTCCCCCTCCCTCTTTGGATGCGGCCGTGATTTCTGTCTCCATCTCCACCTCCCCTCTCATCAGTTATTTCATCATCCACGGTAGAGGGGAAGGTCTGGAAGTCTCGCCTGTGCTGCCCGCTTCTAACAGGGCCCCTGGGCCCTGCGCTCCTGTGGGCCTGGGGCAAGCCAATAGCCACCTCTCCTTGCTCCTTTTTCTCGCCTGTGAAATGCACACAGTAGGTCCCTCCCTGCCTTGGTTCACAGAGACATGGGGTGGGAGGACACCTCTTCTGTTTCTTTCAGCCCCGCTGGGACATTTCACGGGGTCCTTCTGGAGACACCGCTAAATTCTGTCTCAAAGCCTCTACAACCCCTGCCAGAGCTCTCTTCCTGCCTCCACGCTTAGCTTCCATCACCCCGTCTCCATCTTCCTCCTGTTCCATTCCTCCCATGCCAGAGCTCGTTCTCCCCGCTTCCCCAGACGTGTCTTTGGGACCCAGCCATCATCAGGCCCCGTTTTCTGTAGCTGCTGCAGTGCCATAGGGGGTTTGCAATCTCAAGAGCTGGGATCAAGGCCCAATTTAGTCACCCACTGGCCGCATGGCCTTGGCAAGGCCCTTAACCTCTCTGAGCTGCAGCTCCTACGAAAAACAGAGCTCTGTCCATCCTAGATTGACTGTCAGACGCACAGGTTATGGCAGTAAAAGCACATAAAAGACCACGAAGTGCTGGAAGTATGTGAGGCATTATTAACTGAGGAATCTCCTACCAGAGTGTCTTGGGCTGCCCCAGAGCGAGCACCCACAAATCTGCCTGAAAGAAGGATCTGAATCTGCTAGGATGGGATGAGAAACTAAGACCTGGGACAGGTGGGGGTGGCCACTTACCTTCTGCTTCCTTCTCACTGCCTAGGGACCCACCTAAAGTCCTTGAGAAAGCAGGGCCCAGGTGGGCAGACAAATTATCAAAGTCTCTTTTTTTTTTCTTCAGAGACAGTCTTGCTCTGTTGCTCAGGCTGGAGTGCGGTGGCACAATCTCAGCTCACTGCAACCTCTGTCTTCCGGGTTCAAGTGATTCTCCTGCCTCAGCCTCCTGAGTAGCTGAGATTACAGGTGTGCACCACCACGCCCGGCTAATTTTGTATTTTTAGTAGAGACAGGGTTTCACCATGTTGGCCAGGCTGGTCTCCAACTCCTGACCTCAAGTGATCCACCTGCCTCAGCCTCCCAAAGTGCTGGGATTACAGGCGTGAGCCACCATGCCTGGCCTAATTATCAAAGTCTTTATCCCACCCCTTTTTGCCCTTTGTCCCCCACTCCATAACCACCAATTTTGCACAAACACACTTAAGCCTGGGCCGCCATGTCCAGAGGCTCTCTCGACCCTGCAAACCCGAGCTCTCCTTCCAGCAAGCTGTGCCCTGGTCCCCAGCACTGCTCCTGGAGCTCTGACCAACTGGTCCCTCCCTCTGCATCTGCATCCTGGAAGTGTTTTCCTTCTCCTGCTTGACAGCTTGATTGCCGCCTCCTCCAGGAAACCTCCTTCCCCCCTGGTTGGTGTTAGATGCTCCTCTTCTGTAGTTCCCCAGCACCCTGATGTAACGCCTGTCACGTGGTGCTGTGAAGTTTCTTTGACTGACTCCCTGTTACACTCTAAGGTCCTGTAGCAGTTTTGGTGGGAGCTGGACTGAATGCAGGGCCAGGCGTGTGGAATGCACTCCATCAATTGCAGCTATTAATGTGTCCCAGACATGGCACTACGCAGAGCCTGACTTTCATCAGCCTCAGCACTTTCATGTTTGTGAATCCCTCCTGTTCCTTCTCTCGCATTCACTCGCTCCAGCCACACAGGACTCTTGGCCATTCCTTAGACTGGGCTGAGCATGCCCTTAGCTGAGGGCCTTTGCACTGGCTGTGTCTTGTTTGGAAATTCTACAGATCACTGCGTGGCTCCCTCCCTCACTAACTTCACTACTCTGCTCAGCCATCATCTCAGGGGTGGTCTTCCTGATCTTATACAAAGTAGCAGTGCCACCCACATACCCCCGCCCAGCACATTGGACAGTCCCTTTTTTCTGATTAAGCTTCATGTTTTCTATGTCAGTTGTCACCTCTGACATGTTTTGTTTTGTTTAGTTTTGTTTAGTTCTCTCTCTCTCCCATTAGAATGTCAGCTACAGAAGAGGAGGAGTTTGGGGGTGTTGTGTCATTGCCCTACACCTGTGGGTTAAAATAGTGCCTGACATGGATGTAGTGGGTTGATAAACATTTGGTTGAGTAAAGTACAGCATTATACAAAATCCTTATATTCCTCAGACATGTTGACATTGTCAGTGCTATGATGTTTCTCAGATGTTGGACTCTATTACCTTGACATTGTTTATATGTCCCCCCCACTTTTTTTTGAGACAGGGTCTCGCTCTGTTGCCTAAGCTGGAGTGCAGTGGTATGATCATGGCTTATTACAGTCTGAATTCTGGGCTCAAGCATCCTCCCGCCTCAGCCTCCCAAGTAACTAAGGTATATGTTCCCATGAGGTGGTCTTTGGATATTACTCAAAAAAAATTTTGTTTTGAGGTGTAGTTTTGCTCTTGTTGCCCAGGCTGGAGTGCAGTGGCACGATCTCAGCTCACTGCAACATCTGCCTCCCAGGTTCAAGCTAATCTCCTGCCTCAGCTTCCTGAGTAGCTGGGACTACAGGTGCATGCCACCACACCTGGCTACTTTTTGTATTTTTGGTAGAGACAGAGCTTCACCACGTTGGCCAGGCTGGTCTTGAACTCCTGACCTCGGGTGATCTGCCCGCCTCAGCCACCCAAAGTGCTGGGATTACAGGCATGAGCCAGTGTGCCCAGCTGACATTACTCAAATATTAAACATTCGTGTAACATTCCTCTGGGATCTGGTGATAGTTGGGTGTGGTAGTCAAAAGCCAAGGCTACAGAGTCAAACAGCTTTGCTCCAGATCCTGGCTCCTCTATTTAAAAGCTGTATGAGAGCTTGTGAGAGATGAGTTGTGAAAGTTGTGAGAATGAGGAGAGTTAGGATTTGTAAGGCACTTCGAACAGAGCCAGGCATCTAACACATGCTCTATGCGTGTTTGATGAGCCCACAATAAGCTCTTGGTGTTAGCTATTAGTGTTAGCCTTAAGGGTTCCACAAATATTGTTTAATGAAATGATTTCCACCACATAAGGCAGCTCAGTTCCACAGTTACTCATTTGTTCATTCATTTGTCATGTCTGTGATCTCCGTCCCTGTTGACACATTTGATAGAAGTCATTCTTCAAGAAGGATGAGGTCCCTTCAGACTCACCCCCCAGGGCAGGAGGGGACGGGCAGTGCTGGGGTGGCTGAGGGCTGGGGGAAGAGTGCCTCAAGGGAGTCAGAAACAGTAAGGGGCTCCCCAGGGGAGCTGGGGAGGTTGTTGGGGTAACATCCTCAAATCTCCAGCCCCATGATAGGCTTTATTCTGTTTCTACAAGGTGGGGAAGTAATGGGGAGTTTCAAGCTTTATTTTATTTTATTATTTATTTAATTTTTGAGATAGAATCTCACTCTATCGCCCAGGCTGGAATGCAGTGGCACAATCATGGCTCACTTCAGCCTCAACCTCCCAGGCTCAAGTGATCTTCCCATCTTACCCTCCCAAGTAGCTGGGACTAGAGGCCTGCACTGCCATGCCTGGTTAATTTTATTTTTTGTAGAGACAGGATCTCGCTATGTTGCCCAGACTGGTCTCGAACTCCTGGGCTCAACCGATCCTTTTACCTTGCCCTCCCAAAGGCTGGGATTACAGGAGTAAGTCACTGTGCCTGGCCTCAAGGTTTTATTGAACATGGAAATGACGTGTTTAAAGTCATGCTTCAGAAAGACCAACCAGGCCAGGCACAGTGGCTCACGCTTGTAATCCCAGCACTTTGGGAAGCCGAGGTGGTGGATCACCTGAGGTCAGGAGTTCGAGACCAGCCTGATCAACATGGTGAAACCCCATTTCTACTAAAAATAAAAGAAAATTAGCTGGATGTGGTGGCACATGCCTGTAATCCCAGCTACTTGGGAGGCTGAGGCAGGAGAATCGCTTGAACCTGGGAGGCAGAGGTTGCAGTGAGCCAAGATTGCACTGCTGCACTCTAGTCTGGGCAACAAGAGCGAAACTCAGCCTCAAAAAAAAAAAAAACATAAGAAAGACCAACCTCTGTAGTAATTTTTGTTATTATATTGTTTTCTCTCTTTTTTTTTTTTGGGGGGGGGTGGAGTCTCACTCTCTCACCCAGGCTGGAGTGCAGTGGTACGATCTCCGTTCACTGCAACCTCTGTCTCCTGGGTTCAAGTGATTCTCCTGCCTCAGCCTCCCAAGTAGCTGAGATTACAGGCACCCACCATCATGCCCAGCTAATTTTTGTATTTTTAGTAGAGACGGGGCTTCACCATGTTTGCCAGGCTGGTCTCGAACTCCTGACCTCAGGTGATCCACCTGCCTTGACCTCCCAAAGTGCTGGGATTACAGGCGTGAGCCACCACGCTAGGCCTAATTTTTCTATTTTTAGTAGCCATGAGGTTTCACCATGTTTGCCAGGCTGGTCGTTATATTGTTTTATTAAATAAGAAAGGAAGAAGATTTCGTCTGTGAACATGTGGGAGGGATGGAGAGAGGAAGAGATTGAAGGTGCAGCGGTAAGTGGAACTTTAGTGACGGCTCTTGCGGAGGCTCAGAGCCCGGCTCTGGAGCAGGCTGCCTGGGTCCCAATCCTGGCCCTGCACAAGATGCTTGACTTCTCTGTGCCTCAGTTTCATCCTCTGTCAACTGAAGGTTGTGAGAATGAGGAGAGTTAGGATTTGTAAGGCACTTAGAGCATAGCCGGCCATCTAACACATGCTGTATGCATGTTTGATCACCAGAAAATAAGACAAGTGATCCAGGGGCAGAAAAGATGGAGAAAAGGGACAGCATGGGACAGGACTGACAGGACTTGGGAAGACAGTAGAGGTGAGAGAAAGGCAGAAGGGGCATCAAAAAGGGCAAAGGTGTGAAGACTGAGTCCCTGGGAGAATGGTCCCATTATGGAAAGGGAAAGGAGCTGAGGTGCTCGGTGGGGGTCATGTTGAGTTTGAGGGCTGTAGGACATCCAGGTGGAGATGTCCTGTAAGCAGTTGGCCAGAGGTTCCTGGTGCCCAGGAGAGAGGTCCAGGCAAGGCCTCCTCCCTGCGCAGCCCCAGGAGGCACCATGCACTGTGTTCAGGGGGAGGACCACATCCCTTCCCGCTCTGGTGCCCAGCCCTGGGGCCCATGGAGTTGAGTGCTGGGCTGGTGGTGGAGGTTTGAGACTCCTTAGCTCATTAGCATGTGGACAGTGGCTGAACCCTGGAGTGAGTGAGCCCCCCACTGCAGAGTGAGGCCAAGGAGAGAAGAAGGGGATGAGTGGATCCCAGGCAGCAGCTGGGGGCAGGAGAAGAAGGAAGGAAGTTCTGTCCTCCCTATAGAATTCCCCCTGCCATCTTCATCACAAGGCTGCTGTGACCGTGGAGAGGCAAAGACCAGCCGGGAATATTTTCAGGGCTGCTCTGGGGGGAGCGAAGGTCTGGCCGCAGGCATTGCCTCTCTCCTCCTTCCAGGCCCACGCCATGGCAGGCCCTCCCACTCCACAGTCTGCTTTTGTTGCCAGCTCTGTCTGGGGCAAGTGTGGGTTGGCGGCGGGGAGGGGCAAAGGTGTGGATGGAGGCAACTTCTCATTTTACAGACGTGGAAGCACAAGGCCAAAGAGGTTGAGTGACTACACATGACACGCTGGGGCCAAGGCCGGTGAGAAGAATGCATTTGACTCCACATAGGCACCATCAGCTCAAGAGGGTTTCAGCGACAACACTGAGGTTGGGAGTCGGGAGGAGTTGGGAGGGTCTCAGACCTCCTAGGTGGGTAGAATCAGAGCTATCCAGGCGCCTATCCCCAGATTCTCACCAATAACCCCCCGATACACAGACCCGCACACCCAGCCTGCACCACTCTCTGCTTCCCCACCGTGCAGGAAAAGAGAACCTGTGCTTTTGAGGCCAGTGATGGGGGCGCAGAGGCAGGGCTAGACAGGGCCCAGCTCACCCACAGTAAGAAGGTTCTCAGGTTGGGCCACAAGAGGCGAATGGGCCAGGCCAGCTCAGGCATCCGGCTGCTTGCTCCCTCCTGGGTATAGCTGGGCCTCAGCTGTGGCAGCCCTCCACACACTTCAAAGCCTGCCATCACCCTGCAGGCCCCTGGCCCCTAGCCTTCTCACTGTTCTTCACAGGGGTTCTTCCTGCCTCTCTCATCCACAGCAGCCCCACAGCAAAGAACCTGACACTCCCGTGCTGACCAGCCAGAGGCTGGTTGCCAAACCCCTCTCTGCTGCAGTCCCACTCCTGCCTCCCCATGCCCCAACACTGTGCCTCTCCAGATATGGTCTCCTAAACGCAGGACAAGAAGCCGAAGCCTCTGGCAGGCATCGACATTCTGAGTCGCCATGCTTCCCAGCTGCAGGAATTGCTGGGTCAGGTGTGAAACCACATTTCTGTCCCTCCTTGTCTCTGTCTCACCTCCCCTGCTCCCCACACCTGGGCTTTGCTGCGAGTTGGGGCTGAGGCTGAAGCAGTCCTCATTGAGCACAGAAGAACCAGGCCCCAGGCTTGTCATCCCAGCCTCACATTCCAAAATTCTCAGCCGCATCAGCTCACTCCTTAGTAGGCCTGGTACAGGCCCTCTGCACATTAGAATGACACAAAAAAAATCAAGCTTTCAGGAAACTAGAGTTCTAGGCCAGGCTTAGCCCCTCCCTTGTAGCAGGCCCTTGAAAAGTCATTTCTTTCCCTAGGGTCTGACGGGTTCTGTTGCCATCGCATGTGCCGCTGTGTGCATACATTTCCGTTTCTCTACCAGATGGCAAGTGCCTTAAAGATATGGGTTGTGTATCTCAAGCCTTCCTGCTCCATCCCTTGACCTGGTAGAGTTCAGTATTGAAGAATACAGGGTTTGGGGTCAGATCAATCTGGGTGCCAATTCTGACTCTCCCAGTTACTAGATGATTGACCTTAGGTAAATCTGAGCCTCAGTTTCCTCATTTATACAATGGATATCCATTAACTGATTTACTTATTCAAACAATATTTATGAGGGCCAACTCCATGTCAAGCACTGATGTGTATACAACAGTGACCACAACAGACACAAATCCCGGCCCTGTGGGGTTACTTCTTAGTGGAGACTATTGGTGCCGGACCCAGAGAGTGATTGTGAAAACTCAGTGAGATGACATTTGGACAGGGCTCAGCACAGTGCCTGGCATACGACAGGCCTGACAAGTTACAGCCATTATTGTGAACATCCATTCTGAACCACAGAACCATTTGCTGAGAATTTACTGTGTGCCGGCACCATGCTAGGTGCTGGGGAGACAAAGACATGGAACTCTCATCCACACCCTTGAGGAACTTATAGTCCATTGCACCTACCGAACGTCAAATGGCACCATCCTCATCATTGTTCAGAAGCTTATAACCAGCACCAACTTGTATTACATGCAACAAAGAACCATAACATTCTAGAATGTCAGGTACAACAGAGACAGCTGTTTGTCCCCCAATAACCTTCAGACAAAGCCATATATGATTGAAGGTTATCAGTACTGTGCTTTTGGAGGATTCAGAAGAAGGAGAGGTTATATCTGATTGGGAGATTGAAAAGGATTGGCCTGAAGGAGAGGTGGCTTTTGAACTGCATCTTAAAGAAAAGCGTAGGCTTCAACAGACAAGAGACAGTGGTGTTGGGGGAGGAGAATGAGGCCCTGCAGGGGACCAGAATGGCGTGCAAATGAAGGCATGGAGGAAGGAAAACATGAGGCGCCCACTTTGAGCTGAATCTTAGGAGGAAGGTGGCCTAGCCCAGAGGTTGGAAGCTGATCCAGGCAAAGCAGCTGTATTCACAGGGACAGGAGGCAATTGTCTAAGAAGTGGGGTTTGAGGGACCCCCTTCCCAGCCATCTACCCTTGGCCGAGACTATAACAAGCTCAATATTCCACCACTAAAAATTCATTTCGTTGAGTAAGCCTCTAGTAGGAGACAGACCATCCCCAGAGGAATAACATGAAAGGATAAGTCTGGGCCAAGGAGGGAGTGATGAGGAAGAGACACCTGGGAACAGCGGAGAGCCAGACGGGGCCAAGGGCCAGAGCCCTCGACATGCCAGGCCTCTTGCATGACCCCAACTGTCCAGGCCATCCATACTGACAGAGCACTGCTCGGCTGTGGGAGGCAGGACTGGGTCACTGGAAAGGGGTGGGCAGGTGTCCATGACTGCCCCTTGCCTGGCCAGGGCTCCTCAGCCCTCCCTGCTCTGCCTGCGGGAGGTGGGCAGGGCCACGTCCACACAGCAATGCCATTTTTCAGTGCAGTTTGGCCTGGCAGCAGTGTGGGTCACTCCTTGTGTGCTTGGGTGGGGACCAGAGCTCATTTATTCAACAAAGTGTTTCCAGCCCAGCCTGAGAGTCATGCAGTGAGCTAGGAGAGCAGAAGCAAGCAAGAGATCCTCTCCCCGCCCTCCAGGAGCTCACAGTCTAGAGGGGGAAGCAGGTCTTAAGTAAACGGTGCAGAATCACACATGGCGAGTGCCTCAAAGCAAAAACCCAAGCTGCCTTGTGGGAGAAAAACAGGGCAGTGATGCAGATGGCTGGGGGAGTGCGTCGGGGGGAGGCCTCCAGGAGCCCCGAATGATGAGGTGGGGTTGGCGAGGGGATGAGTGTTCTAAACAGGGGGAACCCCTGTGCAAAGGCTGTAAGATGGGGAAGTACCTGGGGCATCAGGCAGATCATGCCAGCCTTGTGGACAGGGGAGGGCTTTGGGAAGTTACAGAGTAAGGGAGGTTGAAGGGGTGGGCACCCACTCAGATTGGCCATTTAATTAATTTATTTATTTATTTATTTATTCATTCATTCATTTATTTTGAGACAGTCTCACTCTGTCACCCACGCTGGAGCTGGAGTGCAGTGGTACAATCTCAGCTCGGCTCAACCTCCGCCTCCTGGGTTCGAGTGATTCTTGTGCCTCGGCCTCCCGAGTACCTAGGATTGCAGGCATGCACCACTATGCCCGGCTAAGTTTTGTATTTTTAGTAGAGACAGGGTTTCACCATGTTGCCCAGGCTGGTCTCGAACTCCTGACCTTGAGTGATCCACCGGCCTCAGCCTCCCAAAGTGCTGAGATTACAGGTGTGAGCCACCATGTGCAGCCCAGTTTGGCCATTTTAGAAGCCCGCCTGGCTGCAGGACAGAGAAGAGACATGAGGAGGCTACTGCTGCCATTATGGGAGAGGTGATGGTGGCCTGGGCTTGTGTTGGGCAGCGAAGGTGGAGAAAATTCACAGATTCAGGGGCTGTTTGAGGGGGGATCTGGTGAAGGGCTGCCTGGCGGTAGAAGGTGAGAGAGAGGGAGAGGGTTCCAGCTTGAGTGAACATGAGGAAGACAGAGGAGGATCCGGCCCATTCCTGGAGGGTTGCCATTGCTAGTGAGTGGCCTTGGCTCCTTCCCAAGCCCCTTCACTCTTGTTTGACTGGGCCGATAATGATAAGAATTGTTGCCATTTATGCAGCACTTAACATGTGCTAGGTCCCATGCTAAGGATGCTGTGTGGATTGTTTTGTTTAATCCTCCCAACAGTGGCAGGTCCTCTTTCTCATCTCCATTTTATAGACAGGAAACTGGGACTTAGAGAGGTTAAGTAACTTGCCCAAGGTTGGCTACAACTGGCAGGTGATGGGGCCAGCTGCCCAGCCCTGCGGTCAGCCCCCAGAGCCCAGCTCTCAGCCTCTGTGCTGTCCTGCTTCAGGGACTTGGGGTCTCAGCCTGCCAGTGGGGTTAGATGAGGTTAATGGCAGCTCCTTCACTGAGCCAGGAGGCTCCCTGCACGGTGTGAGGTGTGACACGTCCAGGTACTTAACAAGCGCCACATCCCTTCCCTTTCTCCCCAGCCAAAGCTGTTTCACAAGCCAGCAGCCTCGTAAATATTTCAGCAGTGTCTGTGTAGTCGAGGCTGTGAAGCCTGTCCTCTGGAGCACTTGTGACAGCGAGATCTGGGAGATGTCTCAGGGCCTGTTGCAAGTGTTTGATCAGCTGCATTTTCAAAAAGACCTTTCTCTGAGCAGCTGACAGTCTCTGGGGTGAGAGAGATTTGCAGACTTTTTCTGGAGAGAGGCCAGAGCATGAGCCGGCCGAGGGGCCCAGTTGGAGCCTTTTGGCTGTAGCTGGCCTCAGTCATTCAGTCCACAACGCAGAGAGAACCCCTACCGGGTGGCTGACACTGTGCCAGGCCCCACCCTCAAGATGCTGGAGAAGAGATAGGATAGGCCCAGGTTAAACTCAGTACCAGGCAGACTGTGGGGTAAGGAAGGACCACAGCAGAGTAAAGCAGACCGAGGTCCCAGAAACCCTCAGGGGAGTTGGCATTTTAACTGGTCTTTGAAGACCAGGTAAGGCTTTTAAAAATGTATATTAAAAAAATTAATTTTTCCAATTATATATTTAGTTAAGACATGTTCATAAATTTTTTTTTTTGAGATAGTCTTGCTCTGTCGCCCAGGCTGGAGTGCAGTGGCGCAATCTCAGCTCACTGCAAGCTCCGCCTCGTGGGTTCACGCCATTCTCCTGCCTCAGCCTCCGGAGTAGCTGGGACTACAGGCGCCTGCCACCACGCCCGGCTAATTTTTTGTATTTTTAGTAGAGACGGGGTTTCACCGTGTTAGCCAGGATGATCTCGATCTCCTGACCTCGTGTCTACCCACCTTGGCCTCCCAAAGTGCTGGGATTACAGGTGTGAGCCACCGCGCCCAGCCAACATGTTCATAATTTTTAAAAATTTAAAGAAGGCTGGGCGCAATGGCTCACGCCTGTAATCCCAACACTTTGGGAGGCCAAGGTGGGCAGATCACGAGGTCAGGAGTTCGAGACCAGCCTGGTCAACATAGTGAAACCCCATCTCTACTAAAAATACAAAAAATTAGCCAGGCGTGGTGGCACACGCCTGTAATCCCAGCTACTTTGGAGGCTGAGGCAGGAGAATCATTTGAACCTAGGAGGCAGAGGTTGTGATGAGCCGAGATCGCGCCACTGCACTCCAACCTGGGCAACAGAGCAAGACTCCATCTCAAAAAAAATTTTTCTTTAAAGAAAATGTACAAAAGTAAAAAGAAGAGGGGCTGGGCACAGTGGCTTAAGCTTGTAATCCCAGCACTTTAGGAGGCCAGGACGGGAGGATCACTGGAGCCCAGGAGTTTGAGACCAGCCTAGATAACACAGATAGACCCCTGTCTCTACAAAAAATAAAATAAAAAATTATCTGGGTATAATGGCACATGCCTGTAGTCCTAGTTACTCAGGAGGCTGAGGTGGGAGGATTGCTTGAGCCCAGGAAGTCGAGGCAGCAGTGAGCTATGATTGTGCCACTGCACTCCAGCCTGAGTGACAGAGGGAGATCCTTCCTCCAAAAAAAAAAAAGGAAAGAAGGAAGGAAGGAAGGAAGGAAGAGAAAAAGTAAAAAGAAAATAGTTACCTAGTTCCAAAACCCAGAGAAAACCATGGCTAAAACGTAGGTGTGTTTTCTTCTGGGCTTTTGTCTGTGTTATACTTCTTTCTTTGTTCACTGAATTTTGTAGCTTAAGCATTTTGAAGGATAACATTTTGGCAGATGCAATTGAAGGAAGGGGTGGAAAGGCTTTCAGAATGGAGGAGACAGCAGAGTAAGGGTGTGGCGTCTACAAGCTCTTTAGGTACCCAAATCAGAAGTGATGGAGCTCACTTCCGGACGAAGCTCAGGTGGGACCCTTGAGCTTCCCAGACCCCCCGCTTCTTAGCTCTCTGATTGGTTAATGGGCCACACCCTTGGCCCAGCCTCAGCCCATTTTCCTGCCTGGCACCCCAGGCTGAAGTTCTGGGCAGGGACACAAGGCTGCAGCCTCCCTTCTTCCTGGCAAATTCTCCTAGGGAGGTGGAGCCTGTCGCTTGGATAATGGAGTTGTGTTTCCAGCTCCAAAACTAGGTAAAGAGGATCAGATCCCAGAATTGGTCATCTAGATCTGTTGTGTCCAATGTGGTAACCACTAGCCATGTGTGGTTAGTCAGCACGTAATATTCAGCTGGTCCAAGTTGAGATGTGCTATCGATGTGAAATGCACACTGGATTTCAAAGACAGTATGAAAAGCAGATGCAAACTATCTTATTTATAATTTTATATTGATTACATGTTGAAGTGATCACATTTTAGGTATATTGGGTTAAATAAAATGTTATGAAAATTAACTTTACCTGTTCTTTATATATTTTTTATGTGACTATTAAAATTTACTTATCTATTTATTTATGGAGATGGCCTTGCTCTATCACCTGGGATGGAGTGCACTGGCATGGTCACAGCTCACTGCAGCCTTGACCTCTCTGGCTCCAGTGATCCTCCTACCCCAGTCTCCCAAGTAGCTGGGACTACAGGCACGTGCCACCACGTCCAGCTAATTTTTTTTTTTTTTTTTGTATTTTTTATAGAGGCAGGATCTCTCGATGTTGCCCAGGCTGGTCTCGAACTCCTGGGCTCACGTGACCTGCCCGCCTCAGCCTCCCAAATTGCTGGGATTACAGGCCTGAGCCACCATGCCTAGCCCAAGACAATTTAAATTATGTGTGTAACCCACATTTATGTCTCACGTTATTTTTCTTTCTGTTGAACTATGCTGATCTAGATTGAACCATTCCCCACTCTCTGGAGGGCAAACCCACAGCGAGATGTTATGGGGAGACTTGGATGGGGAGGGATTGTGACATGTGGGAGAAGGATCAATCCAGACCAGGCTGGAGACAGGAGGAATGTGAGGGGGCTGCACAACTAAGCCTGACCAGGCTCCTGGGAAGAGGGGCGCGTGGAGCAGATATTTTCTCCTTCACTCTCATATTTCCCTGTTAATAGACTGTGAACAACCTGGGAGAAATAAGACCGTGCTTTATTCATCGCCACGCCCTCGGGGCCAAATGCAGCGCCTGCCATAGAGTGAGTGCTTGCAAACATGCACTGAATTAATGAGTGAGTGAGGGATAGAATGGGGAGAGAATCCAGACAGCAAAGAACTGTGCTGAGATGGTGCCAGGCCTGCCTGGATGGTTCCAGGGTGCAGGGTGTTTGGAGATTTTAATCCTTAAGTCCTTTAGGCTATAATCTCCCAGAGAGCGGGTGGCCACACTCTGTACCCACATATGCACTTCCCAGTAGCTGGAGACAGCTGGGAACAGGCAGTGAGGACACCTGGGGTCATCACATCCAGCCTCCTGCCCCTCTGAGCCCCTTCAAAGGAGTAGATTCTTCTCCCTCCTGCAGGCAGCCTTGGAGCTCCAGCCTGCTCCTTCCCCAAATACACACACACACACACACACACACACACACTCCTGGGAGAAAGTTCAGTGGGTCTCTCCACACTCAGGCCAGGATGGTAAAGGTTGCCCAGGCAGCCCAGGGAAGGAGGTAAACATGCAGCTGCCTCCACCTGGCCCGGTTCTGCCCGCACTTCAAGCTGGGGCCCTACCCTTGCCTAAGTCATGGGTCAGCGACTCTCAGGAGCACCTTCCTCACACACATTGACTCAAGCTGAGGTACCACAGGCAAGTTTCCACAGTCCTCACCCTTAGCAAGCCTCTTCTGGCCCAGCAGTGGGCAGGATGGGGAGGACCTGTGAATGCAGAAGAGACACCACAGTGGCTCACATGGATGCACGGTTAGCTCTGTACTCTGAGAGGCAGCCTATCGTACAACATAAGCACCAGGGCTCGGGAATTCCTCCACCTGCCCACCTGCTGCGTGTAACCCTGGGCAAGTTAATCAACTTCTTTTCTTTTTTTTTTTGAGATGGGGTCTTGCTTTGCTGCCCAGGCTGGAGGGCAGTGGCATGATCCTGGCTCACTGCAGCCTTGACCTACCGGCCCCAAACAATCCTCCTACCTCAGCTTCCCAAGTAGCTGGGACCACAGTATGCACTGCCACACCTGGCTAGTTATTTTTATTTTTATTTATTTTGTAAAGATCGGGTCTCCCTACATGGATCAGGCTGGCCTCAAACTCATGGGCTCAAGGGATCTTCCCACCTGGGCCTCCCAAAGTGCTAGGACTACAGGTGTGAGCCACCACACCCAGAGCACCACTAACTTCTTTAGACCTTGGTTTCCTCCAAAATGGGCACAATACAAGTCCCCTGCCCATAGCGTGGTTCAGAGATTGACTGAAAACAAATCAAGTTCTTGGAGCAGTGCCTGGCATCTAGTGAGCGTTGGGCATTGGTGATCGCCATGACGCAGTTCAGTTCCCTTTGCAGTTGGGGAAATGAGGCTCCAAGAGGATCAATTCCTAGAAGCAGTTATAAAGACAAAACGGTTTTACATCATTCGGATTTTTCTTTAACTTTTTATTATGGAAGTTTTCCAACATATACTAAAGTGGAGACAGTAATATAATAACCCCAGGCACTCATCACCCCACTTCAGTGATTACCAACTCACGGCCAATTGAGCTTCATCTCTAGCCCAGCCATACCCGCTGGGTTCTTTTGAAGCAAATCTCAGACATCGTACCATCTCATCTGTAACTATTTCAGATGTGTCTCTAAGGGAAGAGGACTTTAACAAATAGCTACACTACTATTATTATGCCTAAAAAACCAACAATAATTTAATATTAAATACTTAGTCACTGTTCCAATTCTCTAGTTTTCTCATTTATACAATTGTTCAAATTAGGATTCAAATAAAGTCCATATCCTGTATTGCAAATGATTAATGCTTCTTAAGCCTCTTTCTCTCTTTTTTTTTTCTTTTCATGCCTGGCTAAATTTTTTAATTTTTTGTAGAGACGTGGTCTGGCTATGTTGCCCAGGCTGGTCTCAAACTCCTGGCCTCAAGCGATCCTCCCACCTCGGCCTCCCAAAGCACTGGGATTACAGGCATGAGCCACTGTGCCTTAAGTCTCTTTTATTTATTTATTTATTTTTGAGATAGGATCTCACTCTGTCACCCAGGCTGGAGTGCAGTGGCGTGATCTTGGCTCACTGTAACCTCTGCCTCCCAGGTTCAAGCAATTATTGTGCCTCAGCCTCCCAAGTAGCTGGGATCACGGATGTGCACCACCACGTCCAGCTAATTTTTGTATTTTTAGTGGAGACGGGGTTTCACCATGTTTAACAGGTTGGTCTCAAACTCCTGACATCATGTGATCTGCCTGCCTCAGGCTCCCAAAGTGCTGGGATCACAGGCGTGAGCCACTGCGCCTGGCCTTAAGTCTCTTTTAAATTATAGGTCCACTTTTTCTCTTTTTCCACCCTTACAATATATTTGTTGAGGAAACCAGGTCATTTTTGCTGTAGAATTTCCCACAGTCTGGAGTTTGATTGCATCCCTAAATCTAGAGGCTTGAAAATCCTATAGTTTTCAAAATAATGAGTGAGTTCCCTAGCATCTCTGAAAGTGATCATTAATTTTTATCATGAACTCATGGATTTACATATATTTGAAATGTTTCAACACATTGCCATTATAGTTAGGGTATTTTGTTTTTCTTTTTTCTCGAGATGGAGTCTTGCTCTGTCATCCAGGCTGGAGTGCAATGGTGCAATCTCGGCTCACTGCAACCTCCGCCTCCTGGGTTCAAGCAATTCTCCTGCCTCAGCCTCCCAAGTAGCTGAGATTACATGCACCCGCCACCACACCCGGCTAACTTTTTGTATTTTTAGTAGAGACAGGGTTTCACCATGTTGCCCAGGCTGGTCTCGAACTCCTGACCTCATGATCTGCCCACCTCGGCCTCCCAAAGTGTTGGGATTACAGCTGTGAGCCATTGTACCCAGCCAGTTAGGGTATTTTTAAAAAATTGTTTTTCCAGCTTAAATTTAGGGAGTAAGGGCGATTACAAGGGACAACATAGAAAAATTGAGAGAACTCTGGCTTTGGAGGCAAACAACCCATGGGTGGAATCCTGGCTCCACCACTTACAAGCTGGATGGCTTTGGTCAAGTTACTTCACTTCTCTTTCCTTCTATTTCCCCACCCCCCAAATAAGGAAATGATTAATAATAACTAACATTTCCTGAGTGCTTACTCTCTTCCAGGCATTGTGCTCAGCGTCTTAAAGACATGATGGCAATTTAATCCTCCTATCAGTTCAGTGAAGCAGGAGTCATTATTATTGTCCCCACTTTAGAGATGAGGAAGAAACTGAAGCACAGGCGGTTGAGCAATTTGTCCAAGGTTACACACCTAGAAAGGGGCGCGGCAGAGACCTGAACCAGGGCAGTCTGACTCCACAGCCCACTGTCCTCTAGCGGTTGCTGTGGAGAGGAGAGAGGGTGATGGTGATGCCCTCCTGCAGGCCCTGACAGATGGGAAGACCAGGCCAGAAGGCGAGCAGGGCCGTCCCTGGCACTTCGCCTCGGGGATGGAGCACGGTCAAGCCTGGCATGTGGGGGGTGCAACCCCTATTGCAGCTGCAGTCTCTCCCCTTCCCCAGACTCCCCCCTCACCTGCTGTGACCCAGACCTTTGCATAAGAACACAGCTGTTCTTGGTGAGTTCTGTCTCCATTGCCATTATGGTTCTCCTCCTAATTGTTTCATTAATCAGAAAGGGCTGACTGATGCTGGGAGGCCAAGGTGGGAGGATCGCTTAAGGCCAGGAGTTCAGCCTGGGCAATGTAGTGAGACCCTTCACCCCCACCCCCGCCTTTACAAAAAATTAAATAAATACAATTAGCTGGGCATGGTGGCACGTGCCTGTGGTTCCAGCTACCCAGGAGGCTGAGGAAGGAGGATTGCTGAAGCCCAGGAGGTCAGGGCTGCAGCGAGCTGTGTTCTTACCACTGCACTCCAGCTTGTGTGACAGAGCAAAATCCTGTTGTAGTTGTGGGGCGGGGGGGTAGGCAGGGTGCAGGGAAAGAGAGAGAGAAGGAAGGAAGGAAGGGAGGGAGGGAGAAAGAGAGAGACAAAGAGAAAAAGAAAGAAGAAAGGAAAGGAAAGAAAGAAAGAAAGAAAGAAAGAAAGAAAGAAAGAAAGAGGGAGAGAGGAAAGAAGGAAGGAAAAAAGGAAGGAAGGAAGGAAAGAGGGAGAGAGACAAAGAGAAAAAGAAAAAGAAAGAAAGAAGAAAGAAAGAAAGAAAGAAAGAAAGAAAGAAAAAGAAAAGAAAGAGAGAAAGAAAAGGAAGGAAGGAGGGAGGAAAGAAGGAAAAAAGGAAGGAAGGGAGGGAGGGAGGGACGGAAAGAGAGAGAGAAAGGGCTGACTGCAGGAAAGCTCCCCATCTCCATGCTTCTCCAGAATCAGCTGGCCTGGGTGGTCCTTGGGTCACCTTAGAGGGCAGAGATCCTGAGTGCAGTTGGGCAGAGTGAGGTATTGATAGGAACACTAAGGATAGTACTAACAGTCATCATTTACACCTCGTGTGTGCCAGGAAGGGGCCAGGTTCCACATGATCTCAGTTCATCCTTACAACACCCTGAAGGATGGTCTTGTTATCTTCTCCATTTTGCAGATGAGGAAACTGAGGCTGAGAGGGTAGAGAACTTTGCCTGAGGTCAGTCAGCAGGTAGGTGATGGAGCCAGGGGTGTAACCCAGGCTGCGGGCCTCCACATCAGATACAGACAGAGCAGGAAGAAGGTGTTGCAGAGGCTGGCGATGCTGCGATTCTCTGGGTAGCAAAGGGAGGGGACATTCCCAGCAGAAGGAACGGTTTGTGTAAAGGCGTGGAGGTGTGATACGGTGTGGCCTGTTCAGGGTGGTGACTAACTGTGGCCGGAGTGAAGGGTGTGTAGAGAGGAGTGTCAGCAGATGAGGCAAGGGGCTAGGGACTGGGGCCAAGGTGGAAGAACTCCAGGTTCCAGGCCAAGGAAATGAACTTTGTCCTTGGGTGGGGGGGTGCCGCAGGAGGCACTGAACAAGAGTGCGACCTTGGGTTTGTATGCTGAGCCTCCAGCGATACCTTAGCAGGTGGGATCCTCACGTCCACCCCGGGTGCCAGCCACATTTTACAGGCTGGGAAACAGAATGGTTATGAGACCGGCTCAGACCACACAGCAATAGACAACTGGCCCCAAGCCAGTTCTCTCGCTGTCACAGGACGTTGCTTTGAAACTCAGGTCATAGTGAGAAAGGCAGGGGCATCCTCCCGTTCCTCACTTCTCCAGCCCTGTGCCTGCTCAGCTCACTGGAGAACGTGAGATGAAGATCAACTGGACTGGGGCCCAGGCATATCTGCTCACCAAGAGTAAGACAGAAAACAATAAAAGCAAATCACGGAGCTCCAGCTACATGCTAGGCACTGGGCTGGGAGGAAACTAAACAGAGAACAATAGCGCCAGGCACTCTCTCTGATAATGAGTGTTCCGGACTGAGGGTCCCCCGGACTGGCCTAGGAGGTGCCGTCCAATCCGCCTGAAGAGCTGGAATGGGCTCCAAATGGAGAGAACTGTGGGATTGCTGGCTCGGCCCTCAACTACGCAGTGACCTCGGACAGAGCGGGCCCTCTGGGAGCCTTGGCAAGCCAGTTGCTAAGAGGGGAGACTGCACCAGAGAAGGGATTTGAAACCTTGGGGAGCTCCTCAAGCTGACTCGGGAGGTCTGGGGTAGGGACTCTGGTTGGGGTGTTTTGACAAGTTCCACCAGAAACTCGGAAAGCACACCTGGTTAGAAATAACCAGATGATCAAGGTCCTTCCAGATTCAGTTCAACAAATTCAACACAACACATGTTTACTGAGCACACACCATGCCAGGTGCCATTCTGCAATGTCAGGATACATCAGCGAGCAAAATAACAAAAAGTTCTAGAAGTTAGAGATGCTGTGGGCAGGGGAAAGCGGTGCTAGGCAAGGTGGTGAGGAGGGCAGAGATGGGGCAGTTCCAGGACTCAGCAGGATGGGTAGGGACGGTGGTGAGGAGGGCAGAGATGGGGCAGCTCCAGGACTCAGCAGGATGGGCAGGGCTGGCCTTGTTGAGAAGGGAAAGAGCAAGGGAGCCAACTGAGTGACATCTGGGGGAAGAACATTCCAAGCAGTCAACGGCAAGAGCAAAGGCCCTGACAGGGAGCACGCAGGCAGGGTGGCCAGCGTGGCTGGAGCGGAGTGGCCAAGGGCTGGGGTGGGGTGAGGGGCAGGAGCCAGCTGTGGAATGCTGCTCCTACATGCTAGTGTGTTCTAAGACTCACTCAGCACTGCCCTGAGTATCTTGACTCTGTCCCTGCCCTGACCCCTTCCCCAATCAACTTCAATTTTAGGGACCCACCCATCACACTAAATGCCAGCACTGCTGATGCCAAAACAATGTTATTTGTGTAGGTATGCGTTTTGTATTTTACCACCTTAATCCTGTCTTCAACCTCTCCTCTTCTGTCCCACCCAAGTATCTGCCCTTCCCTTCTTGACTCCTGCCAGAGGCCCTCGGAATCTGTGACCTGAAGGAAGAAGAGCAGGGTCGTGGGAAGTATGTAACCAGCGTCATGCCCCTGGTCCCAAGGAAGCAGTGGCTTAGTAAAGAGGGGACCCCCGTCAATAACTCCCTGTAATTACTGGGCACCCACTCTGAGCTCCTCGGTGGAATCCTAAGGTTAATAAGACTGTCTCTAGCCACTGGGGCTCCCAGCCTGGAGTGAGGTGAGAGGAGTGGAGCCGGCTGGGGAGGGAGACGAACACATACACAAAAGATTCAGACACACCTGCAGTGTATTGCTGGGGATTCTCCAGCACTGGCATGATGGAGAGGGCGGAGAAGCATTTGACCGCCTCCCCCTAGGATTGCAGAGTTCAGCTGGCCATCATCCACCAGCTGGGGGACTGTGCACATCAGTTAACCTCTCCTCTCAGGCCTTGAAAAGCACCAGGCTTAGCACATGTTTGTTAAATGAATGCACTTCAGTTTTTTTGCTTGTTAAATGCAGGTAATAATAATGGTATTGCTGACTAAGGGCCCCCATCCACTCCCGGTGAGCCCGCTGCCCCCCCCGCCCTCCTCAGCAGTGCCTGCACGTCACCTCGCCACAATGTCGTGTGCCACCTCTTCAAAGGAGGGATGTACCAGCTAGTGGACGTGTCCTTGACTGCAAAGGGCGGCACGCAGCTGATGTAATGGTCGCTTAAGTGTTCACAAATGTAAGTCGTTACTATTATAAGTGGTGGGTGATCAAGTGGCTAGGGGTGCCATCTTTAGCAAATAAAAATACAGGACGCACGGTTAAATTTGAATTTCAGATAAGAATTTCCTAGCATAAGTATGCCCTATGCAATATTTGGGACACACTTATACAAAAAAAAATTCGATATTTATCTGAAATTCAAATGTACCTGTGTGTCCTAGATTTTATCTGGCAGCCTTATTGATGGTGGCTTATTGACTGGCTGGGAATGACAGGGGTGTAGGCCAGAAAATGGCTCTGTGAAGGCTGCCTAGAACTGAATTGAACATGAGGATGAGTCAGTGTCAAGACTCCCAGTGGGGCCATCGGATCATTACTGTGTGACCGTCTTAAGCCTTTATTTGTTAGTGAATCCCTCAGACTCATGCCTTCTTCCCTCCAGGCCTGAACACCCTGTCCTACCTGGTGCTGCCTGGATGCTGCTGGATGCTGGCCTCAGTGAGCTCCTAGGCTCATTGAAGATGAACCTAGCAGTAGTATTTACACCACTTACTGTGTGCCCACTGTGGGCCCGGCGCCATGCTGAGTGCTCTATGGATGTGAGCTAATGAAGCTGCATGGGTGGGATTCAAATGCAGGGTGGTCTGACCCCAAGGCCAAGATCTCTTTCTA
Source organism: Nomascus leucogenys (assembly GCF_006542625.1). Classification (NCBI taxonomy): domain Eukaryota; kingdom Metazoa; phylum Chordata; class Mammalia; order Primates; family Hylobatidae; genus Nomascus; species Nomascus leucogenys. The sequence continues at coordinate 2,239,176 of NC_044388.1, read as the reverse complement.
TTGCACCATGCTATGGCCTGATCAAAGACTCAAGCATCTAGGACAGAGAAAGAGGGAGCAGGAGTGGACATGGAGTTTCCTAAAGTGGCCTCCTACTGTGTCCCAGGCACTGTGTTAGGATCCATTGAGTTGTCACAAAAATCCTGCGAAGTTCATTCTCGAGGACGCTCTGGAATTTAAATACCTTGCCAAGATCATACAGATTAAGTGGTGGAGCAGGGATTTGAACGGAGGTCTGTCTCACCGCAAAGCCTAAGTAAGTTTGCCCCCTTTTGTGTGTATGCATCCTGGGATGACGTGTGCATGCATGTGTGTGTACGCGTGTGTGTGCGCGTGTGTGTGTATGCGTGCTTGTGTGTGTGTATGCGTGCATGTGCGTGTGTGTGTGCATGTGTGTGTTCCTACAGTCACATCCCACCTTCGGAGTGGCGCTTTCTGGTCCTACCCAGCCCTTCCTCTCTTGGGATGGGTCTAGGGCCTTGGAGATGATTAGACTCTAGTGGTGCTGGCACAGGGCTGGCTTTCTCAGCCTTTTTCAGGGGCCTGTGTCCTCTGCCTGCTGTCCCCCAGTCAGTAGCTTCTCTTGGGACTTGCCCTCCCCTGCCAGGGCTAAGGTCTGGTTGGTTCCCAGGCCCCTGGGCCTTAGACAGGGGAGCTGGGGAGTGAGGGGTGGTGGATGGTGGGAGAGGGCAGGACCGGCAAAGAAGAGACTGACAAATACCATGGATGCCTCGATTTTCAGTTCCTGCTCTCTCACTCCCACACACTTGCTCTGTGCAATCTCTAGAATCAAACAGTATTCAAACTGGAAGAGGCCTTAGAAAACAACTAGTCTTCTCTCCTCATTCTACAGAGAGAGAAACAGAGGCCCAGAAAGCAGAAATGATGTGTTAAGATCACTCATCAAGCTGATGGTACAGAGATTAGAGCCTCTGCTCCCTGCTCTACCTCTTTCCCTTACTCCACATCCATGCCTGTCTCTTCCAATGGGTCGGCATCCATCCTGACACATTACAGCCAAAAGGAACCTTAAGCTAGGGAAGGGGCTCCATAACTTTAGTGAAAGATTCAAACATGTCCACTGAACTCAATGGAGAAAATAGAATATTCAATCGATGGTGTTGGGATGCGTGGATTATTGTTGGAGAGGGATCAAAAAAATGGAACCAAAACAATTCCATTTGGATCAAAGATTTAAGTGTCATAAAGCCATGTAAATTCTATAAGGAAGTATGGGTAAATTGATACATTTTGGAATAGGAAAGCCTTTCTTTTTTTCCAACTTTTATTTTAGATTTGGGGGGTATATGTGCAGGTTTGTTATAAGGGTATATTGCAGGATGCTGAGATTTGGGGTACAATCAAACCCATCACCCACATAGCATAGTGGGAAGGCTTTTCTAATCAGGATGGAAAACCTAGAGTCATACAGGAAAAGACTGATACATTCAACCACATAAAAGAATTTTAAACTTCTGTATGGAAAACCACCATAGAAATGTTTTTCCAATAACTGAGAAAAATATGACATGGGGATATTTCCTTAATTTGCAAAGAAACTCATATTAATGAATACAAAAAAAACAATTATTTTAATTGCTAATATTTAATGATCACTTACTATGCGCTAGACACTATTTTAAGTATATGGATTATTTCATTTAATTCTCACAGTAAGTAACCCTATAAGGTAAGTGCTATTATTACCATTTCCATTTTATAGATGACATTGGAGCAGTTTTTTAAAAAAATAGTTGCCTGGCACGGTGGCTCACATCTGTAGTCTCAGCACTTTGGGAGGCCGAGGCAGGCAGATCACTTGAGGCCAGGAATTCAAGACCAGCATGGCCAACATGGTAAAACCCCATCCCTACTAAAAATACAAAAATTAGCCAGGCATGGTGGCACACACCTGTAATCCCAACTACTCAGGAGGCTGAGGCAGGAGAATTGCTTGAACCCAGAGGTGGAGGTTGCAGTGAGCCAAGATCACACCACTGCACTCCAGACTGGGCAACAGAGCAAGACTCCGTCTTGGGGAAAAAAAATACAAAAATTAGCCAGGCGTGGTAGTGGGCACCTGTAATCCCAGCTACCTGGGAGGCTGAGGCAGGAGAATCGCTTGAACCTGGGAGGCAGAGATTGCAGTGAGCCAAGATTGCGATCGCACCACTGCACTCCAGCCTGAGTGACAGAGCAAGACTCCATCTCAAAAAAAAAAAAAAAAAAGTCAAAGAATATATATTAGGTTGGTGCAAAAGTAATTGCAGTTTTTGCCAATACAAGTAGTTTACAGAAAGAGAAATATCAATGGCCTATAAACATGTAGAAAGATGTTTAATACCACTCATAATTCAAGAAATGCAAAATAAAACTAAAATTAAACATCACTTTTTCACCTTTCTGCTTGGCAAAAATGAAAACATTTGCCAATACTCAGGGATGGTGAGAAAAACTACTTATATAACTTATATAACTATTCCTCTGTAGATTCTGAGTTCTATCCTAGTAACAGTTCATGTCACCAAAAAACTACACATTAGAACCACCTTAGCTTAGCTGCCAGGAAAAATGCCTTCAGCCAAGTTCCGTTTTAATGTTACACGCTTGGCGTCTCTTGATGGTTGGCAGAAGAAATGACCACATGAAAACCTGCATTTTTTTGTCCTGGAAAAACCACCACTAAAGGAATTGTAATCTACATTAAATATATAAGGAAGAGCCCACACAGTAAATTATCTTCAGTATTTACTACCAGGAAAGATTTACTTTCTCCTGAAGACCTGATGTTTTATTTTGCCATACGATGGTAATCATATAAACCCTCTGTTTCTCTTTTCTCCTTGGCTGCCAAGAAGCTCAAAAATCACATCCACTATAGTGACAACGTAGCCAGGGCAATTGGCATCTGACTTCTCAACCCAACCTGACCTCATATTAGCTTTTTACTTTTGTCTCCTCCCCCCTTCCATTAGTTTCTCTTCTTCCACTTGCTGTTCAGTTTTCTAATTCTAGTTTAACAAAATTATTATAAATGTGTGTTTTTGGAAGCTATTTCAAAATCTTTTGGAAATAGATAGGATATGTTACAAATAGTCAAACTCCCTTAGTTTATAGATGAGAAAACTCAAGTTCTTTAGAAGTTAAATGACTTATTCCAGTGTTAATCAGCTCATATCTGCGTGCACACGTGACTCTCACTTTATTGTAAGTGTCTTAGAATTATATTTATCTCTGAGACTCTGGTGGCCAGCTTTGAGCCAAGTACATGGTAGATTGTCAATGCATATATATTGGTTGAAAAAATTCTAAGTGCTGTGAGGAAAGGGGCGTTTTTGCAGGGAATAAGGTCATAGTAGGTGCTCACGAGAACTGAATTCACAACAGGGCGTGGCCTCAGCCTCTGGCCTCACCCCACCACACCCTAGCATCTCCACCACCCAGGAGTCTCCAGGCTGGGCCTCATGCAACCCATCTGCCCTACACCCACCCGCACTCTACCTTTGTCTCCACTATTCCACCTTGGCCCTCTTGCCTTGTCCAGTGAGTTTCCAAATATTTCTCTTTTTTTTTTCTTTTTTTTTGGGACGGAGTCTTGCTCTGTCGCCCAGGCTGGAGTGCAGTGGCGCGATCTCGGCTCACTGCAAGCTCCGCCTTCTGGGTTCAAGTGATTCTGCTGCCTCAGCCTCCAGAGTAGCTGGGACTACAGGCGCCCGCCATCACGCCCGGCTAATTTTTTTTTTTGTATTTTTAGTAGAGACGGGGGTTTCACCGTGTTAACCAGGATGGTCTCGATCTCCTGACCTCGTGATCTACCCGCCTCAGCCTCCCAAAGTGCTGGGATTAGAGGCGTGAGCCACCTTGCCCGGCTGAGTTTCCAAATATTTCTGATTTCACCAGGGGAGAAGACTGGCAGGCGCCTACATCCTCGAAGTATCCTGCCATGAGATGCCTGCAGAGTGGGGAATGGCATCACCTTTCCAACCCTGTGCAGCACCCAGTGTGAGCTGCTTATTAGTGGGAACAGGAGAGGAAGAGGAGGAAAAGGAGGACCCATGGCCATGGCTTTTTCTGTCCTTGTAACCCTCAACTGATGTGTGTCCCATACTTCCTGGTTGGGCAGAGGGGAGAGCAGAAGTTGACAGGTCACATTTCCCTCAGTTTTCCATCCTTCCTTCAGTGCTGGGAGAGAAAAGCATACGACATAGACAGGGAGCTCAAGCTCCACCACGCAGATGAGGTGCCGGCCACCGGGCTTCCTCTGCCATATCTCCTTCTGAAAAGGCAACCCTGCGCCGCCTTCCCATTGGCTGCCACCTTGCATCCTCTACCCACAGCTCTCTACCTTGCTCCTCGCCTGAGCAGCCTCTAGAAAGAGAGCTGGGGTCTGGGCAAAGCCTTCTGACAGGCTTTCTTGGGCAGGGGAGCTGGGGCGGGGGGTTGAATGGTGGGAGGGAGAAGGACCAGATTTCCTGGCCTGACAGGCAGCCTGTGCTGAGAAACCACGACTGAGCAAGCCAAGCTTTGTTGGCCGCACCTGCCAAGCCACAGGGTGCCTCAGGCTTGGAGCATCCCGGAGCCAGTTACAACCCGAGACTTCAGCCTTCTGGAAGGTGTTGGGTCAGCCACCCTGAAGGACGATCCTGCCCAAGTGACACGCTTTGCTCTTCCTTCTCACCCAGGACTTCACATTCACCCTTGCAATCCATGTGGGGACACTGTTGGATAGGAGGTGTGGTCCCAGTGTGGTCTCCCTGTCTGGGCCTCTGCGTATGCCAAATGTTTACCTTACGCTGCACACTCAAGAGGTTCCATGTATACAGACGGGAATTCCAGAGCTACAGAAAAGGCAGCAAGCACCATGATTCAAGCTAATCAGTGTGGATTCACACCTTCCTCTCTCTCTCTCAGTGGCAGAAATACCAGCTAGAGTAAGAAGTGGTTGATCCAGGACCTGAACATTCTGGAAACTCTTGCCCACTTCTGGGAGAAATGACCTAATCCATAGTACTAGGCACACCTTAACTTTCGTAGGACCCAGGCAAGTTGTCATACCGTGTGCCTAAATATTGAAAAATGATCCACTGGACTAATAAAGTGTTAAATAAAATATGTCCTGACTGTCTACTTTGACAACATACTTTCATAATGACAAAACTTAAAAATGTATAAAGCTATGGTTTTTATATAGCTGAAAATTGACAAAACATCAGAAGACTAAATTTACTTATTATTGCACATGATGGACGGGCTATGTTTGGTTGAGTAATAAATATAGACATACTTCATAAATTTTTACATGTCTATTCAACAAAATTTATTTTTCTTGCCTTTGTCATAGCAAAGCCACCAATTACGCAGTTATAATCACAATTTTATATAATTTTTGTTCTGTTGACAGTCATACTGAACTAGACAACTTTTCTTGAGTCATTATAGTTTTTAGTTTTTTATCAATTTCACTGTGGAGAAATTGTGAATTACACTCTGCTAAGGCTGGAAATTATCAATATAATTCTCAAAGCAATACTTGGATACAAAACTAAACCATGGATTTTATATGCCACGTACAAACTAAATAATGGGATGGTGTATGTTAAATTGTCACTGTCAACAAAATTACAAAAATGTTTTTCTTTCATCATATAAAGTGCTATCCTGTACATCATGAAAATTTCTTAAAGCAGTATCAAGCAAGTCTCAAGCTTTTTGAGGTTGGAACTCCTTTATACTCTTAAAAGTTATTGAGGATCCCCAAAGATCCCTTTTGAGGACCCCTTTTGTTTATATAAATTATAACTATCAATTTTTGCCAAATTAGAAATTAAAACTGATAACTTTTAAAGCCCAACACACAAGCACACATCCCATTAGTCATCAGAGTGATGATGACATCACACACTGAGTAGCTTCTGGAAAATTCCACTGTACACTCGTGAGAGAATTAGCCTGAAAAGGGCAAATGATACCTTAGCATTACAGGTTAAGTATCCCTTATCCAAAATGCTTGGGACCAGAAATGTTTTGGTTTTCAGATGTTTTCTTTGAATATTTGCATATATATCATGAGATATCTTAGGATGGGACCCAAGTCTAAACACAGAATTCACTTAGGCTTCATATACACCTAATATACACGGCCCAAAGGTAATTTTATAAAATATTTTTGATAATTTTGAGCATGAAACAGTTTTGTCTGGATGGTGACTATGACCTGTCACATGAGGTCCTGTGTGGGATTTCCTACTTGTAGGGTCATGTTGAGTCTCAAACAGCTTCAGAATTTGGAGCATTTCAGATTTTGGATTCTCAGGTTAGGGCTGCACAACCTGTATTAGGAAAATGATTTTGACCCCCACAGACTCCTTAGAAGAGCTCAACAACTCTCAGGAATCCTCAGACCATACTTTGAGCACTGCTGCTGTAGAGCGATGGAAAGAACTGGTACCATGCTGCTACATGTTACGTCTAGACCTATAAAGGTGCAAAAATATAAGAGTTATGAGAATCATTCTTTTTTTTTTTTTTTTTTTTTTTTGAGACGGAGTCTCGCTCTGTCGCCCAGGCTGGAGTGCAGTGGCGCAATCTCGGCTCACTGCAAGCTCCGCCTCCCGGGTTCACGCCATTCTCCTGCCTCAGCCTCTCCGAGTAGCTGGGACTACAGGCGCCCGCCACCACGCCCGGCTAATTTTTTTTTTTTTGTATTTTTAGTAGAGACGGGGTTTCACCGTGGTCTCGATCTCCTGACCTCGTGATCCGCCCGCCTCGGCCTCCCAAAGTGCTGGGATTACAAGCGTGAGCCACCGCGCCCGGTTACAAAACATTCCTCAAATGCCACATGCAGGTTTTGTGAATACTGCACTAACTCATGTGTATGTCCAGGACCATGAATTGGAACAGGAAGAGATACAAGAATAGGGACACTCGGCATTTCCGGGAAAGGATACTTTGTTAGGTAGGAGTCTATTACATTCACTGGATCTGAGAAGAAAGCTTGGATGAGCTAATCCTGAATCCTTCCTGTGCCCTGCCCTGAAAGCAGTGTTGCCTCCCACGTGGCAGTCCTACAACCTACAAACCTTCCCAGCATTAGGGTTCCAGAGCTTTTGGCTTCGAGAACACGAGGTAAGAGGTGTGAAGAAGCATTTCCCTGGGGCCTGACTGGTGTTGGTCATGAGAGTGGATGTTTGGGTCCAGGCAGTGCTGTGTCCTGAGGGTCACTGGTCCTTCAGATGTCTCTGCTGTGGATATACGTGATATGGCAGAGCCCTCTAAAGCACTGGGCCAGAGCAGGAGCCCCCTGGCCTGCTTCTGAGTGTAGTGCTCCTGCATAGACTATAGGACACAGAATCACAAAATCTCAGTCTCCGAAGGGACCTCAGTGGCCGGCCAGCCAGCCCACCACACAGGTAGCAAATCTTCCACGTGTGGTAGCAGAAGTGGTCTTGCTATGGAGGTAAGAAAGCTTAAGCTTCAGGGCCCGGCTTGCTTGGGCTCTTCTAGGACTTTGGAATAGGCCCTAGCCATGCATTCACATGGCCACATATTTTTGTATATTTTATAATTTTTATTTTTCTTAAAGAGCTCGCCGCAAGTTGTATAAGCTTCAGGAACCACACAACCCGAACCCACCTCTGCATAGCCAGGCTCTTCCTTGCCAGGCACTTCTCTTGAAGGAACATTGAGTTTTGAACCAGAAGAGCTGGATTTGAGCCACAGCTTTGTACGGACTAGCTGTGTGACTTTGGAAATAATAACAACAGCTGACATTTATCAAGCTTTACTGCATGTCAGGCACTGTGCTAAGCTTTTGCATGCTTCATCGCGTGGAAAATTCAGAAATGCCTCTCGACCTCTCGAAGTGTCAGTTTTCTCTTTTGTGCAAAGAAAAGAACAACATCCATGTATATTTCCCGCCCCAGTTCTGTGCATGACCTGAGGGCGGGCCCTGCCTTAGTCACCACTGTGTCCCCATCGCCCAGCCCAGTGTCTGGCCCCCAACTCAGTGGAGTCGAGGAGGTATGCAAGTGCCTCATGGCTGTGCTGGCAAAGGCAGTCATCACGTGCACTCTGGAGGCTGGCAGCTTAGAAGTGTGAGCTTGAAGATCTTTTCTCCTGGGGTCAGAATCTCCACCGTTTCCAAATCTAGAAACCTGGGTAAGTTGCTAACCTGTATAAGGGAGTAATAACACTGGTAACTACCTCCTAGGACAGTTCGGGGGATGCAGTAGGTAATCTACCTAAAGCACCTAACACATGACACATAGAAAGTATTTAACACATGGTAACTATTATTTACTAGGCAGGCAACTTCACTTTTGGACAGACAGATTTATTATAAATCACCTCCTCCTACAAGGGCAAGGGCAAGGGCAAGGGCAAGGGCTGTGTCTTGCCTAGATTCTTTTTTTTTTTTTTTGAAACAGGGTCCTGCTCTGTCACCCAGGCTGGAGTGCAGTGGCACAGTCTTGACTCCCTGCAGCCTCTGCCCCCCGAGCTCAAGTGATCCTCCAGCCTCAGCCTCCTGAGTAGCTGGGATAACAGACCCACACCACCATGCCTGGCTAATTTTTTTATTTTTATTTTTTTTTTTTTTTTTTTTTGGTAGAGACAGGGCTTTCACCATGTTGCCCAGGATGGTCTTGAACTCCTGAGCCCAAGCGATCCAGCCGCCTCAGCCTCCCAAAGTGCTGCAATTACAGGTGTGAGCCACCGCACCCAGCTAATTTCTCTTCTTTTTAAAAATATTTGTTTCCAAATTTACCATGATAACCATGAATTACTTTTTTATTGAATGTCTTAGTCCATTTTGTGTTGCTATAAAGGAATACCTGAGGCTGGGTAATTTATAAAGAAAAGAGGTTAGTTTGGCTCATGATTCTACAGGCTGTACAAGAATCATGGCGCCAGCATCTACTTCTGGTGAGGGCCTCAGCCTGCTTCCATTCACGGGGGAAGGCAAACGGGAGCTGGTGTGTCTGGAGATCACACGGGGAGAGGGCAGCCGAGAGGAGAGAGAGCCAGGCCCTTTTTAACAACCAGCTCTCGCAGGAACTAACAGAGCAAGAACTCCCCGGTTACCGCAGCAAGCCACTCATGAGGGATCTGCCACCATGACTCAAACATCTCCCATTAGGCCTCACCTCCAACATTGGAGATCAAATTTCTTCAAAAAAAATGTTTTTTTTCTTTTTAGTATCTTTTCTTCAGGCCAGAGGGGATCAAATTTCAGCACGAGATCTGGAAGGGTCAAATATCCAAACCATCGCACTGGGACAAAATTCATATAATGTAAAATTTACTCCTTTTTTTTTTTGAGACTGAGTCTCACTCTTGTCACCCAGGCTGGAGTGCAGTGGCACGATCTTGGCTCACCGCAAGCTCCGCCTTCTGGGTTCAAGTGATTCTCCTGCCTCAGCCTCCTGAGTAGCTGGGATTTACAGGCATGTGTCACTACACCCGGCTAATTTTTGTATTTTTGGTAGGGACGAGGTTTCACCATGTTGGCCAGGCTGGTCTCGAACTCCTGACCTCAGGTGATCCGCCCACCTCAGTCTCCCAGTGTTGGGATTATAGGCGTGAGCCACCGTGCCCGACCACAAATGTACCCTTTTAAAGTGTAATTCAGTGGTCTTTAGTATATTCACGAAATTGTGCAACCATCACCACTACCTAATTCCAGAACATTTTCATCACCTCCAAAACAAACCCCACACCCATTAGCAATTATTTCCTGTTATTCCTCTCCCTGGCCCCTGCAACCACAACTCTACTTACTATCTCCGTGTATTTGCCTACTCAGGATATTTCATATAAATGGAATCATGAAATATGTGGCTTTTTTTTTTTTTTTTTTAAGATGGAGTCTTGCTCTGTCGCCCAGGCTGGAGTGCAGTGGCGCAATCTCGGCTCACTGCAAGCTCCGCCCCCCCGGGGTTCACGCCATTCTCCTGCCTCAGCCTTCCGGCTAATTTTTTTTGTATTTTTAGTAGAGACGGGGTTTCACTGTGGTCTCGATCTCCTGACCTCGTGATCCACCCGCCTTGGCCTCCCAAAGTGCTGGGATTACAGGCGCCAGCCACCGCGCCCGGCCGAAATATGTGGCCTTTTGTGATTGGCTTCTTTCACTTAGCATAATGTCTTCAAGGTTCATCTATGTTATAACATGTGTCAGAATTTCCTTCCTTCTTAAAGCTAAATAATATTCCATCGTGTGGACCTACCACACTGTGTTTATCCATTCCTCTGTTGGTGGACACTTGAGTTGTTTCTCCCTTTTGGCCACTGTGAATAATGCTGCTATGAAAACTGGCATACAGTGATCTGCTTGAGCGTCTGTTTTCAGTTCTTTGGGGTACCCTAGTAGTGGAAGTGCAATACAGCAATTCTATATTTAGCTTTTTGAGAAAATACCACATTGTTTTCCACAGCAGCTGCACGATTTTACATCCCCGCCAGCAATACATGAGGGTTGTGATTTCTTCACATCCCTGTCAACATTTGTTAGTGTCTGTTTTTATTACCGCCATGATAGTGGGTGTGAAGTAGTATCCTATCGTGGTTCTTATTTGCATTTTCCTAGTAACTAATGATGTTGAGCATCTTTTTATATGCTTATTATTATTAGCCATTTGTATCTATATTTTGGAATAATATCTATTCACATCCTTTGCGCATTTTTAAATTGAGTTGCCTTTTTATTGTGGAGTTGTGTGAGTTCCTTAGATATTTTCGAAACTAGATTTTATCAGATATATGATTTGCTAATATTGGCTCACACTCGATCAGTTGTTTTTTCATTTTGTTGATAGTGTCCTCTGAAGCATAAAAGTTTTAAATTTTGACGAAGTCCAATTTATCTTTTTTAACTTGTACTTTGGATGTCTGAATTGCCTAATTTGCCTAATTAGAGGTCAAAGAGACTTACCTCTATGTTTTCTAAGAGTTTTATTATTTTTATTTGTTTAATTTTTGTAGAGATGGCATCTCACTATGTTGCCCAGGTTGGTCCTGAACTCCTGGCCTCAAGTGATCCTCCTGTCTCAGCCTCCCAAAGTGTAGGGATTACAGGCATGAGCCACCAAGGTTGGCTGTGTTTTCAGAGAGTTTTAAGTTTTACCTCTTACATTTAGGTCTTTGATCATTTTTAGTTAATTTTTGTTTAGGGGTCCAGATTCACTCTTTTGCATGTAGATATGCAGTTTCCCAGGATCATTTGTTGAAAAGACTACTATTTCTCTTTTTTCCCATTGCCCTGGCACCTTTGTTGAAAATCAATTGCCCCTAAATATATGGGTTTATTTCTAGACTATTAATTCTATTCCATTGATCTATGATATCTATCTTTATGCCAGTTACACACAGTCTTGATACAGGGTACGAATGTAGCTTTGTAGTAAGTTTTAAAATCAGGAGCCAGTGCGGTTGTGCACACCTCTAATCTCAGCTACTTAGGAGGCTGAGGTGGGAGAAGCTCTTGAGCCCAGGAGCTTGAGACCAGCCTGAGCAACATAGCAAGACCCTGTCTCAAAAAAAAAAATTAAATTAAAAATAAAAATAAATTCATGTATTTGGAAAGTGGCAGAACCAGGTGTGACCCCAGGACCCTGCTATAAACAAAAGTTTTAAAATCAAAAAGTGTGATTACTACAACTTCATTCGGCTTTTTCAAGATTGCTTTGGCCATTCTAAAGCATGAATTACTTTCACAGAAGGGAAAAAATATGTTGCTATTAACAAAATCCTGCATATTCAGGTCATTCCAACCCAAATGCTATGTCCTCTAGGGAACTTTCCCCAGGCTCACCATTCGGAATATGCCTTCCTCTGGACATTTCGTTAGTACTCCTCTTATAGTGTCTTGTATTCAAATGAGGCTGCTGGGATCTCCAATCTTATTGGAAGGTAAGCTTGTTGAGGGCAGGGGTCTCCTTCACTTGAAAGTATTCCCCAGGCCAGGCACGGTGGCTCACGCCTATAACTCCAGCACTTTGGGAGACTGAAGTGGGCGGATCACCTGAGGTCAGGGGTTCGAGACAAGCCTGGCCAACATGGTGAAACCCCATCTTTACTAAAAATACAAAATTAGCCGGGCATGGTGGTGCATACCTGTACTCCCAGCTGCTCAGGAGGCTGAGGCAAGAGAATCACCTGAACCCGGGAGGCGGAGGTTGCAGTGAGCCAAGATCGCACCATTGCACTCCACCCTGGGGGACAGCCTGAGCGACAAGAGCGAAACTCCATCTCAAAAAAAAAACTGAAAAAGAAAAAAGAAAGAAAGTATTTCCCATGGCCCCTGGCATGGAGCCTAGGACTATGGTGGGGCTGAGGATTTGGTAAATGAATGAATGAGTGGATAACTAAATGAATGCTATTGCGTCATTCACACCATTTCTATTCTAGTCAGAACCTAGGCAAACATCCTTAACAAAGAAGCACTTGGGAAATGCATTCATTAAATTAATGGTTACACCTTTATTGACAAGCATAGTCATGTGTTGTTTCACTGGAGGTTTCTTTGGTTTATTATAGTCATTATAATGCTCGTCAATAAGAGAAAAATGTGCCCAAATCACTTGAGGAACTATGTGTGAATTGCACACTCAGGCATTCCACAGCTAAGGCTCAGCCTCAATCAATACGGTAACCCAATGACAGGTTTTATCAAACATTGGACCCTGCTTAAGCTAAAAGATTTTTAGCCTTTGAATTAGCACTCTGAACAGGACTCTTAATTAATCTGCTAATGATTTTCTTTGTTTAGAGGGATAGTCCTAATTGATTCTAATATATGCTCCCAGAGATATATGCACTTATATATTCCCTTAAGCAATCCTGACAAGAGAGCTAGAGTGTCGTAGCCCCTGTCCTCAGGGAGGGCACAGTCCAGAACCGGAGGCAGCACACCCCACTATTTTGATTGGTGGGATGAGTGCTAGGTCATATGGTGGGTCCAGAGAAGGAGTAAAGGATTCATTCTGCCTGGGAGGCAAGGAGGTGTCAGGCCTCAGGCCACATCACACATTTGAACTGAGCCTTGAAGCATGCCTAGGATTTGACCAGGTAGAGACAAGGGCTGGAGGGTTTCAGGCAGTTGAATAAAGTGTTCCAGGCAGAAGGAACAGCTAGAACAAAGGCACGTTCACAGGCACATACTTGTACCAATACACACTCATACACTCAGCTGCATTCTTCACCCAAGAATTGGGCCAGTCTGAAACTGTCTGAAAGATGTTATTGTGTCCACTTGAGTCAGCTCACAGCTCCAAGGCCCACCAGGCCCTGGGTTGCAGCTGTCCTTTCCCCAGGAGGGCATTTAATATCTGCTGTCTCCTGCCCGCCTTACCACCAGTGCAGACCCTCTCCCTGTTCACCGGGTTGGACATTCCCCTCAGGGTCCTTACCCACTGCAACTGTGGCTCAAATCCCAGGAGGCTATGTGTGACTGGGCCAGAGTTTACTGGTCCTGATGAAGCTTGGGTATTGCAAGATGCAGAATTTTCCACCTCCCTGTGCTGGGGACTTTGGCTAACTGGCCAAGCTGCAGCAGTGGGGAGGGAGGGCCTCCACAGCACTGTGGATGGCTGATGGTGGTGTAATTCTGTCCGATAGTCAATACATTGCTTAGAAACAGGCCCAAGGTGCTATCTTCCATCATTCAAGATGAGTATTTATTGATGATTTAAATTTAACTTTTTTAACATTTTAATTGAAGTATACAAACATAGTTTAAAATGCACATGTCATTAGTGTGCAACCTGATGCATTTCCACCCATTGAACACACCTGTGTAACCAGAACCTGGTCCAGAAACAGGGCATGGCCAACATCCAAACTCTCCTTCCCCCTCCAGGTGCCACTGTCTCTAAGGGTGACCACTGTCCTGGCTTGTAACAGCATAGATCAATTTCTTCTGGTTTTGTACTTTATACAAATGGAATCGTATAGTATGGACTCTTTTGGCACCTACTCTTGAACAAACAGGTTGGTCAAAGACTCTGGAGAGAGAAGGTGAGGAGGTATTGAAAGCCTGCTCTCATGAGGAATAGGAACCTCTAAATGGAAAATGGAGTAAATCACATGTATGAGGGTCTCTGTGGTTCCCGGGAGAGTGGGGAAGGCAGGTGGCCTGGTAGAAAGTGCTCTGGTCCAGGAGTCAGGGACTTGTGCTCACATCTGATATGTATCCATGGTTTGCTGTGAAACCTTGGGAAAAACCTCTTTCCCTCTCTGGACCTCAGGTACATCCCCTGCAGGGTTGGGGTGGATCATTTCCTACCTTTTCACCAGAAGAGACACCGTCTTTTATCTATCCCCACCTCCGCTGCTGCCGTGGATGTCATGCTTTGAAAAATGTTTCTAGGCCAGGCGCAGTGGCTCACGCCTGTAATCTCAGCACTTTGGGAGGCCGAGATGAGCAGATTGCAAGGTCAGGAGTTCAAGACCAGCCTGGCCAACATGGAGAAACCCTGTCTCTACTAAAAATACAAAACTTAGCTAGGCATGGTGGCGCATGCCTGTAATCCCAGCTACTCAGGAGACCGAGGCAGGAGAATCATTTTAACCTGGGAGGCACAGGTTGCCGTGAGCTGAGATTTCTCAAAAAAAAAAAAAAAAAAAAGAAAGAAAAATGTTTCTGAGCAGAGTGAAGATTAATTTGTTTCCCCATTTCTTATTAACCGGAAGAAAGACTCATAGAGCAGACTCAGATCTGCAGCAGATAGCAAGCAGTGCCACCCTGGGTGGACAGAATTCCAGTCAAAAGCAGAAGCAGAGGCTCTTTCTGGCTGAGTTACTTGACTGCAGCCTCCTATCGGGGAAGTATTCAGAGCCTAGTGTACCCAGTGAAATATAGCAAATAGTTTGAGAACACTTAAACTATTGTGCAGTCCTGGGCCCTGGGCCCAGGAACCACTGAAAAGACTAACTTTCCTTCCAGCTCTGATAAGTCAAAGGTCTAGGGTCACCCAGCTCTCCTTGAAATTGACTGCAGAGTTGTGGGGTGTGAAACCCCTCCCCTGAGCTGGATCCCCAACCCCATCCTATGCCCTTCACCCCAGCAGGCCCCCTGCCCAGCCCATTGCTGGAGTCCTAGGGGACCCAGGGCTATCTCATGTTGCTCCGGGGGACTATTGGGAAACTGCTGATGGAACTTGAGTCAGTAGAACACTTGACCACTCACAGTGGGGCAGTCTACTGCCCAGAGGCAGTAGAACACTCCCTACAGCTCCATGAAGCTCCCACCAGTCCAGGGAGAGAACCTCGGGGGGGGGCTCTACAGGAATGAGACCTGGCCCCCTGGGGCTCCTCCTCCTGCAGTCCTGGCTGCCCAGAGCTCAGCCTCCAGGGCCTCACTCCCCTCTGTGCACCCCCAAGAGTTCTCTGCTTTCTAGCCCTGTTTCCATTTCTGTCCATGATCCTAGGATAGGGTGAAATCTGCTTGAGGACATTAAACCCTCTGATGGGGAGCCAGAACCACACCCAGAATAAGTCAGAATCTGACTAGAGCTGAGAACAGGGAGGGAGAAAGCTTAGTGGGGAAGGACTTGGTCAAGGAGAGCTTCTCGGCCAGGCACGGTGGCTCACACTTGTAATCTCAGCATTATGGGAAGCCGAGGCAGGCAGATCACCTAAGGTCAGGAGTTCGAGACCCGCTTGGCCAACATGGCGAAACCCCATCTCTACTAAAAATACAAAAATTAGCTGGGCCTGGTGGCATGCGCCTATAATCCCAGCTACTCAGGAGGCTGAGGCAGGAGAATCACTTGAACCCAGGAGGCGGACGTTGCGGTGAGCTGAGATCACACCACTGCACTCCAGCCTGGGTGACAGAGTGAGACTCTGTCTCAAAAAAAAAAAAAAAAGATTGTTTATTGGAGAAGGGAACTCATGGATGGATGCGGATGAAGAGGCCAGAGCTCTATGGAATGAGGGTGTCCCAGGCAGGGATATTGCAGCTGGGACAGTCTCCATGCAGTATTCTGAGCAGTATGAGGGTGTGCAGGGGACCCAAGAGGTCACCTCTGGAGGAATGAAGTAGCCAGAAGTTCCCTAGGGTGATGAGGTGGGCAGGGGTGGCATGCAATGAGTCTGCTGAGAATTTGGAACTTGGTATCAAGACACCCCGGGGCCTTGGTTGGATATTTAGACATGCCTGGGGCAGATAACTGAACGGCCAAGGACGAACAGCCCATCAATCCAGCATCTGACCCATTTTCACTGTCTTCAAGGCAGGTGGCAGGTCTTTGCACAGTGAGATGTAAAGTGGATTGAGGGGCGAGGCCAATGGTGTCACCTTGGGATGAAGAAATGCTTGCCCATTAGTCCATCAGGATAGGATTTTTGAAAGAGTAGCAATTTCGGGAACAATGTGACAGGTGAGACAGAGGGTTTGGTTATAGGAAACGGTTATTGAGCATGTGCTCTGGGCTGGTGCAGCTCTAGAAAATAAGGGGGAAGAGTGGTGACCCCTGCCCTGATCATGCCATTGCACTCCATCCTGGGCAACAAGAGCGAAACTCCATCTCAAAAAAAAAAAAAAAAACCTCATAAAATGTTTTTCAGGTTCATTAGTGCTGTAGCAAGCATCAGTATTTCCTTTTTATGAATGAATAATATTCCACTGTGTGGCTATAGCATAATTTGTTTATATATTGATGGACATTTAAATTGTTTCTACCTGTTGGCTATTGTGAATAATGCTGCTATGAACGTGTGTGTACAAGTTACAGTTTGAACACCTGATTTCGATTCTAGGAGTGGAATTGTGGGATCATATGTTAACTCTGTGTTTAACTTTTTAAGCAACAGCCCATACTTCTAACTGCATTACTTAAATTCAAGCAGTGTGGTAAGACAGGGGCAAAGATGACATCTGAGAGTACATACTGTTATTTTTCAATATTTACAATTTCTTTTCATCTCTTTTTCTGCAGGTTGTTTAAAGTGGAGGAGAACAAGCTGAGATGGGCCATCATCTAGTAAACTGCTCCATAGGCCGAATAAACTCCTTTGTACTGTAAGCCCCACCAGGCCCGGGATCTTTGTCAGTTTCAATTCCTGACATATGTCAAGTTTAGAACAGTGAATGGCATATGGTTGGTGCTCAGCACATGGCTGGTGCTCAATAAATATTTGTTGCATGAATAAATAAATACAATGAACTGCCTCAAGTGTGCTAAAATCTCAAGAAAACAGACATCCATCAAGTAGAACCAGAGGAGAATGGGCCGACTTTATAGCCAGAGGTTATAAAGTGGTTAGACATGGCAAAGGACTTCCCAGAGCTATGGGGCCCTCAGCCCTTGGGGAAGCCTCAACTTATTCTTTTAACACCCGCCATGTGCAGGTAATTTTACGTATGTTTATACGGAAGCTCTGAGAGCCTGGGTGGCTGTGGATTCCACAGCCAGGCAGCCTAGACGGTGGAACCTGCATCCACCCCCCGGCTGCTGCTAATGCAGACCTTGCTCCCGCTGTGGGGACAGTGGTCCCTCCATCCCAAGGCCAACGCTCAGCCCTAAGAAGGCCTGGGGTGAGGTCAGTCCAAGGGTACCCAAGGGGCCCTCAGAAGAGCCGTGGACAATACATGGTGCGGCCAGAGGAGGAAGGAAGGATAGCAGCAGAGCGTGCAAATTGGAAGCTGATACTGAATTGCAGCAAAATGAGCAGAGGATTAGATGCCCCACCTGGACCCACCCCAGAGAATACCAAGGCTTGGGCCGGCCCTTGTGAGAAGCTGGCAAGCCCAGTCCCAGGTGGAAGCCTGGCCCCTGGCCCGATGAGCAGGGGCGATGAGGCAGGGTGGGTGATCCCAGGCAGGAAGACACCATTGATTTGGGTGAGGCCCTCCTTCCTGAGCTCTCCACCCTCAGCCTGGGCATCCCACACTCATAGAGCTCCTCCTGGTTCTGGGGAAGGAGCAGGATCAGAGCCAAGCTGAGACCCTATCCCAAGTTTCTGCCTTCAGAGAGTGCAGGGGAGAGGGGGATAGGAACACATCCAAATGCCCAGGATTCTGAGGGGGTTGGGGGAAGGGGAAGCTGCCTTGACTGAGTAAGTCAGAGAAGGCTTCCTGGAGGAGGGCGAAGGGTGTGGGGCTGGGTTGAGATACAGGAAGATCTGGGTTTGAATTATAGTTTGGCTGCTTCCTAGCTGTTTGATCTTGGACAAAACTTTCGTTCATTCTACATTTTTTGGAGTGTCTACTCCATGCCAATCATGTGTGAAATGTTGGGATAACAAAGGCGAATTCAATCTGGCTCTCGTCCTTGGAGCTTAAGCAAATCATCCGGGGTGGTGTGACCCATGCTACGATGGAGGTGGAATACGGGGCTGCAGGGCAGGGCCACGGGACATGGTGGGCAGCTTAACCTCCTTGAGCCTCCCTATCCCTAATTCACGTGATGGGGTTTGTAACCACTTCTCACATCGTTGAGAGAAAAGGGTGAGCCTGACTCAGAGCTGTGGCAAAGGAAGGGCAGGGCAGGCTTTAAGGACAGGCACAGGGCTGTCAGAGGCTGAGGCTAGGGAGGGGCAGGAGGGGGTGTGAGGCAGGGCGGGAGAGAGCGGGGCCCTGGGCAGGTGCTGAGCCAGGTCCTGCAGGTCACCCAGTCACTTCAGTCCACGAATGCTGGAGGCAGGCACTGGAGAGCCAGGGCGGTTCAGCTGCAGCTCCTCTGAGCAGGGAGTCAAACAGGTTTGGGTGACCCTTGTGAGCAAGGTCCTGGGGCATCACTAATTTCCACCCCCTTCTCTGGTAATGACCCTGGTGCGGCCTGGCCCTGGCAGTCACAGCTCCTGTCTCTCCCTATAAGGCTGAAACAGACACCAGCTCTCCAGGACCAGCTGGTAAGAGCTTCTCCACTGCCCCCCAGCCCTGACAGGAGGAGTCCTACAGTGTGCATGGAAGCCCAGGGAGCTGGGGGGCTACAGAGGCACCATTGGCTCTGGGGTCTGCAGCCCAGACAGCCCCCTCCAGATGTAATGGGGGAGGAAGCCAGGGACTGGGAGGAATTCAGAGGTCAGAGGAGGAGCAGTATCAGGAGATATGCCCTCCTGCGACTCCTTCTCCCAGCTGCTCTCCCCTCCTGCTAGGGCTCACAATGGCTCCCAGCTGCCTCCTATAAGGAAGCTTTATTAGCCTTCAGCCTGTACTCCCCCACACAGCAGAGCTGACAGGACCCCATTAGTCAGCTTATTCAACCCTTCCCCTGGTGCACAAACCCTTGCCAAGCTTTTCTGACATTTTGCTCAGGCTGCTTGGACCCTCCAAGCAGGTAGGAACTCACTATTTCACAAAGCAGTATTATTAGAAAGGTTTCCCTGACCCTAGCCCCCCACATCTAATCTTTGTCAAATGTGGACAGACTTGTTCCTGGCCCCTTCTCATTCCACCAATGCACGCATGCACATGCTCCCTGTCTCCAGCCAAGCTCCAAGAATCAACCTCTCCCCTGAACCAGGTCCCTGAGGACCACCACGTGGCCGCAACACAGCAGGTGTGGGGCAGGGCGCAAGTGGGCTTAGGGTGGTATAAGGGCTGGCAGTTTGCTCATTGATTCATTCAACAAACATGTACTGAGCACTTCTAAAAGGCCAGGGCCTGTGCTAGGCACTGCGGTGCCATGGTGAGCAAATCCAGAAATGGACCCTGCCCTCTACGAGTTCACAGTCCAGAGGAGAAGCCTGATGCTGAACAGAGAATCACATCCGTGAGCAACACAAAAGGCAAGGCAAATCCCGGGCAGATGCTCCCGGGTCTGTGTGTTATGGGCCTACAGGAAGCCTCTCCCAATGAAAAAGCAATTTTTCAGCCAGAACCTCCACCAGTGTCTTTCAAACTGTGAGTGGCAACCCATTCGTGGGTCATAAAATCAACTTAGTAGTTGTGACCTGAATTACTTGTTAGTGAAATAGAGAGGAATTTACAACGTCACACTTAGGAAATACTGTTTTGTGAAATGTTAGTTTCAGTTATCTATCTATCTATCTGTCTGAGAGATCATGTTTATTAGTTAGGATATTAAATGTATTTCTTACTGCAGGTCTGAATCAAAAAGCTCTGAAGGCCACTGGCCTAGAGTTTGAGGAAGAGTTAGCCATGAGAAATGGTGGTGACACAGGTTCCAAAAGAAGAAACAATAGGTATCAGGCTCAGAGATGAAAGGGCTAGAAGGAGGACACGCCAAGTTCAAGGTCTGGCCTTTCTTGAGGGCAATGGGGAGCCACAGGAGGTTAGCAAGATCCCATCTTCTTCATCCCTGGGCCTCACCCCATGGGCAGGAGGGAAATGGCAGGAAGTTGTCTTTGTGTCTCCCCAGGAGCCTGGACCTGTGGCCTTCCCTGCCTCCACCTGGGCCTCAACCGTCACGACCACCTGGCCTTTGAGGTAGGGTTTGGAGGAGGAAGTCAGCCTATCATCAGGAGAAGGCTCGAATTTCTATATTCATAGCTTGTTTCTGTCACTTACTAGCCTTGTGATTATGGGGCAACTTGTCTAATCTCTGTCCCTCAGTTTCCTCCTTTGTAAAACAGGTCTCATAGAACTCATCCCCAAAAGTCCTTGTAAAGATCTAGTTTGTAACCCAGATGTCTGCAGACCTCCAGTAAAAGAATATGTTTTTGGTATTAGTATGTATGTCCCAAATGTTGCTTGGAATATGCTTATACTAACAAAATCATTTGTTTTTTATCTGAAATTCAAATTTACCTGGATGTCCTGTATTTTATCTGGAAACCCTACACAGAAATAGATGGCTCACGCTGTGTCTCAGAGCTGCAAGGATCCAACGCGCTCCATCCTTCAGAGGCTGGCTGAGGCCCGGGACACGACTCCCACCCTCCTCTCCTGCCCGCCACGGCCCTGGGGGCTGCTCTCTTCACTCCGTCCCGCTTCGCCCCGACTGTGGATCTACCCGCTCCCTTCTCCCTCAGTCCCCAAAGCACCAGACTCACAGGCCTGCTGTGTGACCCACTTTTACCGACCTTTCGGGGAGAGTAGAGGGCATTTGTGACTCAGCTCAGAGCAGGAAACACATCTCACGTCAACTGTCAGACGGCGCTGCTCCGAATCCCATCACAGCGCTCCAGCAGGGGGCGTCCTCACCGGCCGCGGTCACAGCCACGGCTCAACCCGGCCCAACTCCCAGACACCCTCCTTCCACCTCCTCTTTTCCACCGAGCCCGCCTCCTCTTTCAAGCCAGCAGCCAACAAAACCCTGATCCGTGTCTTTATTATTCAAAGACCTTAAGCACTCTTTCCCAACTCGTTCCCATCTTGATTATTTCAGTTAGGGATTCACCTTCACAATCAAAAAAGTTCTCTCAAAGCCAGGCTACTGGAGTTCTAATTCTGCCTTCCCACTTTTACCAGCTGTGAAATCTCAAGAAAGTTACTTAACCTCTCTCTGCCTCATTTTCCTCATCTTTAAAAAACAGAATGATAATATTTAGCTCCTAAGATGGATTTAAGTGAGCCGATATATCCAAGAAGGCCTAGAACGGTACGTGGCAGAATGGGCATCGCATATGGGTTTAATCTTACAACTGCCATGTTTCACCAATTCTAAGGTGTATCTCGTTTCTCATCACAAGAGCTCTTCCGCTCGTGTGGCAGCTGGGAGTGGCCGTCATTGCCTGCGCATACCTAAACTTGGTCAGGTGAGTTCCGTGCCTTCAGCTTAATTGCTGTTTAAAATGTCTTCAAAAAGGTTACACTGTGGTTTAGCATTTAAACACAGTTATTGTGTATGCAGAAAGGCGGGCAAACAGAAGAGTGTAGCAAGAATTTGATATTAGTGAAGCAGTTATCATTGAAGAATGACCACAATTTCATATTTTCTTGCAAAACAGCAGCCAAGTGTTTTATGAGACCTAAGAAAGGAAGAGCCCCATAAGTAAATGGAACTGTTGTGTTGTTTTATTACCGAGAAAAGGGCAAAATGATTGCTAGTCACACGTGAAGCAAGAAAACACCGGCAATAAAGCTTGCAGAATGAGTAGCTGAGGCTTGAAAATAAATGGTGGAAACAATAGTGGACAATCTTTTAAAGAATGGCACATTGCCAACGCTCCTGATGGCACAAAAGGTGATACCACGCAGAAAATCAAGGCTCTGAGTCGAAGACGGTTTCAGGAAAATTGGACTGTGAATGTGAAGAAATCTGGGAACTATTTTAGCCAATTTGTGTTGCCTATAATTTCCTTTCATGTATGCAAAAGAGCAATTTTGACTTCAAAGACTGATATCTAAATAAATCTAAAATATCTTTTTTGTGTGTGTGTCTGTGATACAGTGTCTCGCCCTTTCACCCAGGCTGGAGTGCAGTAGTGCAATCTCAGCTCACTGCAACTTCTGCCTCCCAGTCTCAAGCAATCCTCCCACATCAGCTGGGACTACAGGTGCACACCACTATGCCTAGCTAATTTTTTGTGAGTATTTTTTGTAAAGCTAGGGTTTCACCATGTTGCCAGACTGGTCTCAAGCTCCAGGACTCAAGTGATCCGCCCACCTTGGCCTCTCAAAGTGCTGGGATTACAGGCATGAGCCACCAAGCCCAGCCTATAAAATACGCATAACATAAAATTTACCATCTTAACCTTTTTTTTTTTTTTTTTGAGACGGATTTTCGCTCTTGTTGCCCAGGCTGGAGTGCAGTGGTACGATCTTGGCTCACTGCAACCTCCACCTCCTGGGTTCAAGTGATTCTCTTGCCTCAGCCTCCCGAGTAGCTGGGATTACAGGCATGCGCCACCACACCCGGGTAATTTTGTATTTTTAGTAGAGATGGGGTTTCTCCACGTTGGTCAGGCTGGTCTCAAACTTCCGACCTCAGGTGATCCGCTCACCTCAGCCTCCCAAAGTGCTGGGATTACAGGCGTGAGCCACCATGCCTGGCCCTCATCTTAACCATTTTTAAGTGCACAGTTCAGTGGCATTAAGTACATTCATATTGCTGTGAATTCATCAGCAATTTTTGTCATGTTCTAATTAATAGTGCATGATAGATGCATAGACTTCCTAAGACATAGCGTAGTGGCCATTGTAGAAAAAAATGCAGCCATCCCTGCAGGTGAGCAGAGCTGCCAGCCAGAAGCACAGCCAAGCCCCACCAGCTTTGATGAGAACACCTTCTTCCTCCCTGGCATGAAGGGAAAGTCAAATGCAAACACAGGCACGAGCCGGGTCATCATTGGCCCCTTCCCCTCCTCCCAGACTAGGGGCCAGATCAGAATGTGAGTCCTGACTACTATTGTAAGCTGTGCGGCAGGTCACACTCTCTCTGGAATTCATGTTCTCATCATGGAAACTGGAATCCACAAGCAAGATGATCTCTAAGATCCCATTAGCTTCTAAATGTATGATTGTGTAACTGAACAACCACACAACACACACACCACAAACATACGCAAATTCGGGTTGGGGCTTTGTGGGCTCCAAGGAGAAGCTGTCACACCTGTCCTGGTGTATTGGGAAGCAAGAGATTTTTACCCGACTGGGTTAGGAGTGGTGCTTCCCAGAATCAAGGGTCAGTAGGCCACTCTGTCAAGATCGTGAATACCTTGACCAAAGGAGAGACCAGAA
Source organism: Nomascus leucogenys (assembly GCF_006542625.1). Lineage (NCBI taxonomy): Eukaryota > Metazoa > Chordata > Mammalia > Primates > Hylobatidae > Nomascus > Nomascus leucogenys. The sequence continues at coordinate 2,215,592 of NC_044388.1, read as the reverse complement.
AGGGTGTGGCCCATCCGAGAGCACACAGCAACTAAATGGTTGGGTGTGGATTTAGAAGCCACTGTCACAGTTTCAGTTCACATGAGGCCCAAGGAGAAGTTTTTCCAGGAACCCCTGACACTCAGTCCTGAACCTGGCCAGTTGGGGTGGACAGTATATCCGAAAGTCAGGAGAAGTGATACATGAAGACACAAAAGAAAGGAGTAGGCCAGGCGCGGTGGCTCACGCCTGTAATCCCAGCACTTTGGGAGGTCGAGGCAGTTGGATCACAAGGTCAGGAGTTCAAGACCAGCCTGGCCAATATGGTGAAACCCCATCTCTACTAATAAAAATACAAAAATTAGCTGGGTATGGTGGCATGTGCCTGTAATCCCAGCTACTCAGGAAGCTGAGGCGAGAGAATTGCTTGAACCTGGGAGGTGGAAGTTGCAGTGAGCTGAGCCACTGCACTCCACCAGTGGGGAAGGCATGTTCCCTGGGTGGGGGCAGAGGCACACCCAAGCCAGACCCCTCGGAATCCTTGTCTCTTCCTATGTGCAGAGTCTGGAGGTGGGTCCCAGATGCTCTTTATATGACAGGGGTTGGGTTCCCCCTCTCCGTCGATCTTCTCCCGGAGGACCCAGAATGCCTGAAGTTGGGAGGGATGGCTGAGGGAAGAGTGCCAGGGCGCCAGGTGTCTGTGTGTCAGGCCAGGTGTCAGGCACTGGAAATACACTGCAGAACAAATCCCACAGGAATCCCTGCTCTTTTGGAGCATCCCTTCTGTATGGGTAATTTTTATTCTTTCTTCCTCCCCTTCCTCTTCCCCTTTCTCTTCCCCTTCCTTCATAATAGCAGGAGTCATGAGTCCTCATATATATGTGTATGATACATTCTCAGTTGCAAAATATTTTCCCGTTCATTATCTCACTGCATTCTCAAAACAACTTTATGGGGTAGGCATCCACACTCCCATTGTCCAGACAAGGAAACTGAGGCACAGAATGTGGCTCGGTAGTGTGGGGTGTGGCAGAAAGCTCCAGACCAGGCCCCAGTCCCGGCTCAGCCACTACCCTGCTGGAGCATCCTAGATAAGTCACTCCCCTCCCTGGGCCTATACTCACCCCTCCTGCCCACCCCACATCCCCATGATACAACACAAAGCACTCCACTCCAGTCTCCAATCTCTCCCAGATTTCTGTTCCTGGGACTGTGACTTGCCCAGGGACCTGCTGGACAGGAGCTAGGGCAGGGTGCAGAAACCCGTCCTTCTGCCCCCACTCTGAGCCTGACCCTGCTGTGAATCCCCAGGAGAGGGAGCGAGGCTGGAGGGATTAGGGAAGGGCCAGTGAGTGGGGCTGGGGAAACTTCTAGACTTGAACGCCTCCAGGACCCCAATGGCCACAGCAGCATTGACAGCAGGAGGCAGCACTGCCCAGATGCTGAGCTGAGTGGGCACCAAGGCCAGAGAGCTGCTTATCGGCATCACAGCCGCCCCGAGCCTGCACAGCTCACTGCCCCACAGAAATGTCTTTCTCCTGTGGCCAGAGCGGCCCTGAGCTCCTCGGGGTTTCTAGGACCTGTCACAGCTTCTGGGACCCCAACACGTGAGTATGCACAGACCTGTTCTCCTCAAAGTGTAAATAATACTGTAAGTAAGGGCTGATATTCATTGACCACCTACTGTGGACGAGGCGCTGCTCTGAGCACTTGACATACATTATTTCATTCCATCCAAACCCCAATCCACTAGGTCAGTTTTATTCTCCCCATTTTACAGAGAAAGACAAGAAAAGTTAAGTCACATAGATGGAACAGGCTGACGCCAGAATGGACACCCTCAGCTTCCTCAGCCGCCCCCAGGTTGACTCCATCACCAAGGGCCAGGGTCCCAGTGCCCCCAGGCTCTAGGAGCTGCTATTTGGCTGGGGCTCCCAGGAGAAGGTGAAGCTTAATGATTTATGGGTGATTAGCTGCAAGAATGCAAGCACAGAAGACACAAACCTTTATGCCTTGGAAATTTGTCACAAGCCAACCAGTTGTTTTCCATCCCTGTGAAGCAGGAATAATTGGAGGTCTGACAGAAGAACTTCCCAGTTACCAGAAGGGGCAGCACTCATGTACTCTCTTAGTTTTGTGTGAGGTGTTGCCCCTGCCTTGGTCAACAGTTTGAGTCAGAGAGAGGGGCGCCGGGCACAATCCCCACCAGAGGTTCCCATTCACAAGACCCTGTGGGGGCTGGGAGATGCCCTGGGGCAGCAGCCCTGGGGTAACCAAGGGAACAAACACGGAAAACCAGGGACGTCAGTCCTTATCTGGAGCTCATTAAATGGGGAACATCAGTCAGCTGTGAAGGCCAAGATAGGGTGATAGGCATGTGGGTGGGCTGGGATGGGGCACGGGGGCAGAGGCCACCATGGAGGAGAAGAGGCATTGGCCTCAACGACTCCACCTCCCCGCCACGTGCCCAGATCCAGGATGGAAGGACCCTATAAATGCCCACAACCCAGCCTCCCCAGAGGCCTTGAGAAAGAGAGCGAGAGAGAGCGAGAGAGAGTGCCCGGAGCCCCCTGGCCCTGAGACGGCTGGGCCGGCCACGCAGGCTCTGCAGCATGTGGGAGCTCCGCTCCATAGCCTTCTCCAGGGCTGTGTTCGCAGAGTTCCTGGCCACACTCCTCTTCGTCTTCTTTGGCCTCGGCTCGGCCCTCAACTGGCCACAGGCCCTGCCCTCTGTGCTACAGATTGCCATGGCGTTTGGCTTGGGTATTGGCACCCTGGTACAGGCTCTGGGCCACATAAGCGGGGCCCACATCAACCCCGCCGTGACTGTGGCCTGCCTGGTGGGCTGCCACGTCTCCTTTCTCCGAGCCGCCTTCTACGTGGCTGCCCAGCTGCTGGGTGCTGTGGCCGGAGCCGCTCTGCTCCATGAGATCACGCCGGCAGACATCCGCGGGGACCTGGCTGTCAATGCTGTGAGTAGCCACAACTTTGCCATCCACAAGGGGCAGGTCCTGGGGAATCCCTTGTAAGGGATGAGATGGGAGGGATGGGCTCTGGGTGAGGTGGGGAGAGAGGTGGAGACAGAGGCAGAGAGAGAGAGAGAGAGAGAGAGAGGCTGGAGCCAGGAACACAGCCACCATAGGACGGTCAGGACGAAAGGAGCAATGATACCAGAGCAAAGGCAGGATGCAGAGACTGCTGGCTTCTTCCACCCTGACCGTCGTGCAGGAAGAGCCTCATCCAGGTTTCTGTTGGACTCAACGCCTACATTACAGTGAGGACAGGGCTATACCTCAGCAGGGGTTGATGTCCCAAGCAGACATGCTTTCCAAACTGCGGGGAGCCTTGGAGTGATCATCACAGGGTTCTCAAGAGAGAAGAGGGGCCCAGCATTTCTTCTGCTTTGAGGGTTTGCAGGCCCCATGGCAGGTGCTCCTTACGGGCCAGGCACGGACACACCACAGCCCTGCAAGCAGCAATGGGCATATTCACTTCTCCAAACCCTGAGGAGGTTCCTGGAGCCCATAAGCTGGCTGCTGATTACACGATACAGGCGCTAACTGGGCCCCGTGGGCCCTTTGGGAGCTGAGGGTGGTGCCACAGTCCCTTCCCCCATGTCCCACCCACTTCTCCTCTCAGGTCTGTGTGGGCCCTGTGAATCCAAGGGACATGAGTGTGGAGGAATGACCTGTGCCCCCAACAGATCAACTCTCACTCTGTACCCCCATCCTAAGCCAGGACAGCAAGTGCCTCTTTTGTTCTTCAGTCTCCAGTAGTTCCCAGCCTTTTCCATCCCTGGGCCACTGGACAAGAGTCCCGATGTCTTTGACAAGTCCTGCACAATCTCTGTGGCCACCCCCTTCTCTGCACAAGTGGCCCTTCCTCATTTGTGGGACAGAGGTATTCCAATTAGGGAACTTCACTGTTTTGTTTTGTTTTGTTTTTGAGATGGAGTCTCACTCTGTTGCCCAGGCTGGAGTGCAATGGTACAATCTCAGCTCACTGCAACCTCCACCTCAAGCCATTCTCTTGCCTCAGCCTCCCGAGTAGCTGGGATTACACGCCTGGGATTACGCACCTGTAATCCCAGCTAATTTTTGTATTTTTAGTAGAGACAGGACTCACCATGTTGGTAAGGCTGGTTTTGAACTCCTAACCTCAAGTGATCCACCTGCCTCAGCCTCCCAAAGTGCTGGAATTACAGGCATGAGCCACCACACCCAGCCTCTGTTCTTTAAAGAGGAAAATATGACAAGGCTGGGGGCCGGGGGCCAAGGAAAGGCTAGGTGGGCAAGCAGAGGAGTGGGCTCATTTCCTCTGAGAACAAAATGAGTTGTTTGCAGCAAGAAGAGGTCCAGTTAGATTGAAAAAGGAACTTCCTGAGAGCATGACCAGGAAGTCCTTCTCTAATAGCAGGGCACTGGGAGTGAGAGGCCATGGGAAGCATGCAGTCCTCCTCCTCCATCATTTCACAACTGACCGGGGCCCTCAGAAGAGAAAGGTCTTGGAGGGCTCCTCCATGCCACTTCTCAGCATTTACCACCTTGAGGACCTGGGGAGAACCCTGCCTGGATGGAATGGGGCAGTGGTGGGACCAACTTGCCCTGAGGCTAAGGAGAGCCAGATGACCCTCAAAACAATCCCAAGTGTCCTTTGAGGACACTGAGAGCCAGCCTGGCCACCAGGAAGTTAATCATTGACATGCACCTGCCCTGTGCCAGGCCAGCTATCATCTCATCATCGGTACAACGCTGTAAGGGAAATTCTATGGTTCCCCCTATTGTGAGTGGCAAATTGAGGCTCAACAGTCAATTGATCCAAGTCACAGAACCAATAAGTCATTTCCAGTCCTCCCACAGTCCTCCAGAATCCATTTTCTTATCCCGTTTCACAGAAGGAGAAACTGAGGCCAAATTAAATAGTCCCATGGCAAGTCAGAGGCCTCCAAAGTGTCTGCTTCCAAAGCTCTTTTCACTGTCCTCTAGAGACTCTGCCTTGGACAACAACAGGAGGGATTGAGGTTAGACCCTAGAGAGACCCAAGGGTTCTGACCTGATGTCTCGGACCCAGGGGTGGGGGTTCAGGGCCTGGAGAAAGAGCGTGGGAGCTGAGAGCTGTCACTGTTCCACCCAGTGCGGTGCCCAGCCCCAGAAGGCAGGGTGTAGGGTACAGGGTGACAAAACCCAAGGAGAAATCCAGTGCTGGGCGCGGCCCAGTTATGAAATCACCTCTTTACTCAGCCCCAACTTCTCTACTTACCCAAGGCAGGGTCTGCTGAGACCATGGGCAGCCTGCATGGGTGTGGAGGCCTTGCCCGACACAGCTCCAGGGCCCTCACCTCAACCTCCATAGGATATGCAGGGAGCAAACCAACAGGGCAAACCTGAGGCCTGAAAGGCAGTAGGGAATAGACAAGGGTTAGGGAAAGAGGTGGATGCTGGACTCATAGCGGAAAGGGGCACACTAGGACCGTCCCCCAGACCCAAGTCCCTCGACCCTGTCCCTGGGAGCCATTTGACCTCAGGAAGAAAGACCACAGGCCTCTCATTGCACCAGGGTCTGATGGTCTAGAGAGAGAGGAAGGTCTTCCTGCTGACTGGCCTAAAGCTTCCTGAGGCAGTTGAAACCTCTTCCTTTCTTGTTCATCGGAAAACAGAAATTCTGGATCTCAGCATTCTTTTCCTCTCATACTGCAGGCTCCCAACCTCAGGCCCCAATCTAATGGGCTACAGAGTCAGTTTTGCTGCCTCTGGCGGGGGGACCATGGGCATCCTGGGGGATCATAAACTGCCTTTGGGCCAGGGCCCAGGAAGAAGGGATCAGTTGTTCCAGCTAAGGTGTCTGGCAAGCCCAGGTGTTCTGGCTCCCAGCCCAGAGGCCCCCTGGTGCCTCGACTGCAGGTGGACAGGAAGATGGAGCCAGAGAGGAGAGTGGGCTCAGTGTTCCCCTACCTGCCTCTTCTCTGTCCCCAGCTCAGCAACAGCACGACGGCTGGCCAGGCGGTGACTGTGGAGCTCTTCCTGACACTGCAGCTGGTGCTCTGCATCTTTGCCTCCACTGATGAGCGCCGCGGAGAGAACCCAGGCACCCCTGCTCTCTCCATAGGCTTCTCCGTGGCCCTGGGCCACCTCCTTGGGGTAGGTCATGGCCATGGGTTCCAGCCTCCCTGGAGGAACAGACACACAGACCACTCCAGAGACAGACACAGAGACCCCAAGAGGGACACATACACAGAACTCTCAAGAGGAACAGACACCCCAGAGGTTTGACTCCCAGATACCCCAGAGGGACAGATATCACTCCAGCCCATCTGTAAATAAAACGTGAAGTTAATTTTCCATCACGTGGGTTCCCGTTAGGCTGAGGTCAAGCACTGCAGCGTGGGACAAGGACTTCCTGCCCTGTCCTCATCTCCCTTCTCTCTTTGATGCCCTCCTCCCACTGCAGATCCATTACACCGGCTGCTCTATGAATCCTGCCCGCTCCCTGGCTCCAGCTGTCGTCACTGGCAAATTTGATGACCACTGGGTAATGGCTGAAACCTCCTGCCCTCCCCTTCCCTAGAAACTCATTTTAGAGGGAGAACAAGAGCTGGAATAGCATGGGATGGGGGCTCAGCGGCGGTACCCCAAACCCTCCACACTCCTCCTGGTCCTGGGGAGCCTTGGGTTCCACCCCTCAGATCTGATGCCAAAGACTCAGTTTCCACATCTGTGAATGAGGATGACAATAGCTTACCTCACTGGCTTCTTGGGAACAGTTAAGTGAGGTTACCAGTGTAACCCAGATAATGCAGTGTCTGGCACTTGGAACTCTGTAAGTGGTAGTATTTAGCACTTATCTGGTGCTTAGTATGTGGTGAGCCTTATTCTGAGTGCTTTGCAAACATTAACTCAGTTTTCACAACCACCCTAGGAGGTAGACATTCTTAGAGTGAAAGGCACAGAGAGGGTAAGTAACTTGTCAAAGTGCACACAGCACTTAAGTGGTGGAATCAGGATTCACACACAGGCAGTGGCTTCAGAATTCACACCCTTAACCCCGCACTGACAAGGCTTCCCCAGCAGCTGGCGTTGTCGTCGCTAATTACATAAATAAGCATTTTACTAGATTAATGGCGGGGAGGAGGGGTGCGGCCGCAGAGTGTGCCGCCGGGGCCTGCGGGCTCCGCGTGCCGGTGCAGGCGCGGGTGCCAAGCCGCCCTCTCCGCTCGCCCCCAGGTCTTCTGGATCGGACCCCTGGTGGGCGCCATCCTGGGCTCCCTCCTCTACAACTACGTGCTGTTTCCGCCAGCCAAGAGCCTGTCGGAGCGCCTGGCAGTGCTGAAGGGCCTGGAGCCGGACACCGACTGGGAGGAGCGCGAGGTGCGACGGCGGCAGTCGGTGGAGCTGCACTCGCCGCAGAGCCTGCCACGGGGCACCAAGGCCTGAGGGCCGCCAGCGGCCTCTACGGCCCCGACGGATGCTTGTGAAGCCCGAGGCAGAAGGGCCCACCCCGTCCCTCCTCTCCCCCAGGTCTGAAGTTGGCCCCCCAGCGCAGAGTAGCTGCTTCCTGGACGTGTGCGCCGAGGCCAGTGCTGTGAGCAGGCGGGGAGGAGGCTGCTGGAGGGAGCCCTGAGCCTGGCAGGTCCCCTGCCCTGAGGCTGTGAGCAGCCAGTGGTGGCTCCTCCAGCCTTTTGCAGGGAGCTGGGAACTCAGGGGACTGAGCTGGGGAGGGAGGCAGGTGGGTGGTAAGAGGGAAACTCTGGAGAGCCTGCACCCAGGTACTGAGTGGAGAGTGTACAGACCCCTGCCTTGGAGGTTCTGGGAATGGTGCAACTGGTTTTACTAGTGTGCAAGTGTGTTCATCCCCGAGTTCTCCTTTGTCCTCACATGCAGGGTTGTGCATGCCCCTGAGTGTGAACAGGTTTGCCTACGTTGGTGCAAGTGTGCACGGCTGGTGACTTCTCATTCCCCTTGCACCCCTTCCTCCCCAACCTGCAATAAATCCACTTCTCCTGCAGTGGATGAGTGTGGGTACCAGCCATCCTCAGGAGAAGGGGAAAGGAAGGAGGCCACTTTGAGAGGGCTGAAGGGAGGGCCTTGATTTCCAGCCGCAATCTGGCTCCTCCTGGAAAATTGCCCCCACCTGCAGCACTGGGCCCCAAGGCTTGCCAAGACTCATTGCTGGAGGCAGAGGGGTGTCAACCAGACAACAGCTCCCCTAGAAATGGCCTCTGGAAAAAGGAAATTTTTGGTGGCCAAAGATTTCCTTTCTGTGGTGAGGGAGAACCTCTCCAAAGAGGAAGCAGGCATATGAGTGTGCACGCCTTCACGTGTGTGTACGCTGTGTGTGCCCGGGACCCCTGTCTCCAGGGATGCCCCAGACCCAGAGATTAGCCTCCCACTTTGGCAGAGAAAACAAAAGCCCTTTGTGAGACCCGGGCCTTTGTCTTGGGAGAGGGGGAGATTTTTTGCACTTAGACACTTCTTGAAAGGAGACACTCAGTTTCACAAGTGAGCCCTCTTGCCCAGCACACACCTATGGCTGGCTGGGCAAGGCGCTCAGGCATGCAACCACGGGCACCAGGCAACACCCCTCCATCACCCATCTCATTCTCCCCAGTCCTCGGGCAGCAGCTCCTCCACCCCAGGAATCTCCGTTCCTTCTCTGTCTGCCTCCCCACAGCCCGTGATCCCTGCTTCTGGCTCCTACCACTGGACAGTCATTGTCGATAGAGCAGCCTGCTGCTCTCAGGACCAGAGAAGGGAAATGACTTCTCCAGGCAGAGGCAGATCGGAGTCTAGAACCCAGGCTTCTAAATTTCTAGGCCAGTACGACTGCTCTTAAAAAAGATTAACTGGGATTAAGTGAGATGACGCATGTAAAGATGCTGTGCAAACTGTAATTCCTAATACCATTATCACGCATTACTAGAATCATTTCATTATTTCTGCTTCCTGGGGGAAGGATGCAGAAGGAATTTGATGCTCAACATCCCTTACCTCCTTTCGTTGATGGCCAAAGCAAAGGAGAGTCCCGGGAGCCCGCAAGATCCAGGCAGAAGGAGATGGGTTTGGGGCTGGCCCCATCCTGGCCCAGCCTCTTAACCTCTCCTTACCCTGAATGTGTGCCCTATCTTTTCTCCCACCTCCTTCCTCCCACCACCCAGCCCCATCCATTCTCTCTTTCCCTCTCCAGCCTGCTGTATAAGTAACATGTGGGTCATACCTTGAACCCCCCACCGCCCCCATGCTCTCTGTGGCCTCCATGCCTTCAAGACTTCTGTCTGTATCTATCTCACACTGCACCAAGCACCCACTGTGCATCAGGCACTAAGTCTCTAGCCTCTTTCTCCCTTCTGCTCCCATCCAAGAAAGGCAGTGTACAAGGAACATCTCTGTAATTGTGTCCCCTCTCATCTATGCTCTTTCCTGTCTTCCTTGACCAAAGCTGTCCTTGAGGTCCAAAAAAGGCTGCCCTGGGCCATACGTGCTATGGAGAGGACTCTCCCAAACCCCCAATAGCTAGTGACAGACACTTGGCCTCACTACCAGAAGAAGCGTGGAGTCAGAAACCAAAGTGACCTCCAGAGCTGTCCTCCTGGCACCTGAGTGTCCTTGCTCTAGAGGTTCAAAGGCAGCAAGGCAGTGAGCCATGAGCCCAGCATGGATGTGTCTCAGGCACCTCATCTGCACCCCACCTCACCCCAACAAACTCCTCTAGAAGAAGCCAAGAATTTCTCTCTCTGTCTGTTTCACTTCTTGGATTGCATCTCCCCAAAAACTAAATGTGAAATCCCTACCATTTCTAGCCTCTATTGCCCAGATTGGAGTCAGAGGTCAAAAAAGGATTCCAAGTGATGGAACTCCAGGGGTGGAGGGAAATGGGCAGTTCCTGGCATCTCTTGTGTGCCAGCTGCTGTGCTGGGTGCCTTGCATGCATGGGCTCATCTAATCTTCCCAAACTTCAGATAGGTTAGGGAAGGACAAAGGCGCCCAGCCGTGAAGGATTTTGCTATTTCCAAAGCTTCCCCTTATCGTCCCCTGTGATTATCTCCCAACCCTGTGAGAAAGGTAGAGCAAATATTGTTCTTCCCATTTTACAGATTCAGAAACCAAGGCTAAGGGACTGGTCTAAAGTCTCACAGGTAGTATATAGAGGAGCCAAGACTTGAACTCAGAGCTTTTTATACAAAATCCCATGATTTTTCCACTGAGACAAATCCTGGGCTCCTGGGAGGCCCTGGCAGAAGCCAGAGCACATGGCTGGGCCTTTCTAGCCCAACCCACTGTCTTTCAGTGGACAGAGAGCCTTGGCGAGGGCAGCAGCGTAGAGAGGGCTGGTTTCTGCCCTTTAAGAGCACCCGGTCAGTCAGAGAACAGAGATCACACACACCAAACCAGACAGAGGCAGGGCAGCATGGAGACAGGTGGACAGACCTCCAGGTCCCCAACCTGGGGACAGAGAAGGTTCTGAGCTGTCCCACACTCCCACATGGTGCCAGATGACTTTGCACCTGCAAATGGTGCTTCAATGTTGTTTTGTATCTTTCAGCTGTGATGCTGTATATATACAATGCCTCCCAGCTAGACTGTAAGCACTTTGGGGACAGGGCTGCTTCCAGTTCTTGGACGGCATTCTCCTATCTACCTTCCTTCAACTGCTCTGCATATAATAAGCACTCAATAAATGCTCATTTGCCAATAAGTACTGTTTCTTCCACAACTTGGCAGTGGTGAATAGAAATACAGTCCAAGGTAGCAGAAGACAGGCGGAGCTCCCTACCGCTTCTACCCCAGCCCTCAACTTCTCCCAGGGAACTCAGAAGTCCTCATATCAGGACAGGAGGGGAAGGGCTCTCCCTAAGACATTCAAATTCCCCCTGCCACAAATGGGGAGACCCATCACTCAGCTCAGAAAGATCTCGGGCATTCCTCTGGAGCTGGCAGGGCAGGGCCTGAGTGCTTGGGCAAAGAGAATTCCAAGACATAATAGGAGTTTATTGTGATGACTTGGGGACAGAGGGATTCTAGTGGTTAGAGAGATGGAAGGGCCTAAGACACAGGCCTAGGAAACAGGATCAGCTGCCCCGTGTGAGTAACCTTGACAGATGAAGTCTTCTTCTTTGGCCTCACCAGGCCCACTCCTGGTGACCAAGTCTGTGTGGCGACCTGTGGTTCCCATCTCAGGTCACTGTGTGACCCTAGGCAAGTGACCTCTGAGTCTGGGTTTCTTCATGGGTAGCTTGGAATCAAATCACACAGTGGAGGCCAATTATAATCTCTAACTTTGTAGATTATATTCGGAATCTCTAAAATGGCAAGAACAAGGTCTTGGCCTTTACAGTCCCTCATTAGTTCAAACCTTCAGGTCGGAGCTTCCCCTGGCAGCCCAGCCTCTTGTGAGCACCTGTGAGTCCTTTCATTCTGAGATGCTGGAGTTTGAGACCTGTGGACTCATGAAGACAGTGCCTGGGGAGAGAGGATGAGAAAGCAAGTGGAAGGGTGCGAACTGGAGGCAAGTTCAGCAGCAAAGGAGCATGGCCCCCAGTGACCTCTGGGGTCATCGGGGTCATTGTCCAGCCCAAGCCCCAGGCCCAGAAGAAAATCCTGCATACAACTGGCATGATTGGCTGGGGACAGAGCGCTGGGACCCATGGAAGAAAGGACAGACTGACCTCCGGCCTTAAGAGGAGAGCCTTGGGGGAGGAGCTGCTCCAGCAGGAAATGCCAGAGCTGGGCAGGAACAATAGCGGGGTTTCTTTAGCCCTTGTTTTCTTTGGCATCTTAGCTGCCACAGAGCCCAGAGCCCGCTCCTCCAAGTCCTTAGCATTCCTGCAGGCTCCTCCCCTCAGCCCTGCCTGACAAACTGACAGGGGAGGCACCTGTTCTCTACTTCCTCTGCACCCTCCCGCTGGACTCTTCCCCCAAGCTTAGCACCACACTAAACCCTCAAGGGACTTTTAAAATTAACAGTCACAACGTAAGGAGACTTTACTGAGCCTTATTCTGTGCCAGGCACTGTGCTAAGGGCTTCTCTAACACACATGGGGATGGGAGTCTTTAATGCAGCTCCTCTCCCGGGATCCTGGGGGTGGGTCCTCCCCCTCCTCTAAGCCCTGGTGAGCCCTCCAGCCTCATTCGCCACATGCCCCACCTGGAGTGGATGGGAAGAGGGAGGGGGTGGTATGTGAGGAGGCAGCAGGTCACAAAGCGGTTACAAGCTCAGAGGGAAGGGGGATGGGAACTGGAAGAAAGCGTCACCCAGAGCAGGGGTAGAAGAACTTGACTTTGGGGAAACTGAAAAAGACCACATGTAAGAGAGAGAGACATGGAAAATGAGGTAGAAACAGACAGAAAGAAAGGCACAAAAATTAAGAGGCAGAGGAAAGTTGAAAATAGCCAAGAGACAGAAACTGCAGGATGAGAGAAATGAATAGAGAGAGACAGAGAGACTAAGACATCAAAAGGCAGGAAGGAAAAACAGAAAATGAGAAGGTGTGTGAGAGAGAGAGAGATGGAGAGGTGGAGAACAGAGAGACTGAAATGAGAAAGAGACCTCTCGGAGAGAGACCGAGAGGAAGAGGCTGGCAGAGGGAGAGGGTGAGAGACCAAAGACAGAGACAAAAAGAGAAATAGGGTTTTGCAAAGATTGACAGAAACAGATTTCGAGGGGAGAGAGACCAAGACCAAGCGAGGGTTTGAAGGGGACTTAGGGGAGGTGGAGGAAGAGAAGGCGAGTCTTAGATCCAGGGTGAGGGGCTTCTAGCAGGAAGAGGGGAGACGCCAAGACCGTGCTTGGGAGGTCAGTGGTGCGTCTCTACCCTCCCTGCTCCCCCACTCCAACTCCCAGAGTCTCAAGGCCTCGCGTCACACCCCCCTTCCGTCCCGTCGACAAGGGGAACCCCGGCCTGGAAGAGGAGGCCTCCGGGGGTCCGTTGCCTAGTCCAGGTACTGCCCAGCTACCGGGCGTCGAGGATTGCGAAGCGTCGGGGCAGGCTGGCACGGTGCCCACTTTTCCCAAAACGCCAGCCTTCCAAGCCCAGAAGCTCGCCCGGCCCAGGCCGGGAGCGGCCCACGTCGGACGGCCGGACCGCCCTGCAGGACCCAGCCCGGCCCCCCGCCCCCGCCGCCGGCCGTAAGGGAGGTGAGCGGCGCCGACCTGCGGGACGAGCATCACTCCGACCCAGCCGGGGGTGAGGCGGGTCAGGATGCTCCGGTCGCAGGAGGAAAAGGAGGAGCTGGACCAAAAGCCCGAAGACAAGAAAAGGGGAAGGCCGCGCGCGGAGCGCAGTAAAGGCCGGCGGAGCTAGACGCCCCGAGGTCAGAGTGAAGCGCTGGGACCGAGCCCCGTCTCCCAGGGAGTCCGGGGCGCACGGCACCGACGAGAGCGCGGGAGCCAACCTGGGCGCATCATGCGCAGGGCCCGGGACGCTGGGCCGGTCTACACCGCCGCCTGGGTCACGTGGCCCGGACGGGCAGGCGGCTGCCCCGGCCGGGGGGCGGGGGTCGCGCCGGGGTTGCGCCGGACGACGGGGAGCGGCGGGGCCGCAGCGGCCTGGAGCCTCCCAACCCGCGCGCCGCGCTGGCCCCCGAGCGTGGGAGCCGCCCCCTGCCCCCCCGCGCCCGCCCCGCGCCCGGCCGCCCGCCCCCTATATAGTGCGCCCCAGCAGGACCCGCGTCAGGCCGCCAGCCTCCGAGTGGGCGCGGGACAGTGCGCGGCGCCCCGCAGCCAGGCCCCCGCCCCCGCCGCCTCCACCTCCTCCGCCGCCTGCGACCCAACGGGCGCCCCCCGCCGCGGCAGCTGCCGCCGGGCCCCCGCGACAACCATGAAGAAGGAGGTGTGCTCCGTGGCCTTCCTCAAGGCCGTGTTCGCCGAGTTCTTGGCCACCCTCATCTTCGTCTTCTTCGGCCTGGGCTCGGCCCTCAAGTGGCCGTCGGCGCTGCCTACCATCCTGCAGATCGCGCTGGCGTTTGGCCTGGCCATAGGCACGCTGGCCCAGGCCCTGGGACCCGTGAGCGGAGGCCACATCAACCCCGCCATCACCCTGGCCCTCTTGGTGGGCAACCAGATCTCGCTGCTCCGGGCTTTCTTCTACGTGGCGGCCCAGCTGGTGGGCGCCATTGCCGGAGCCGGCATCCTCTACGGTGTGGCACCGCTCAATGCCCGGGGCAATCTGGCCGTCAACGCGGTGAGTGCCCTGGGGGGGGGGGGTGGGAGCCACGACCCTGGGGTGGGCTCAGGACCAGGCCTCTTACCCCACCTGGAAAAAAAGGGGTGCCACAGAGTGGGCCAGCCCACACCCTTCACCAGGAAGGCAAGAGCCTCCCAAGGCCAGGAAGGCAAGAGCCTCCCAAGGCCAGGAAGGCAACTCTCCAGGCTGATGTGTGCCCCCTTCCTGCCCACCTCCTCTTCCCCTCCCCTCATGCTAGCCCACCCTGGTCTCTCTCAATGCCTGCTGCCCCTCCTCTCCTGCCGGAAACTTCTGCCTCCTCCTGTCTCACCTTTGAGCTCCACCTTCCTCCTGGGCCCCTCACCTCTCCCATCTCCTCAGTGGAGCGGTTGAGTAGAACCACCAGAGAAAAGCGGGCTGTCATCCTGGCTTTGGGTGACCCTGGCCTGTCTGTGCTTCATTGTTCTCAGCCCCTCCATGGGGATGGTCGTGTCTGCCACGGCAGGTGTCAAGGGGCTCACATTTAGAAACCGTAGATAGGAACCCCCTAATGTGGGGCCAGTGCAGAGCAGTCTCTGTTGAGTATTGGTTCCCGCTTTCCCCAACCTGTGCTCCTCCCCTCAACCCCGCACCCCTGCCTCCCTCCCACCTCCTGCAGCCCCAGAGTCAGCCCCCAACCCCATGCAAACTGGGTTCATTAATCAAACACAGAGGAGGATTTGCTCGGCCATTGTCAAGCTGTGAGTCAGCCGCACTGGAGAGACGGGTTTAAGGCTGGCACTGGCATGGGGCCAGGCACGGGCAGGAGGCCGGGATGGGGTATGAAGCAGGCAAACCGGGCAGCTGCCCGCAGGATGGAGGGTAAATGCCAGCTTGTAGGGGCTGGGGGTTGGGCAGAGCCATTGATAGGACCGTGTCTAGGAAAAGCTATCCTGACACTCTGCCCTTTGGCCACAGGCCTGAGCTTCAAGCCTGTGCAAACTGTGAAATGTATAGTGTCTTTCACAAATGGCTTCGCTGGGGTGATGTCCACAGGGCTTGGCTTCCAGGTGCCAAGGTGCTCTAAGTGTCCCTGGAGGCCAAAAGCCCTGCTCCCCGAGCCCCTGGCTATACAGCCAGAAGGTGGCCGGGATCCTAACCCGCCATCCCCTTGCAGCTCAACAACAACACAACGCAGGGCCAGGCCATGGTGGTGGAGCTGATTCTGACCTTCCAGCTGGCACTCTGCATCTTCGCCTCCACTGACTCCCGCCGCACCAGCCCCGTGGGCTCCCCAGCCCTGTCCATTGGCCTGTCTGTCACCCTGGGCCACCTTGTCGGAGTGAGCAGTACTGACATTGGGCTGGGGGGAGGGTGGGGCAGGCACTCAAGGCAAATAATGGAGCCCCAGAGCGGAGCCCACTTCAGATTGTTGAGTCCAGCAGAGTTTAAGGCCTGGATTTAGGGCTCCTGGACTCTGGCCTTACTGGGCCCCAGAATTGATCCCCCCAAAACCTCTGGGCCGAGGAAAGATGGGAGTAAGTAGGAGGTGGGACGGGACAGGAATCAAACCCAACCTCAGAGCAGAGAAGAGAGGAGGGCAT
The DNA here is from genome assembly GCF_006542625.1 of Nomascus leucogenys. Taxonomy (NCBI): domain Eukaryota; kingdom Metazoa; phylum Chordata; class Mammalia; order Primates; family Hylobatidae; genus Nomascus; species Nomascus leucogenys. The sequence continues at coordinate 2,199,875 of NC_044388.1, read as the reverse complement.
AGTTAAGGGTCCATGGTTAGCCGAGCAGCTGGGATGCTTGGAGGGAGAGGTTGCCAGCCCGAGTTTGAGACCTGGCTGAGCCCCTGGACTGCAGTGTAACCTTGGGAGAGTCCAGCTTCTGTGGGAGTGGACCAGGATGTTGCTTTTCTCTCCACCACCCTGTCTCTCTCCAGATCTACTTCACCGGCTGCTCTATGAACCCAGCCCGCTCCTTCGGCCCTGCAGTGGTCATGAATCGGTTCAGCCCTGCTCACTGGGTGAGTCTGTCCCCTCCTCTGACTCCCTGGAGATGAGGGCCTGGAGACCCAGCAGTGGCAGCTCAGAGCTCACCAGACCTTCTGGATTCTGTGGGCTCAGAGCTTGGGGGTGGGCCAGGGAGTGGTGGCTGAGAGAGAAAGGGACACAGTAGGGGATGGGATTCAGCCAAAGGGGCAGAGGTGGCTTTGTATGGCCTGAACCGCTGGGGACAGGGATTATGTGTATCTGTCCGCTTAGGGAAGAGGCTCTGTACTGAACCTGGAGGTGCAGAGGGGCTCCGTGTCAATTCCCTTGAGGATTTGGTGTCTGTCCCTCTGGGTGTGTGTGTGCTGATCCTCTCTGATGTTTTATTTATCTGTCTCTGTTGAGGGGGTTGGGAAGTCTTCCTGTGGGTCTGTCCCTGCGGACAGTCTGTCTGCCCCTCCTTTGAAAGCTCATGGTCACTCTCTCCAGGGCCTGTTTCTATCCCTATGTGGAGGGGAGAAGTGCTCTGTTCATCTGTCTCTCTGAGGACCCACGTGTCCCCTCTGGAGGTTTATTTGTTTCTCTTTCCGGTGTGGTTGAAGGGGGCCTGTCCCTCTGGGAATCTGTCTGCCTTCTTTGAGGATCTGGGTGTCTGTGGTCCATGTCTCTGTCCCTGGGAGTGGTGTGTCAGTATGTCCGTCCCCGAGGTGGGAGGAAGTCTTTCTCCCTGAAGGTCTGGAAGTCTGCATGTCTGTCTCCTCTCAGGGTCCATGGGTCTGTCCTCTGTGGGGTGGGGGGCATCTGGTCTTCAAGGTCTGGGGCTCAGCGCCCTGACTCCTGCCCTGTCTCCACCAGGTTTTCTGGGTAGGGCCCATCGTGGGGGCGGTCCTGGCTGCCATCCTCTACTTCTACCTGCTCTTCCCCAACTCCCTGAGCCTGAGTGAGCGTGTGGCCATCATCAAAGGCACGTATGAGCCTGACGAGGACTGGGAGGAGCAGCGGGAAGAGCGGAAGAAGACCATGGAGCTGACCACCCGCTGACCAGTGTCAGGCAGGGGCCAGCCCCTCAGCCCCTGAGCCAAGGGGGAAAAAAAGAAAAAGTACTTAACACAAGCTTCCTTTTTGCACAACCAGTCCTCTTGGCTGAGGAGGAGGTGCTGGTCCCCCTGGCTGCACAGTTAGAGTGGGGAGAAGGAACCCATGATGGGACTCCTGGGGTAGGGGCCAGGGGCTGGGGTCTGCTGGGGACAGGTCTCTCTGGGACAGACCTCAGAGATTGTGAATGCAGTGCCAAGCTCACAGGCTGCAAGGGCCAGGCCAGAAAAGAGCGGGCCTGCAGCCTGCATGCCCCACCTTCCCCAACCCTTCCTCAAGAGCTGAAGGGATCCCAGCCCCTAGGTGGGCAGAGGCAGACCCTCCCCAGAGCTCCTTAGGAAGAAGACAGACTGTTTCATTGAATGCCGCCTTATTTATTTCTGGTGAGGATGCATGCGTGGGGCTGCTGGTGTTCAGAGCGGGGGCTACCCAATAAATCACTGATACTCACATTCCGCCCCTGTCTCTCCTCAGAGTGCCTTGAGACACTCTGGCCCATTGCCTCTCCTCTTTGTCATCCCACATCCTCCACCACGATCTCCACAGGGTACCAGGGGACCCCAGGACAAGTGCTCTGTGGGGAAAAAAGGGAGACTGAGACCATGGGAGGCCCAGAGAATCAGAGAGATGGGAACAGAGCAGGAGGAGACTGAGAGAGAGGAGACCGAATATCAAAATAGAGCTAGAGGCCAGGAAGGAGGGGTCCTCACTGCAGTCACCCTCCTCCCCTCCCCCTCAGCCATGTCAATCAAGTCCCTGCCACTTGAGGAGGGCTTGGCTGGCACTTGAGGGGAGTGCCAGGGTGTGACAGGCAGGGTGGAGGAGGAGTGAGCCAACCGCAGCCCCTCGAGATGGCAAGGGGGTGACCAGCCAGGTTCCATCACAGCCCTGGGCTCCTTTCTCTGCACCTTCATGTTTCAAAAAGGTGTCTTGCTGGGAGCCTGTGCCCAGAGGGAGCAGCCCCCCGTCCCCCACAGAAGCCACATGTGGCCCACCCCCTTTTCCAGGGCTTCTCTCTCATGCCTTGGCCCGCCAGTGTCCCCACCGTCCTCTCCTCTGGGCCTGAGCTCTGTCCTAGCCTGCTGTTGTCCCACCGTCACTGACACTCCTTAGGTAACCTCCTTAAACTCTCAGAGCCTCCATCTCTTCATCTGTAAAACGGGGATAAAATATCACTTTCCTCACAAGCTAGTTGTGGGGACGGGATGAGGCATGAGATGCCTGGGGCCAGTCAGCTTTCTGTGCGGAAAAGGCGGGAGGCCACGCAGTGAACAGCTCTGCACAGCCCAGCTTCGCAGTGAGCCCGGCCTGGAGTCAGTAACTACCCTCATTCCAATCTGGCCGCAGAACTTGGGGCAACATAAGCTCTCTGAGCTTTAAGGACCTTATCTGCCAAACAGGGGTACTTTTCCCGACCTCACGTGCTGTCGTGAGGAGAAAATGAGACCATGCCTGGAGCTAAAACGCTTGTATGAATGGTCAGGCGCCTTGGAGTGAGTGCTCATTATAGTAGTGTGAACAGAAACCCACAGGTGCCTGCCTAGTCTGGGGCCCCAGCCACATGCTTCTGCCCTCCTGGGGGTGTCTGGACCTGAGCGCCTGTCCAGCGGGGCCAGGAGACAGACTGAGAAGGGGTAGGGGAAGCTGTAGGTCTTGGCCAGCGAGAGGCAGTCCCAGGGGCTGGGGTGTGGAGCGGCAGACCCCCCAGCCTTCTCCACACTTAAGAGTCTAAGCATCTACAAGCGAGAGATCAGCCACTCATGTCCGCCCCCATAGGCTTACAGTAAACACCACGCGGCAGTGCGTGTGAGAACCCCGGGAGCCCAGGGAAGGAGCAGCCCCTCACCCACCGCGTCCCTTCCCACTTCTTCCAACCTGCCCCAGGCTGGGGGAGCCGGGCTGCAAGTGCCAGCTCTGGCCAGTAGGGGGCGACGTTGTCCACCGAATCCACAGCGTGGCGCCTAGTCGTCCACAAGCCCTAGGTCTGGGCTCTAGCCAGATGGGGGTGGAGTGGAGGACACAGGGAGTCCCTCATGCTTGAGTCCCCTGGGGCCACCTTGAGGCAGCCTATCCCAATGCACCCCCGCCCCACTATCCGGGTGGGGCGCAGAAGAGAGAGGAGCCCTTCCCCACTCAGTCTCCAGGAGACTCAGGTACGGACACAGCCATGACAAGGAGGATGGGCTCTTCCTCCAGCCCAGTGGGGACCACGGCAGGGTGGACAGTGGACCCTTGGTAGACAAACCCGCGGGGGCGGGCGAGGCACTCAGTCAGAGGGGGCCACCGGCCCTAAGCTTCCTGCAGGTTGCCTCGCCTGGCCCTCGAGCAAGCTTCCAGCTGGGGCTTGGGGCTGACAAGCGCCGTGGTTGGGGTGGTGTGGCCAGCAGGGGTCGCTGTGTCTGCGTGTTGGATCTTGCGGGAGCGGCAGTTCTGCGGGCCCACAAAGTCCCGCGCACACGCGCGCACACACACACTGACCCCACGCAGTCCGGGGCTCGCGGCCCTCAGTCGTGCCCGAGGGCTGCGTCTTCCGGGTGTGTGCGTCTCCTTCCCTCCGCACGTTCACTCGAAAGTGCAGAGCCACATCAGCCCTCCTCCAGCGTTCGCTCACGGGGCCACCGCGGGTCCAGACCCACGAGCCTGGCTCCGCGGGTTCTCCGAGGCACACCTGTGTGCCGTCCAGCGCAAGCACACACAGGCCCCGTCACCTCTGCTGCCCCTAAAGATGGAACCCAGGGAGAGTCTGGATTCTCCTGTGGGAGGCTCCCTTCCCCTTTCTCCCCCTCTTCCTCTCCCCAGGGCCTGCCAGTTCCCACCAGCTGGGAGGTGGACAAGGCGATATGGGGAGAGATGGAACAGGACCGGGAGGAGAGATGGAGAGCGGACAGAGGGGCTGGCTGTTGAGATGGGTGGACAGGAGGAAGGACATCTGGGAGGACCAGGTCTCTCCGCTCCTCTTGGCCTCAGCGTCCGCCTCCGTCGTGTGTGGATGAGGACATCAGACCTCCCGACCTTTCCAGGTTCTGTGGGGATCAGTGAGATGAGGCACGGGAAGCCATCTTGAATTCCCTCCCCATCAGTTTGTGTTCTCCCTCCTTTTCTCTCCGGGTACCTTCCTCCTTCTCCTCCCTTTCGCCCCCCTTACTTTCCCCAATCTCTGATAGGACTTCAGTCAGAGCTGCATTGACAGGCAGCCCTAAGCAGCCAGATAAGGAACCTTGGCAAAAGGTTTTTGAGCACGAATGAGCGTAAAGCTTGGCACTAGAGCCCAGTGCTGGCTGGGTCCGGGCACGTGCTGGCTAGGACAGGAAGCCAGGCCTGGAGCAAGCCCTGGTCAATGCCCACCTGGCCTCAGGAGGTGAAGGACCTTGTCCCAGGCCGGGCAGAGGTCAGGAGACTCAGCCCCAGGCTAGCTGGGGACAAGGGCTGCCGCTGCACTTAGCACTTTCAGGCTCCAGGGCCCAGGGCAGGTGCTGAGGTGCCTGTCTTGGAGCAGCCATGCAGCCCCGTCCCCACAGCTGTCTAACGGCAGGGGGCAGGGAAGTTACAATCCTAATCATTCACATTTTCTGACTTGGAGGCCCTCTCCTAGGTATCGGCACATTTACTCCTAACTACACACAGGGAGGAGGGAATTCTTCGCATCATCCCCATTGTATAAATGAAGATCTTGAGGTTAAGCAACTGCTTAGGGTGCAATGCACATGGCGGTGTTCACAATCCTTTCACTGGCCTCATCAGCAGCTCTCAACAGGTAAGCATTGCTGCCACTTGGCACCCATTGAACAAGGGCAGAAGCTGAGGCTAGGGCAGCTGAAAGGACTGGTAAGTGCCTGTCCACCGAGCCCTCTACTGGCCCTGCCTGAAGTGAGGGAAGCAGACAAGTATTCTTGAGCTACCGTGGGACAGCCCCCAGCCAGGGAACCCCCCACCCATGCCAGGGAGGAACAGCGCCCACGCTGCCCCCACAGCCATGCCCTGTCATCCCTTGAGCATTTATTGAATGACTCCTCTATGCCAGCCAGGGATGGATGTCTGTGCTGGAACAGTGGAGGCATTGAGGAGGCAGAGGCCACAACCAGCCCCTGGCTTTGCTCAAGCCCTGCTTCTCTAAGAAGCTTGCCCTGATTCTGCCGGAGAGGGAAATCAGGGCAGGCTTCGCAGAAGAACGGCACTTGAGCAAAGTCTTGAGAGACAAAAAGGAGAGGCATCCAAACTCCACAGCAAAGGGCTCGTTCTGGGGAACTCTGTCTGGCCTGTTTGGAGTAAAGGGTGCAGGGTGGGCAGTGGGAGGGGAGCCTTCCTTGCATGTTAAACACGGGTATTCAGACCTGATTCTGAGGCAATGGGGAACCATTGAAAGCTTTTGAGCAGAGGAGTAACTTGATGAGCTTTGCATTTTGGAAGGATCTCTCTGACCGTGAGTGGAGAGGAGAGTGGTGTGGAAGGGCACAGCATAGTCTGAGAGCCCAGGAAGGAGGTTAATGCAGTCATCCTGGAGAGGTGATAAGGGCTGCACTGGGCCAGTGGCAAGTGGGGACGGAAAGAGGTGTCAAATATGAGAAAGAGCTACCAGGAACCTGGTACCAGGAACCTATTTGCTGTGGGCTGGGGGAAGGGGAAGCACCAGATGGTTCCTGTGTTCTGGCCTGGGCAACTGAGTGAGAGTGGGGTGAGGAGGAGCAGGCCGGAGGGTCCAGTGAGAGGTGAGTGGGTCTGGAGTTCAGGAGAAAGATCTGGGCCAGAGACAGTGTTGAGAGTCGACAGTACCTGCAGGGTGTGGAAGTCACAGGTGGGAGCAGGGCTGCCCAGGCACACTCATCAGGAGTGAGGGACCATCGGCCAGGAGTAGACAAGGCCCGGCTTAAGGATCAGCAGAAGAGAAGCCAGCCATGGAGGCCACGTGGCAGAGATGCCCTCACAGAGATGGGAGGACAGCCAGGAGATGTGCCTCAAAGGCAGGGAAAAAGAGGCGTCAGGAAGGAGATGGCCAGCAGCCCACGTGCCACAGGGGGCTGGAGAGGAACTCATGCTGGCCTTTGCCAGAGCGTTTCAGTAGCCGGGGGCCGGGGCTGTTGTGCAGTGGATAGGTGCCTGGGACCTTGACTCCAAACCATGATCTTTCACTGCTCTGTGACTATGCAGGCACGTTTATAGGGAAGAAGTCAAGAGAAGGGGAAGCCTGAAAGCCACAGGTGAGACTGGGAAAGGCCAAGAGAGGGTCCCAGTCACTCAAAGGGAGCCAGAAGTCCAAGGAGGGTCCCCCGACCCCGACTTGTACACCGGAGAAGGGCTGCCTCTACTTCAAGGCCACAGGGCAGCTGGTGAGGGCACAGGGCGGCTGCAGGTTGAGTTTGGCTGGGAGGGAGGATGGGAAGAAGTCTTGCCTGGTAGCTTGGCTTTCTAGGTAGGGTGGGAGGCAAGGGTGGGTGCTCTGCTGAGAGAAAGCCAGAGTGAGCCGAATACTTGAAGAGAGTGGGGGAGGTTTAAAGAATTGGGGGAGAGCTGTGGAAGGATTGCTGAGCAGAGCTGCGATCCCTGCTGGGGCCAGAGACCATGAACTTGTCATGGCAGCAGTCTGCACGACTGAGCGAGTTTCTCCAGCAGTGCTCAGCAGCACAGATGGGGGGCAGAAAGGCGTGGAAGAGGATGAGAACAGAGACATGCAGAGGGACGGGGTGGAGAGGACAGGGAGCCAGGACCATGGAGCACTGGCAAGAGCCTGCTCAGGGTGAGATGCCCAGGAGTTCCCTGGAGAGGACAGGGGGAAGTCGAGACAGCAGGGAGAACAGAAGGGAATGGGTGAGGGATGTTACTGGGACTCAGACAGGGACTGGGGAGGAACAGAGCCTGTGGTCCAGAGTTAAGATGTTTCTCTTGAAGATATCAAAGGGCTCAATCCCAGGTCGGGGAAGGTATGAGTATGAGGCTGAAATGCAGCAGACATGGTCATCTGCCCCGGGAAGTCAAGAAGTTTTTATTCACTCATTCATTCAACAAATATTTATTGGGCACTTACTGTGCCAATCTCTGTGCAAGACACTATATGCAGGGGTGAACAAAACTTGGTTCCTGCCCCCCAAAGGCCTCCCCGCCTTGCCTCATTGGGGAGACACATTCACATCACGACAGCACGCTGTGGGGACTGCAGTGTAGGAGAATGCCTAGGTGTGGTGGGAGCACGCAGAAGGGTCCCCACCCAGGAAAGGAGCAAGCGACGTCAAAGCTGAGCCTTTGGAATGAGAGTTACCCAAGCAGAGGGAGTGCAAGGGATCTCCAAGAAGAGGAGAGAGCTTTTTCCAAGGAGAGGCCAGCAAGAGTGTGCATTTGGTGAAACCAGAGGGTAACGGAGTGGGGAGAGGTGAGGTGGAGCCGCAGGGTCCCTGAAGGCAGGCACAGAGCTTCAGAGAGATGGGAGGCTTGGAAGGGATTTTAGCAGGGGAGCAGCATGATCAGATTTGCATTTTAGCACTCGGGCTGCAGTATGGAAAATTGATTGGAACGGAGCAAGGGAGCAGACAGAGAGACTGGTTAAAGGCTGCAGGGCGGCAGGGGTGGCAAAAAAGAGGGCGCAGTCAGGAGATATTTAGGATTCAAAATCAGCAGGACTTGATGCTTTTCGTGGATGGGGGAAGGAGGGAGAAAAGGGTCAAGGATGCTTCCCAGATGCCACCAGCTGAGCTGCAGAAAACAAGAGGAGAACATGGGGGTTGGGGGGGGGTACCAGGAGACAGGAGGATCACATCTGGAGACAGATTGCGTTTGAGGAGCCTGAGAACAACCAGGGGACATCTGTGGGCAGGTAGCTATGCCAGGGATGAGGTCAGGACAGCCAGCTGTGGTTAAGGGGAAGACTGTTATTTCAATAGCTTGGCAGACTCTTCTTAGGGAGAGACACTTTTGTTTGAGAAAATACCTTGCTATCTGCTAGCGTTAAAAGGGGAAAGCCTAGGGCATGAGTGATCATAGGGCCAGGGAAAACCTAGGGCCTGGGTGACCGTAGGGCCAGTGCAGCCACAAAAAAAATGGTTAAGCTGCCTTATGTGAGAAAGGAGTGAAATCTGTTTGGCCCCTGAGAGCAGGAGAGCAGAGAGGGAGGAGCCGAGAAGGGAGGGGAGCGCGGGGGAGGGCAGGGAGGCAGGAGGAAGTGAGTGAAGGGCCAGTGGAAATTTCCCCTGGTGGACAGCAGAGGTGCCCATGGCGTTGTGTGATCCGACACGGTTTGAGTCGCTGTGGAATAAACCCCTTCTCCACCTGCCCCTGTGCAACCCCACGGGCCGCAGTGTCCGCAGTGTCCTTGGTAAAGTCGACTGTATTCACGTCTACATTCTGTGAGTGTGGGTATAGGTGGGAGTGGAGGAGAGGACTTACTTTCTGGGTTTATGGGCACGGTGTGGTGTCAGCCCATTTGGAAGCAAAACCTAGATATGGAGGGGGCCAGACGAACAGGACCTGGGAATGCACAGGACCCCCTGAAGCAGGCCGGGGATCTGAGTGATCTTGCTGTATCTAAGCTGACATTGGAACATCAACAGTGTGAAATCCCATGACCCCCGCTGCCCTGCACCTGCAACCCTCAGGCTAGACCTTGGACCGTCTACAACACGAGTCAGGCCCAACCTGCCCTGGAAATCGTCGTAGGAGGTTCCAGCTCAGTGCCCAGAGACAGCCCCCACATCCCACCCCATCAGGTAAGCTCAGGCTGGAGCAGGCATGTAAGCAACACCCCTCATTCCACCCCTGTACACACGCATAACCCCATCCGCCTGCGCCCTGCCAGTCTGACCAGCACAGTCCTGGGGACAGGAGCGTGGTGGAGGAGCTGCAGGTGGGGGCCAGAGGAGCCTCCACAGAGAACAAAAGCCAGGGTCAGCCAGAGACAGGACACCAGAAGAGACAGAGGAGATCAGAGACCAGAGGAACAGAGAAGAGGCCCCAGAGCAAAGCAAGGAACAGCCAAGGCACCAGGACATGGATGCAGTGGAGCCAGGGGGACGTGGCTGGGCCAGCGTGTTGGCGTGCAGGCTTTGGAAAGCCATCAGCAGGGCGCTGTTTGCAGAGTTCCTGGCCACGGGGCTGTATGTGTTCTTTGGCGTGGGCTCAGTCATGCGCTGGCCCACAGCACTTCCCTCCGTGCTACAGATTGCCATCGCCTTCAACCTGGTCACCGCCATGGCTGTGCAGGTCACCTGGAAGGCCAGCGGGGCCCACGCCAACCCCGCCGTGACGCTGGCCTTCCTCGTAGGCTCCCACATCTCTCTGCCCCGTGCTGTGGCCTATGTGGCTGCCCAGCTGGTGGGGGCCACGGTGGGGGCTGCTCTGCTTTATGGGGTCATGCCGGGAGACATCCGAGAGACCCTTGGGATCAATGTGGTAGGTGCAGGGAGGGGCACCTGGAGGGCCAGGAGGCGGGAATGCGCACAAGTGGTGCAGGTGGAGGCCAGGACGGAGGCGAGGGAGCAAAGGAGGAAACAAGTCAGCTGCAGGCTCCACATCCTCCCAGGCTGGGCCCCAGGACCCAGAGGACTGGGACTTTGACCTCAGTCTAGGCAGAATAGAAATGGGATAGTGGCGCGAAGAACAGGTGGAGAAGGAAGAAGCCACATAAAGGGGAAGGAATAGAAGGACCAGGCATTTAAGGGTAGACGCGGCCAAGGGAGTGCGGGGACTGTGGGCAGAGAAGGGGACCCCATGAGGACTTCATTTTTCTCCTAGGCTCTACCCACGTCCTCTGCTCTCCGATTGTCCCCAAGTTCTTCCCTCCACCTCGAGGCCTGCCTCACTCGCCCCTTCTCCATTTCCTAACCATCTGTGTTCCACCTTCTTCCCCCAAATCTCCTCCTTCCACACCTGCTGCCAGTCTCCTCTCAAGCAAGCCTCCTGAACCACTGGCCCCAACCAACCCACTAGTGGGGCGGGAGGAGCGCCACTCACTTCTGCAGGGAGCAAGGGTCCCGAGCAGATATGGACCCCTCTGCACAGACCTCCCGAAGTCCTGAAGCTGGGCGGCAGTGAGGTGTCACCCACTTCCAGCTGAGGAGACCAGGCCCAGTGACAGGGGTTTCTCTGTGTGTCCGTGGGCAGAGCCCGCGTCTAGTCCACAGTAACTCCCTCCGTCCAGGTCCGGAACAGCGTCTCAACTGGCCAGGCGGTGGCAGTGGAGCTGCTTCTGACCCTGCAGCTGGTGCTCTGTGTCTTCGCTTCCACCGACAGCCGCCAGACATCGGGCTCTCCGGCCACCATGATTGGGATCTCTGTGGCACTGGGCCACCTCATTGGGGTAAGGAGCAGAGGGGACACCGTGCACATGCACACACCGGGTCCATCCCCGGGGAAACTGTGGAGCCCCGAAGGCCAGGCAGTGTCCCTCCCTGAGCCCCTCGTGCCTTGAAGCCAAAGTGGTATCCCCTGCACTCTAGGCCCAGGATATGGCACTACAGAGGCCATGGCTGGGGCTAAGGCTCTGAGCCAGGACTGAGAAATGATCCCCTCTCAGGCCCGCCTTAAACCTTCTCCCACCCTGACCAGATCCACTTCACTGGCTGCTCCATGAATCCAGCCCGCTCCTTCGGCCCTGCTATCATCATGGGGAAGTTCACAGTCCACTGGGTGAGCCCCTGTGCTGGCAGCCCGGGGGAGGGAAGGGAGCCTGAGTTACCTATAGACGGTGGGCTTCACTCGCAGCTTCCCTAAGCTCAGAAGGCCAGGGTGAATGTGCTGGCTGGGACTTCCTTTCTTTTCGGCTTCAGTCTCCCAGGATACCCAGTGGACTGGCAAGAAATGGGCCAGGGCAGGAGCTGCAGCCTTGGCCCAGACTTTTCAGTCCTGGCTGTTTCCTTATTCACTTTCTCCAGCTGGACCAATTTTCAAACTTGGATAAAGAAAAAGACAAACAGAAATAGACACACACACCAGCAGAGACAGAAACAGCAATAGCCAGGACTCATGGCTAAAACGGGGGAAGTGAGAGGAAAGAGGCGGGGGTGGGTGAGGAGACTGGCCCCAGGCCCCAGCCACGGCTGCAGAGCCTGGGCTCAGCCCCAGGGAGGGCAGGGAGAGCAAGGGGCAAGGTCCCCTTACCTTGTGGGCTTGGGAGACACGACTCGTGATTCTCAAATTTAGCAGCTTACAGACAGTTGAGGGAGACCTGGGAGATCCAGTTGGCACTAGGGAAGCAGGCAGCGGTCCCAGAGCCACCGGTGGTCCTGAGAGCTCCTGGGTGGGGTGACGACATCCTTCTCCTCAGGTCTTCTGGGTGGGGCCCCTGATGGGAGCCCTCCTGGCCTCGCTGATCTACAACTTCGTCCTGTTCCCCGACACCAAGACCCTGGCCCAGCGGCTGGCTATCCTCACAGGCACTGCAGAGGTGGGGACAGGGGCAGGGGCAAGGGCAGGGGCAGGGGCGGAGCCCCCGAAGAAGGAATCCCAGCCGGGTTCGGGAGCCGTGGAGATGGAGAGTGTGTGAAACAGCCTAGGCCTGGCCACGCCCTTGGGCTTTCTGCCTTGCAGGGCCTGCCTGGAGGTTCTTCCTGGGGGTGGCGGGAGGGGGAGGCTTGACCTCTTGTCCTGACCAGGTGGGCCGGAGGGGACAAGCCCTATCCCTGGCATTACATTTCTAGGTAGAATCTGGGAGTGAATTTGTCCCATTCCCTCTCCGTAGGGCTTCCCCACCTCTCAGTGGGACAGAGCAGAGGGAGGCAGGGGATTTAGGATCGCCCTCCCCTCCTCTCACCCATCGGACCCCATAGGAGTCCTGACCCCCAGATACTCAAGTCTTGGGGAAGAAAGGAATGGGAGCCCAGACAGCCACTCTGCTTAGACGTGGGAGCTATAGGGACCTCAGGGAGCCCCAACTTCTTACCTACCCAGGAAACCCTTGGTCCGGAGGGGACAGGCTGTCTGGAGGAATCAGGCCCTGGGATAGCCTCTGAGCTCCTGGGTGGGGGTTTCTCTGCCCTTGGGTGTGGTTTTGGGGGGTATATTTCCTCCTTCAGACTGGGGGCTTCCTGAGGACAGAGACTGCTCTACCAATAGATCTTTGTTTGTTTGTTTTGAGACAGAATCTTGATCTGTTACGCAGGCTGGAGTGCAGTGGTGCGATCTCGGCTCACTGCAACCTCTACCTCCTGGGTTCAAGGGATTCTCCTGCCTCAGCCTCCCAAGTAGCTGGGATTACAGGTGCCCGCCACCATGCCCAGCTAATTTTTTGTATTCTTAGTAGAGATGGGGTTTCACCATATTGGTCGGGCTGGTCTCAAACTCCTGACCTGAGGCGATCTGCCCACCTCGGCCTCCCAAAGTGCTGGGATCAGACATGAGCCACCACGCCCGGCCTCTCCCAATAGGTCTTTATTCCTCACTCCTCCAAAAGCTCTGGAGAGGCCCCCACCCTTGAGAAGAACTGACACAGAGAAGAACATTTTCTCAGGCTCGTAGAGGGGTGGCATAGAGGAAGGGAGGTTTGAGCCAGACAGGCCTTTCCCAGGGGAGCCTCCTCCCAAGTGCTTGCCCCAGCTCCCACCCCACAGCCCACTCTCAGGCAGGAACAATCCTTAGAGGGGAAGTGCCCATCTAGTCATTGATTCATGACCCGGGTCAAAGAAGCCATCTCCAGGCTCTCCGTCAGCATTACAGGATCCCCAAAAAGCTGTTGAATAAGCCCTAAGGGTGGTAGGAACCCAGGAGGGACCCAGGAAACTAAGATTTGAGATTCAGTGCCTCTGAAAGACTACCAGAATCTGAATTGGTTTAATAGTTAAAGGCTGCTGTAGACTTATTCTGCCCACAACTTGGGGTCCTATCTGGATCTCGGCTTCTCCAGCTGTAAAATGGACACACAATCCTCCTCCAGGGCCTGCTGTGAAATCAAGAAATTGGAAAATACTTTCAGAAGTTAAAATGCTAGAAAAACAACCCCAATAAATGATGATTATTGTTGCTGTTACTGTAATTATTGGGTTTGAAGACAATTGCTGTTGGTAATGAGAGGGAGGAGGGGAAAAGAGAGAGAGAAAGATGACTGAGAGGGAGGGAAGAGAGACTGGGTTTTCTCTCACATCATTGGATCTACTTAACCAGGGACCCTGTGTCCTCTTCTCCTGGGTCAGCTGACCTTGAGCCTTTGTGGGTGTGAGGGGCTGTGGGAGGGCCCTGGAATGAAGAGGCGAGCCAATAAAATCAGTTCTTCTCATCTCTATGACGCCCATCACTATGGTACCCTAAGATGCAGCAGCCAAATTCATATAAAAGATGGGTCCTGGCGGCCAGGCGCGGTGGCTCACGCCTGTAATCCCAGCACTTTGGGAGGCTGAGGCGGGCAGATCACAAGGTCAGGAGATCGAGACCATCCTGGCCAACATGGTGAAACCCTGTCCCTACTAAAATATAAAAAATTAGCCGGGCGTGGTGGCACGTGATTGTAGTCCCAGCTACTTGGGAGGCTGAGGCAGGGGAATCACTTGAACCCGGAAGGTAGAGGTTTCAGTGAGCCGAGATCACGCCACTGCACTCCAGCCTGGTGACAGAGCAAGACTCTGTCTCAAAAAATAAAAAAAAAAAATGGGTCCTGGCCTGGTGCGGTGGCTCCCACCTGTAATCCTAACACTTTGGGAGGCCAAAGTGGGAGGATCGCTTAAGGCCAGGAGTTGGAGACCAGCCTGGACAACATGGCAAAACCCTGCCTCTACAACAAATTAAAAGCTTAGCCAGGCATGATGGCTCACACCTGTAATCACCAACATGTTGGGTGGCCCAAGCAGGAGGATTGCTTGAGGCCAGGAGTTTGAGACCATCCTGGGCAGCATAGTGAAACTTCATCTCTATTATTTAAAATAAAAAATTAATTAAATTAAAATACAAACAAAAGATAGATCCTTTTTAATGATATCTCCTGAGGGACTGGGGATGGGGGAAAGGCTGCCCAAGTCTTCCAAGGGCAGCGTGGCAGGCCCAGCCTGTGACCAGTGCAGCAGCTGAATCCCTGGTGTTCATGGCCCCAGTAGCTGTGCTCAGCGTTCTGTAATATCAGTGCAGATACTACTCACATCTCTCCAAGCTGGGCCCCACTCATCCATCTTCACAATCTCTTAGAGTCCAAGGCTGCCTGTGTCCTTTTATGAGCAGGGAGAGCTGGGTGTCTGTATGTATGCATGTATGAGAGCGTATGTGTAAACACAGGACATGATTGACTTGCTCAAGGTCACCCGGTTCAGGAGCACGAACACTTAAGGTCTCCCGAGCTCCCAGTTTAGAATTTTCCAAAATAGAGCTCCTGGGGGGCTGATACAAGCTGCAGCCCCAGGAAGGAAGGAAACAGGAACTAGAGGATTGAAGGGGATGGGGGTGTGGAGCTCCTACAGTAGGCTCTTAAGCTCCTTGACAAATGATCACTGCTTTTTGTCCCCAGAGCCAAGCACACACTGGGTGCTCAATATAAGTTTGATGAATGAATAAGGCTGGGCAGTTGGGGAGGACGGGAGGCAGTAATAGATCAAGAGGAGAAAATTTCAGGAGTTACAGCTCCAAATAAGCCAGTATGACAGCAGCTGAGAAGCCTATGCTTCCAGGCAGGGGCTGGGGAGAGGGTGCATCGCCAGATATTTGCTGTTCCACCCACAATTTCAGAACAAGCTTCACAACGTCTGTCCCAGGAACTTACAGGCCAAAATATGAGGGGTTGCCTGAAGAGAAAGCTGAGGGGCTATTTTCACTAACAGTTCTTCAAAGCAGTTCGCTGTCAGGACAGAGCAGGAGGGAATAAGTTTCCTGAGAAGTGGGGAATTAGGTTAGCCTCTGAAGAGCATCCAAGGTTAGACGTGGAAATAAGTAACCAAAGGTTCGCTTCCCCTCCTCTGGAGCCCTTTAATAGGACAGCAGGCCATCTGTTTGGATGAGGGAAGGGCTGGCCTTTGGAGAGCTGAA
Source organism: Nomascus leucogenys (assembly GCF_006542625.1). Taxonomy (NCBI): domain Eukaryota; kingdom Metazoa; phylum Chordata; class Mammalia; order Primates; family Hylobatidae; genus Nomascus; species Nomascus leucogenys. Next base: position 2,184,638 of record NC_044388.1, on the reverse strand, counting down.
TCTCAGTAGCTCCAGCTGGGGGAAGCAGACTTCATTGGCATAGCCCCTGGGCCTGGATGGGGGCAGGGGACATGGGGAGGACAGAGACCCAACCAGGCCAGCCCTTGGTGTGCATTCCCTTCCTCCTGTTTGTCAGGGAAGTTTTTAATTAATGGTGTGTAATCTGATCTGACCCTTCTCCCTGCTGAGCACTGCCTTCAATCAGTGGAGCCATCTGCAATTGCAATTCATAATTCTCCCAAAAGGGAGGGGGACTCGGGCCGGGTGCCTTGGTGATTAATACAATTAGCCTTTTATGTTGATGATTGTCTTAGCAGGAGCAGATGATGCTGTGCTGGGAGCCTGGGCGGTTGTGTCCCGATTGGCTGGCAGGAAGCCCCTCTCCGCTTCCCACCCCCACTGTTCATCTTCAACCTACTACCTCCAGGTATAAAGAGGACAGGCCTCATCTGGGGCCATACTGTGCAAGGGGGAAAAGGCCAGGAAAGGGTCGGGCTCTGAGCCACATTTGGTCTCCTAGGACTGAAGGAAGGGTAGAGTCACACCATGATCTGGGCGCTTTTACATTCCAAAGAAAATCACTTTCACCTAAAGGATTGTGTGGATCAAAGTTAAAAAAAAAAAAACTACATAAACGTAGATCAGGAGTTGACAGGGTTTAAATATAGGCTCAGGCACTTAGCAGCTGTGTGAACTTGGGCAAGTTACTTAAGGATCCTGAGCCTCACTTTCCTCATCTGGAGGATGGAGTACAGTCAAAAGGGTGCTGGAAGAACTACATGAAATGTGTGTGTGTTTCACACCATGCCTGACAGGCAGTCAGATCTCAATCAGTGGTAGCTATTTTTACCACCATCATCATTGCGGTAGATTGCGTTCTGTCTGCGTAAGTTCAGCTACTTCCCCTGCAGTTTCTAATGAGGCCTGGGCTATTACTAAAGAAGGGATCACATCCTTCCCATACCCCAGGCTTAGCTTGAGCTGAGGGGGGATGGGGGGGAGAGAGTTTATGAGTGTATTTGGGGGAAAGGGGGAATCACAGAAGAGGAGTCAAGAATTAAAACATAAAAATTAAACACAAGAAAGAGGCCGGGCTTTGTGGTTCACACCTGTAATCTCAGCACTTTGGGAGGCCAAGGCGGGTGGATCACTTGAGGTCAGGAGTTTGAGACCAGCCTGGCCAACAAGGTGAAACCCCATCTCTACTAAAAATACAAAAATTAACCAGGCGTGGTGGCATATGCCTGTAATCCCAGCTACACCTGAGGCTGAGGCAGAAGAATTGTCTGAACCTTGGAGGCAGAGGTTGCAGTGAGCCGAGATCACGCCACTGCACTCCAGCCTGGGCGACAGAGCAAGACTCAGTCTCAAAAAAAAAAAAAAAAAAAAAGCGAGAAATAAGGGCCTTCTCATAACGGAGAAGTGGAGCACTGAAGTGATCACACTGGGAGAGTTGGGAGACTCCGGGAATGGAGGTAAGAAGTGTGGGTGGGATGGAAAAGAGGTGAAAAGAAGCAAGCTTTGAAGATTTGGAATTTCACATGAAAGCTAAGTAAACGAAAAGGGAGCTGACATCAGAGCTGAGAGTTAAAGGGGTAACACAGACCAAAATCACTGTGATCGATAATGAGGTCAAGTGATCTGAAACAAGCAGATCTGGGTTTTAATGGGAGACTCCACCAGGTCAGGGGAGGGGATCAGCTAAGTCCCTCTGGCCACACAGTGCTGTTTTCTGTGACCCGAAGCAACACCAGGGAGTGCAGGAAACAGGCCCAAGGAGAAGACAGTTCGATGCTTGATACTAAGAGGGATTTTAACTGACAGCTTAGTGCCAGGCCCTCTCAATGTCAGAGAGGAAGATGGGGAGGGAAGAAAAGAGGGAAGAAGTTAAGGGCTAATCAAGATGAAGCATCCGGCCAAGCTGTGACCTCTCTGGGCAGCTGTGGCAGGGGGTCAGCATAGCCAAGATCCGTAATCACTTCTCAGGGAGAGGCAGCTACACTACAGCGCAGTCATATATTTAGCAAAAGCTGGGGAGGCAAGGCATGGTTAGTGAATGGGGTTTATGGGAGTGGGGAGTCCAATAGCACTAATTAATAGGCTGCAGTTAATTAGCAGAAAAGGGGAAAATGAAAAACAATGTTTCAGAGCTCTGACTGAAACCCATAAAGGGGCAGCTATTGCCAGAGCTGCAGGTGGAGACGGCCAGAGACAAAGGCAGGGACAAATAACTCCCGCTCCGCCCCCATGGACAGATGAAACAAGCTCCAGCCAGGCCAGCGTGTGGCAGGCCAGGTCTCACTAACGCAGGCCTCCATAACAACTGTTTTAGTACTCACTGAGTGGTTAAGTTAAATATTAAAAGCCAAGAGAGCCAGTGCCCTTATACAAAGGCTGGACTATAACAAAAGGCCACCAAGAGTTTTGCCTAGGTTGCTAGGAACGGTGGCTCACGCCTGTAATCCCAGCACTTTGGGAGGCCAAGGCGGGCGGATCACGAGGTCAGGAGATCGAGACCATCCTGGCTAACACGGTGAAACCCCATCTCTACTAAAAATACAAAAAAATAGCCAAGCGTGGTGGCAAGCGCCTGTAATCCCAGTTACTTGGGAGGCTGAGGCAGGAGAATCGTTTGAACCCGGGAGGCGGAGGTTGTGGTGAGCTGAGATCGCACCATTGCGCTCCAGCCTGGGCAAAAAGAGTGAAACCCTGTCTCAAAAAAAAAAAAAAGAGTTTTGCCTAGGCCTTTCCTAGGCCTTAAAGCATGACAAAATAACGAAAGAATTATTAACAGGACCTGTTTAGGATTAAACAAGTTTATTGGGGGTCTGAAGGACTCCCCAAACCTCCATGATTTAGCAGGAGACAATGGGTAATCACCCCATCACCTGGACCTATTTAAATTAAGTAAATTTACTGAGGCTCCAGGGGAAGGTCTTCAGGACTCAGATCTTAGTTATAGATTAAAAGAAGTTATGTCTTTAGATGAATGCACACTTACACACAGACATCTAGCTTAGAAGGTATATAAGCTCTGGAAAACTTTGTAATTTTGAGTTGGTGTGGTGATAATTTCCAGGCCTTCTCCCTGTAACCGGTTACAGACATGAAAACTCCCTTCTTTCCCAGTTCACCTGCATCTCATTATTGGGCCACGAAAATAAGCATCCCGACCCTGGGTTTGATCTGGGAACAAGGGCCCAGCCTGTGGTGAGGGAAGAGGCCAGGACAGCAGTCAGGGGCATCTGGTTCTGGGGCAGCAGGCTGGAGGGGCTTTCTCTGGAAATACGCTCTGTCCCTCCCTAACTGCCTGGCACAGCCCGAGTCCCAGCTCTCATGTCAGGACCTTAAGGCTCTGTGAGCTCCCCCAGCACTCTGCACCACCTCTAGCCCAGCACTGAACACGTGACTTCATAGTTATTTGAACATCTGCCTCTAACAGGAATATCTCCTTAAACAAAATGATATTTTTAGTCTACTTCTAATTTCAGGGCAACATGTTCCTTATCTTTACTATCTGTCCTATGAGACAGGCTTCCTTTTTTTGTTGGTCCCCAAATCATGGCCTTTCATTTTCAAAAGAGGAAAGACCTTCCTCTGATATTCTTGATGAGTGAGGTGGTCAAAGGATTGCAACACCCACTCCCAAAACCCAGCCCAAACAGAATGTCAGAAACCTCTCATCTCTCATGTGTTAAAGCAGCCTGGCGTCTACCAGGATGTACTGTTGTTACTTCGGTCAGATCATCACTGATTCACAGTGGCTTTCCCCTAACGGCTCTGGGGTCATGACTGGGTCCGGTCTTGATCCTGCCCCACACATTGCTTGTCTGCTTCTTCATGCTGTGTGTCTTGGACTGAGCCTTGCTTTCTCTGCTTTTCCTATGCTGTAGCTTCCTTTCAGACCAGGGGGAGCTTCCTGTTTTAATCTCTCTTTGACCACAGCAAAGTCGCTGTTTTCTTGGCCTGCACAGCTGGTCCGTCCAACAGCCTATCTCACATGAATAACTAACACTTCCAACCCAAATAACATTGATTACAAGATGCACTACTATTTTATGAGCTACTGAGGAACACTGCATTATATTAGTAAGATGCCATGGATTATAAGATGTCCCAATTCTCAGAGATATTAACAATATTTTCCAAAGTGCATCTTTTCAATCAATGAAATGATAATTTCTTTCTTTCTTTCTTTCTTTTTTTGAGACGGCGTTTCACTCTTGTTGCCGAGGCTGGAGTGCAATGGCGCGATCTTGGCTCACCGCAACCTCCGCCTCCCGGGTTCGAGAGATTCTCCTGCCTTCAGCCTCCCGAGTAGCTGGGATTATAGGCACGTGCCACCATGCCCGGCTAATTTTGTATTTTTAGTAGAGACGGGGTTTCTCCATGTTGGTCAGGCTGGTCTTGAACTCCCGATCTCAGGTGATTCGCCCGCCTCGGCCTCCCAAAGTGCTGGGATTACAGGTGTGAGCCACTGTGCCCGGTCTAAATCTTGGCTTTTTACATGGGGTTTTAATGAAAAGAGGAATGGAAGGCTGAAGTGGGGACCATCTTAGGTGTCTTCCTCCTCCCAGGGGGATGGATACATTGCCCCCATATGCTCTCAACTCTGCACATCTCTTGCTGTACCAGCTTTTAAGCACCCAGGCCACCCCTCACAGTGAACGTCCACTGAAGAGAAGCCAGCCCCCTTTTTTCACAGAGGCAAAACAAACACAAACCACACCAAGCTGGGACCATAGTTTTAAGGAGATAGAGCCTAGCACTCCAACACCTTTTTTTTTTTTTTTTTTTTTTTTTTGAGACGGAGTCTTGCTCTGTGCCCCAGGCTGGAGTGCAGTGGCGCGATCTCGGCTCACTGCAAGCTCCGCCTCCCGGGTTCACACCATTCTCCTGCCTCAGCCTCCCGAGTAGCTGGGACTACAGGCGCCCGCCAACACACCCGGCTAATTTTTTGTATTTTTAGTAGAGACGGGGTTTCACTGTGTTAGCCAGGATGGTCTCGATCTCCTGACCTCGTGATCCGCCCACCTCGGCCTCCCAAAGTGCTGGGATTACAGGCTTGAGCCACCGCGCCCGGCCTCCAACACCATTTATCCAACCACTTCCCACCCCACTGGGTTGTTTTCCCCGGAGCCTCCGGAGCAGTGTCAAGAGAAGATGCAGAGATTAGTCATTTCCTCCTAATCGGGCTAAGACAGCTCTGCTAAGCTGCTGGCTGCAGGTGATTCCCGATACCGTTAAAGCAAAGCAGCTGGAAAGGGCTTAGCCCTTTAATGCCGGCAGCTGTATCTTCACAGTGCGGCTGCTCTGCTGAGGGGCTGGACTCTGTCCAGAAGCACTAGGCGTTTAGCCCCATTCAATGTATATTAACCTAGGAGGAGAGAGCAGCCAGCTCCCTGGGAGGAAGGGAGGTGGTTCCTTTAAGCACCTCCACCCCTGGGCTTTGCTTCCTAATGAGAAAGAAAAATCTCAGCCCCTTTGAATCTCTCTCTACCAAAATCTGGACAAACTATCATCTCACTGGCAGAAAGAGCTTTTCTCTGTGGCGGGAGCAACTCCATTTTAAAAGCTAACCTAGTAACAGATCCACTTGTTAGTTTTGACAACAAAAAGACTTTAGGTCACTAACCATGGAGACTCATTCTCCCTTGAGCTGGTTTTTTTCCTTTGAGGTCTAAAGTAGTCTTCAGATCCCAGGTATGCATATGTGTGGACGCAGCACACTGACCTCCCCTTCTTGGAGGGCACTGGGCCCTAGGGTTGATGAGGGAGAATGCTGCACAGCCCTCGGAAAGCCCTGGCGCAAAGCAGGCTGTGAAGAGAGATCACTCGAAGACTTCTTACTCAAAGCCAGATGGTGAGCATGAGACAGGGTGAGAGCTAATGCCACTCAGGGGGAAAGCCAGTAAGTTAATCCACTGACACGCTTCTAGAAGCAGGCTGATGGCTCTGACTCCGAGACTTGCCTGTCCTTGGCTTTGAGCCTCAGAGTACACAGGATGCACAGGGGTGGCCTGAAAACAGACTGCCACCAGGAGCAACCTCAAGTGCTCACACAACTCGTCTTGCTCCTTCCACACAGAAAACAGCGCTACATCACCAAGCCCAGGTCTTCCATTCTCCCAGACAACCATTAGGAAATTCTGCCCCACGTGCCGTCTCCAGCAGTTTGGGCCTCCCTGCTCTTTCTGGGTCATCTGCTGAGAACGCATAATGAGAATGCATACTACATCCACATACATAGGGTCCTCAGTGCAATCTGCGGCTCTAGGTTGGGTGTGACTTACAAAGTTCTTAGGATAATGGGGAGAACTCCTGCAATGTAAATGATCATCTCTTTCTACAGCGCTGCTCATTTTATAGTTGCTCACTTTGCAGAACAAGATCCTTCCTTGCATGGAATGTGAATAACACTGGCTCCAAGCAAAGGCCATTTACTAGTACTTAAGTACCTAATAATACACTTACAGGCCCCACAATGCTCTCTGAAGTCTGAAATAGCAAGCACCAGGGTTAACCTTCAGACTAAGCTGTAACTCCCAGATTCTAACCCCAGGTAAGCTACACATTAGTTGGTAGGAGTTTGGGCCAAATCACCTCTCTGAATATGTTAACTAGGATAGTATCACCTGTCCTGCCCCACCTCTGGTGGGTGAAGTGAGATCAAGTAAGATGATAAATGAAAGCACTCCGTACATGGTAAATCACCATATTAAATTCCCTAGAGACTTTATGGGGAATCAGTTCCTAATTCCATCTTCAGTGATGACCAGAGAAGATTTAACTGGTTCTTTATTATAAGTCTAAATATCCATTTACATGTGTTTGAGCCTAGCACACAGATGGTACCCAACTGTGTGACTGTGTGAGATATGAGAGTAATGCTGCATAAAAAACAATGCAGCTAAATGAAGCCTGGCAAGAGTTACAGAGGGAGAAAGGTAGACAAAAGGAAAAATTCCTGCTTCCAACTAAGAGTCCCTGAAAAGTAGCATCCTTCCCCATCCCACACAATTGCAGAGGACAAAGCTCCACATGCTACAAGGTTATTCCTGGTGACGTCAAGCTGTCTTCCACCTGACTTTGTGAACACAAACGATCAACAAATACAGCTCTGAGAACCAGTGTGTAATAAACTACCCAAGTTAGGGACCTCCTGGCCTGGCGCCTTCACTTATTTACAAAATATACCTGCTACAGGGGGCATATAAAAAAATTACCAAGTTCTTAGGTTAAGTGGCCATTCTCCAAACCCTGTTTACACTAGAAGCACAATGGCTAACATGCCCCAACTCTGCATGACTGAAAGCTTTTTCCATCAGTGGCTGAAACCTGAGTCATCACCCAGACTATCATCAAAGCACATTGATCAAGAACCTACTGTGTGAGCTGTGCCACCCTCACGTCTCACATCTGGGCATCCACACCAGCTCTTGCCCTGCTCGTGCTGAGAGCCTAAGAAAAGGTGACGCAAGACTGAACCCCTTGGCATGCCAGGCATAGCAGTGGGACCTCTAAATGCTTTTCCAAGAGGAAATCACTTACTATGTGTAATGTACGTATGTGTGTATGTATGTATCTATGTATTATTCCGTTCTCACACTGCTAATAAAGACATAACCAAGACTGGATAATTTATAAAGGAAGGAGGTTTAATTGACTCCCAGTTCCACATGGCTGGGGAGGACTCAGGAAACTTACAATCATGGCAGAACGGGAAGCAAACATGTCCTTCACATGGCAGCAGCAAGAAGTGCAGAGCGAAAGGGGGAAAAGCTCCTTATAAAACCATCAGATCTCGTGAGAACTCACTATCACGAGATCACCATGAGGGTAACCGTCCCCATGATTCAATTACCTCCCACTGGGTCCCTCCCACGACGACTCGTGGGGATTATGGGAACTACAATTCAAGATGAGATTTGGGTGGGGACACAAACCATATCAATCTATTTGAAGCTAGATAGGTGTGGGGGTAGACCCTACCATAACAACACAAAAGCAGCAAGCCTGATATCTTTGCTCCCTGTACTCACTCAGCTCTCCTTGTCATTTTGTGCTGCCTAATAATTTAAGCAACAACTGACTCGGCACAGCGGCTCATGCCTGTGATCCCAGCGCTTTGTTGGGAGGCTGCAGCAGGAGGATCACTTAAGTCCAGGAGTTTGAGACCAACCTGGGCAACATAGTGAGACCTTGTCTCTATAAAAAATTTAAAAATTAGTTGGGCATGGTGGGGCATGCCTGTTGTCCCAGCTACTTGGGAGGCATAAAATAAATAATAAAATAAGAAGAACACAAGACCACTTTCAATGCCACAGGTTCAGTTCATAACCAAAAATGAGTACTTTTTTCCCCGGTAAATCAATTGTGCACCCTAAACGTCCTCTGACCAAAACTCACATTCCTTCTTCTATCTCTGCAAGCAATGAATTCACCTTCTTAAGGAAGGATAAGTTGTTAAACACCCACTAATAAACTCAAATTGTTGCAGCTGAATCCAGCCATGTAATGCTTGCCCAGTTAGATAAACATCAAACTAGGGAGTCTTACATAGATCAGAGAGAATAGAGGTAAATGTCACAACTTAGAGATTCTGTTTATTAGCAAGTGCGATAGTAAAATTAAACTGCATTAAAAGGCAGGAACGTCAGAAAGAGTTAGGAGTAAGAGATGGACTGATGGCTACTCCAAAGCACTGGACCCCCTTCCACAGCCCTCACATTGAGGAGGTATAATTAAGGCGGCCCTGGAAAGTCGGGCTGTTCCGCAGGCAGTACTGTTAAAGAAGTTGAAGGTGGGTATATATTTCCCTTTGCTGTTATCAGAATTATTTTCATGGCTAAGGTCTCTTGGCCTAGCCCAAAAACTGAGCAAATGGTTGCCAACATTTGACACACAGGACTGTTTCCTTTTTCGTTAATGGACCATTGGTTCCTGCATAGGGTAGCCTTGCCTTCACTAATGTTACACAATCCATTTACTTCCTCTACATTAGTGACTGAAAATGCACCTTGGGGAGATACTACAGAACAGCAAATATGGAACCAGGCCAATGCTAGGATTGCAAAGACATAAGAAAAGAGGTAGCATCTAGGGCAGTTTTAAAAGATAAGGCCTAGCAGGCGTGTGTGAAAGGGGGTATGGGACCCATCCTCTGTCAATTTACTGAGGCAGATGGGCCCTGCTGTGAAGCTGCCCCCTCCTGGGAAAAAAGCCAGTAGGTTGCCTCCTCTCTCCACAGTTACATATTAAGCCTGCAACTGTTTACGTTCAATCTCAGATACATTCTGTTTACCAGCTTCAGAGTTCCAAGTGCAGGTGCCCTCAGTTAATCATCCCAGCTCACTCCAGAGTCACTTCCAGCAGTGAAGGATGTTCTAGGCAGTCAGCCAGCCAGCGGCAATTTTTTTTTTTTTGTCTGCACCATTCTGGTCCCTAAAGACTTGTTTAAAAAGTTGTTGTTGTTGTTTTATTTTTTAAGTACAGTCACACACTACATAACGTTTTGATCAATAATGGATCCCATATACAACGGTAGTCACGTAAGATTATAATAACCATAGTTTTACTGTACCCTTTCTATGTTTACATACATAAATACTTACCATGCGTTACAACTGCCTACAGTATTCAGAACAGTCACATGATGTGCAGTTTTGTAGCCTAGGAGCAATAGGCTATACCATACAGCCTAGGTGTGTAGTAGGCCGCACCATCCAGGTTTGTTTAAGGACACTCAGGTTCACACAACAATGAAATCACCTAATGAAGCACCTCTCAGAATGTATCCCCGTCATTATGCAACTCATGACTGTGGTTTCTTTAAACAAGACAAGAGAGGAATAGGACAACTCTACGACTCCAGTTTGGACAAAGAGAGACTGGATGAGAAATGAAGAAACAAACTCCCGGTGGTGGTAAGCCCGGGGTGGGTCCAGAGAGTGGGAAATGGGGATGAACAACAGAGTCAAGACACTTTGAAGGAAGTAATTTTTTTTTTTTTTTTTTTTTTGTGACAGGGTCTCACACTCTGTCACCCAGGCTGGAGTGTAGTGGCATGATCTCAGCTCACTGCAACCTCCGCCTCCCAGGCTCAATTTTCCCACTTCAGCTTCCCAAGTAGCTGGGACCACAGGCGTGCGCCAACACACCCAGTTAATTTTGTATTTTTTGTAGAGACAGAGTTTGGCCATATCTCAAACTCTTGACCTCAGGTGATCCACCCATTTTGGCCTCCCAAAGTGCTGGGATTAGAGGCTACCACGCGCAGCCCCAGAAATGATTTTCTAAAAGGCATTGAAAATTACCTTGCAAGACAAGAAAACCAGCCTCATGTTCATTTTGAAAAAGCTATTTACTTTTTTTCCAAATATTATCCCAAATAGGTGTTTTACAGATAAGGGTCAATATGAAGTCAAACATTCTACAGAAGAAAATCATTTTTACAGACATTAAGAATAATTTTAACAGAAGAAAAAGCTCACATCTATCTAGATGTGGCTATGTTCCATGGGAAAATTTCAGCATCCAAAGTGCAAAGAAAAAATGACTGTGGCTTTTCTTACCACATAAAATATTGACAATCTTCCCTTATAGCCTATTCTTTATTGTTAGTTGGGATGCCAAAGGACGATATATTGACCTTAAGAAGTTGGGCTCCACTGGACAAGGTTGGGGGTATGGGGGTCAAGCATCAGAATGAATTCAATAAAAGAAAAACTGGCTTTGACCCCAAATGAACCCAAAGTTCAGCCAGCGGCACATCAGAGATAAATACAAGTTGTACTTTCACATTTACACGGTTGTGCCACTCAACATTATTAAAGACCTAATCATCAAATTAAAGCTATGCATACTCCCATCACTAGTTCTGTCCTCAATGCACCCCATTTTTATGAAAGCTCCATATTATGGCTCAGTTCACAATGGGGAATGAGAACTTCCGGTTCTTAGAAGCAGGCATCCTAAATCCTCTGGTCTAATCCTTTCTTTGCCCCGCCCTCCCACTTCCCACCCTGAGACAAGCTAATCTTATCAGATAGGTAGGGTTTCTGTCATTGTCTCACGGAAATCAGTTTAAATGAAACTAGAGAAAGATCGTTCGTTCTATGAGCAGCATTTGGCTTTAAGCCAAAGGAACAATAACCCCCTTCCCCAAAAATAATCACAACCGATTCCATACTAACCCTTCTACCCCTGGAAAGAGGTCTCATCTAAAAGCTCCCAACGATGACCAGCACAAAGTGCTGATATTCTGTGACTTGAGGAGAAGGAAGGGGAGATATATATAGTTTTAATAAAACCCTCATGCACAGTTAAACTTGAGTAAAAGCCTGGAGAATGCTAAAAGTAGTAACGAGTACAGGAGGCGGCAGAGCAGAGTACAGATGTGTCCTTTCTTGTAGTCAGTCAATGTTGCGAAGTAACAGGCAGATGTGACTTCACTTGAGCATTGGAGAAGCAAAAAAGTTGCCTTGTCGTCCTAGGTTAGTGGCAGACTTGCTTTTGCTCCCAAATCTACAATAAAAAGAGAATGAAATGGAGAAGTATTCTATAAAAAACGGTTGAATAAACAACTATAATATTACTTGATATAACCCATTATAAGTAGGAAACCCTAGACAACTATTTTGCAAGTTGCTTAAGTACTCTTAGTCACCTACAACGAGAGAGGGGAAATAGTAAAGACTTCCAGAACCTTTTTAAAGAAGGAATCCTTATAGCCCCCACATTCCCTTTTAAAGTCTAGTTGCTAGCTAAAATCGAATGCAAATTTTCTTTCAATAAGCTTTAATATAATAAGAAGTCTAAGAAAGCAGTTGTTTTTTATGTCCTAGGAAGGCCAATTCTGCATACCTGGGAGTGTTCTTGGTGAGGGTGGAACGGACTCTCTGTGACAGGGAACTAGATGAAGGAGTCTTGAGAAGCTGATGTTCAGGAGTGGTCACAGGTCCCAGTAAACTCACTTCAAAGTTCAGACATATTTTTAAGAGAGGTGGGAAAAAAGAAGGCATCTTTTTAGATGGCTAGTTTTAAGCTGATTATCCTCTGAAGAACTTAAGAGCTAAGGTTAGACATCTAGCAAAGTCCCAGAGATCATTTTTGTCATCATTCTGTAACACACTAGTGTATCTTTTGAACTCAATGAATAGCTGACACTTCCTGATTTAGGCCATTCTCTAACTCCACACTTCACAAATCTAACATCTAAACATCTGACTTTTAGCTATACTAGAAGAAGCAATATGCTCCCTTAGAAGGAACTTGCAACAATGAAAGAATGGGTCTCCAATGCCAGTGAGACTGGAGTGAAACCAGCCTATTCATATAAAATTGTTGGTTAGCAATATAAATTGGCAAAAGCCTATAAGAAATTTAAGAAATCAAGTTGGTAAAACATATCAAGATACATAAAATGTTCAAGCCATTTAATTCAGTGATTCCCACTCTTGGGAATTTATCATTAAGATAAATGCTATATTGACTATAGCATTGCTTCTAATTATGAAAAATTGAAAAATAATGTTAATACCTACTAGAACATTTAAGTAAATGATAAATAAGATTATATATGAGAAAAAGTTCTCACAACATGCTAAGTGAAATAAGAATGAATTATATTTAAACTATTATTATTATATCTTTTTTTTTTTTTTTAGACAGAGTCTCACTCTGTCACCAGGCTGGAGTACAGTGGCGGGATCTCAGCTCACTGCAAATTCCACCTCCTGGGTTCCAACAATTCTTGTGCCTCAGCCGCCCCGGTAGCTGGGATTACAGGCATGTGCCACCACACCTAGCTAATTTTTGTATTTCTAGTAGAGATGGGGTTTCACCATGTTGGCCAGGATGGTCTCAATCCCCTGACCTTGTGATCCGTCCGCCTCAGCCTCCCTCCCAAAGTGCTGGGACTACAGGTGTGAGCCACCACGCCCAGCCTATTATATCTATATTTTAAAAACATATATCCATATGGATAAAGGAGAACATGGAAAAGCGAAAAAAAATTACGATGGTAGAATTATACAAATTTTCCTTTAATGTTAGAATTTTCAAACAGCTCTAGCAAAGGCAGGAAGAGGTCACATGACTAAAACTAAAGCGGAAGTCAAGTCCCTGAAGAAGCACATCTTGGGCCTTACCTTTAATATCTGGTGTCTGTGGTGTTGAAAAGGCATTTGAGTTTTCAATGACATGTAGGGGGTCAATGTTCTCTTGCTCCACCATCATGAACTGACTCCAATACTCCAGGGGCAAGGAAAGCAGGCGCTCAACCACCTAAAAGCCAGCAAATCTGTTAGCAAACTTCCAAAGCTCAGGGCTTCCCAACTTTCTTTCATGTTATCACATTACACAAGTTCACACACACACACACGCACCTGCCTACCTTGGGTTGACGCTTGATGTCCTGTAACATTGTCACTGGGTCTGGATTGGGCACAGCATGGGCCACTATTGTAGGGCCAAAGACTTTAGCCAGATTGGCAACATCCATTTTAGTATGTGGACTCTGAGCCACTCTAAGCAAAAGAATTATTAAATTAGAAGTCTTGCTCCTTGCTTAAATGCAGACCAAAATATACATTCTAGAGAACAATTCATCCCTCATACTCCCAAACACTCAACCCACATGATTTTCCCCTTGGAAAAAAATTCCCTAACTCCCAGAACAAGTTTCTGCTGTACTCACCTCAGCAAGTGAATCATGAGGAAAGCTAATGTGTCCCTGTTGGCCTGGGGCAGTTCACCAACAGCTTGGTACATGGCAGCTATGCTGTTGTCTTCATCTGTGATTTCTGTAATTGAAAAGAAAGCACCAAGAGACCTAGACTTCTTTCCCTTGACAGCGGGCTTCCAAGTTATCGACCACAAAGTCTCATCTATACAGTAAGCTTCTGAAACTCCTGATTAGTTCATGACTACATCAGACTCTAGTTTCATTAACAAGCAGGATACTGGCCAACAGCTCAATATTAGAAGTCAGAACTTTTAAAAAATCGGCCTTTGCAGTTAGAGAAAGCAGTTGGCAACGGATGTGCTAGGAAGACAGGCATACAATTGCAGTGACTACAATTACCAAGAAGGTATTCATTCATAAGACATATTTAAGGGCCTACGATGTGCCAGGTACAAGTGCTGAGGATAAAGCAGAAGTAAACAAAGCCCTTACCTTATGGAACCTACATTCTATTGGTGGAGTCAGTCAAAAAGCAAATACCTATCAGCTAGAGTGATACATAAATGAAGAAAACAAGGCAGGCAAGAAGCTAGAAAGAAATGAGAGCCGTTAATCTAGACAAGGTTGTCAGGAAAGGTGTTTCTGGGGACAAGGTATATGAAGAGAAATGAAAGAAATAAAGGAGCAAACCATACAGTATCTGATGTAAGAGCATTCAGGTTGAGACAACACATGTGAAGGCCTTAAGGTAGGGAGTAAAGTTGGTATATTCTAAGAATTGAAAAAGCTGCAGCCTAACTGGAGAGGAAGGAAGGAAAGGAAGGGCACTGTACACAATAACGTAATGAGAAAGGAAGAGGACAGGCAAGGGTGACACGCATGCAGTTACTCATCCATCAAACTACTTGAGCACCTACTATGTTTCAGGCAGGAGCTAATAAAAAGAGGAAGGTGGCCGGGCGCGGTGGCTCATGCCTGTAATCCCAGCACTTTGGGAGGATGAGGTGGGTGGATCACCTGAGGTCAGGAGTTTGAGACCAGCCTAGCTAACATGGTGTAACACCGTTTCTACTAAAAATACAAAAAATTAGCTGGGTGTGGTGGTGGTGCACACCTGTAATCTCAGCTACTCAGGAGGCTGAGGCAGGAGAATCACTTGAACCCAGGAGGCGGAGGTTGCAGTGAGCCGATAGCACCACTGCACTCCAGCCTGGGCGACAGAGAAAGACTCCGTCTTAAAAAAAAAAAAAAAAAAAAAAAAAAAAGAGGCTGGGCACGGTGGCTCACGCCTGTAATCGCAGCACTTTGAGAGGCCGAGGCGGGCGAATCATAGGGTCAGGAGATCGAGACCATCCTGGCTAACATGGTGAAACCCCGTCTCTACTAAAAATACAAAAAATTAGCCGGGCGTGGTGGCACACACCTGTAATCCCAGCTACTCAGGAAGCTGAAGCAGAAGAATCGCTTGAACCTGGGAGACGGAGGTTGCAGTGAGCTGAGATCGCACCACTGACTTCAGCCTGGGCGACAGAGTGAGACTCTGTCTAAAAAATAAAAAATAAAAAAAAAAATAAAAAGAGTAAGAAAAACTACTGCTGTGGAGGGATTCATATTCAAGTATTACATCTGCCCTTACCTGCTGCTTCCATAAAGGCTTTGTTTAGGCGAAAGGTCAGAAGAGGTTCTTTGAGGTTTCGAAGAAAGTCTTTTAGAAGGCTACAGATAGCATGGATATCATCCACTTTGCTGAGAAGGGGTACAGTTTTCACTCTGAGGAATTTCTCTTTCAGCTCTTTTACTGTGCGGTCACAGCCGGAGATCCTATACAGGCCTGTCTATTATCAAGATGACATTTTTATTTAAAAATCTCCTAATTAACACAAATAACAAATTCACCATCTCCTACAGTTGACTCTTACCTCAGTCAGACCTCTTTGCTCAATCTCATTTACGCAATGCACAACAATGGAGGGGATCATTGGAGAAGTCTGGGACACAAAGTCTGCCAGCATTCCCTGGAAAAAAAGAGCTTTAAATTATTATTTACACCATGTAGACCAACAGATGAAGACCACATGCGAAGAACCACCTCCAATCTTATTCTCAGACTGGGACATCATGTCTACTTTTACATTCCTATTCCCAAAGCATATATGAAAACAGAGACTCTCAATTATTTTTCCTACCTCCACACCAGGACTGACTTATTATCATATATACCACACTTTTTTTTTCTTTTTCATATATACCACACTGTCATGTGAACAAGGAATAAGACCACCGGCTATAACTACCTTCTTCTCATCCACTCAAGGACAGCAGAAAACAAGCAATAATGAGGTTACAGGTATAGCCTTTAATATAAAATAATTTATTACTCTAAACAGATTTTTTTTTCTAACAGAAGAAAGCTGGAATAAGAGAAAAAAATTGTGTATACTTTCATTACTCTCAGTAAAAAAAATTATTTAACACATCTTATCGCAGTTGATTATGACACAAACCTATCTATAGGGGAGAACTCCATGGTTCTATATTAGAGTACAGAACATGTGCAAAAAAAATGTACAGGCGGCCAGGCGCGGTGGCTCACGCCTGTAATCCCAGCACTGTAGGCGGCCGAGGTGGGTGGATTACCTGAGGTCAGGAGTTCGAGACCTGCCTAACATGGAGAAACCCTGTCTCTACTAAAAATACAAAATTAGCCAGGTGTGGTGGCGCATGCCCGTAATCCCAGCTACGAGGGAGGCTGAGGCAGGAGAATCACTTGAACCCAGGAGGTGGAGGTTGTGGTGAGACGAGATCGCGCCATTGCACTCCAGCCTGGGCAACAAGAACAAAACTCCCTCTCAAAAACAAAACAAAACAAAAAAAAACGTACAGGCATGGAAGGCATGGATAAGAACTTGTAAGATCGGGGAAAATAACGTTTGATTTGCTGAAGAGTAGGTAGGAAGATAGTCATTTTGATTCTTGCTAATGTTGCTTACATAATAATTTTTTTTTTTTTTGAGATAGGGTCTTGCTCTATTCCCCAGGCTGGAGTGCAGTGGTGTGATCACAGCTCAGTGCAGTTTCAACCTCCCCACCTCAAGCAATAGTCCAACCTAGTCTCCTGAGGAGCTACAAACACAGGCACACACCACTAACCTGGCTAACCTATTTATTTATTCTTTGTAGAGATGGAGTCTTGCTTTGTTGTCCAGGCTGGTCTCAAACTCGGGCTCAAGTGATTTTCCTGCCTCAGCCTCCCAAAGTGCTGGGATTACAGGCATGAGCTACCATGCTCAGCAATAAATAATTTCTTAATGGATTTAATCAGTTTGGATTAAACTGGTGAAATATTTGGAAATAAGCAACTTAATCTTGATACCCTATTATGAAGTATGTCTAACATAAGAGCAAGAATAAAAGATAATTTTATCACAGATAAAATTATATGATAGCTGAGATTTGCTTCCAAGTAATTCATTGGACAGAGTCAGGAGGAGGCAACAACAGTATTGATAAATCAAGAACAGACATAAAGGATGGGTGCCGTGGCTCACACCTAGAATCCCAACACTTTAGGAGGCCGAGGCAGGCGGATCACTTGAGGACAGGAGTTCAAGACCAGGCTGGCCAACATGGCAAAACCCCATCTCTACTAAAAATACAAAAAAATTAGTTGAGCATGGTGGCACATGGCTGTAGTCCCAGCAACTTGGGAGGCTGAGGCATGAGAATCACTTGAGCCCAGGAGACAGAGGCTGCAGTGAGCCAAAGTTGCAACACTGCACTCCAGCCTGGACGACAGGGAAACTCTGTCTCAAAAAAAAAGAGACATTAAAAAAAGAATGGAGATGGCCAGGCGCGGTGGCTCATGCCTGTAGTCTCAGCACTTTGAGAGGCTGAGGTAGGCGGATCACTTGAGGTCAGGAGCTTGAGATCACCCTGGCCAATATGATGAAACCCCATCTCTACTAAAAAATACAACCAAAAAAAATTAGCTGGGCATGGTGGTGGTACATGCCTGTAATTTCAGGAACTTGGGAGGTTGAGGCAAGAAAATCGCTTGAGCCCAGGGGGGGCGGAGGTTGCAGTGAGCTAAGATCATGCCAGTGCACTCCAGCCTAAGCAATAGAGCCAAAAAAAAAAAAAAAAAAAAAAAAAATGGACACAAGTTAGTAATCATGGAAGTTAAGTGATAAGAACCAGGGGTTAGTTAGTTATACTAATTTCTCTAGTTTTATACATGTCTGAAATTTTCCAAAATGGGATGAAGGGGAGGAAGGAAGAAGAGGAAAGGAGAAGCAGGGAAGAGCAAGAAGGAAAACGGGGCGGGGAAAGAAGTTTGGTTTAGAAAGGTATTAAGACAGACAAACCCAAACAGGACTCTTCTACAAGTAAATATCTTACAATTCTATTCATTATTTGTGGAAAGAAATATATTTGAGATGATTCATTTTAGAACAAAAACTGACACTAAGTCTTTGAAAGGCAAATAAAGAGGCCATAAAACAATGACGGCTCGCATAAGTCATACCTCTCCAATCTTGACAGGTGTTCCTATCAGGGTAGGAATGCAGGGAAGGGGACAGCGGTCCCGACATTCTGGATGAGAGACCACACGACAATCTCGACACTTCAGAGATAATTTGCCAAATTTTATCCGCTTTCCACATGGAACACAGGATTCAGGTTTAATAACCTGGGATAAAACAGGGCAGAAGGAATAGAGTGATATGAATTAGAAAATTATCACATAATCAACTAACTTTTTTTTTTTTTTTTTGAGACCGAATCTCACTCTGTCACCCGGGCTGGAGTGCAGTGGTGTGATTTCAGCTCACTGCAACCACTGCCTCCCAGGTTCAAGCGATTCTTCTGCCTCAGCCTCCTGAGTAACTGGGATTACAGGTGCCCACCACTACGCCCAGCTAATTTTTCGTATTTTTAGTAAAGACAGGGTTTCACCATGTTGGCCAGGTTGGTCTCGAACTCCAGACCTTGTGATTCACCCACCTCGGCCTCCCAAAGTGCTGGGATTACAGGTGTGAGCCACTGGGCCTGGCCTTTTTTGTCTGTTTTTGAGACAGAGTTTCACTCTTGTTGCCCAGGCTGGAGTGCAATGGCGTGGTAGAGGTTGGCCCACTGCAACCTCCACCTCCCGGGTTCAAGCGATCCTCCTGCCTCAGCCTCCCGAGTAGCTGGGATTACAGGTGCCCACCACCATGCCTGGCCAATTTTTGTACTTTTAGTAGAGATGGGGCTTCACCATGTCGGCCAGGCTGGTCTCAAACTACTGACCTCAGGTGATCCGCCTGCCTCAGTCTCCCTAAGTGCTGGGATTACGGGCATGAGCCACTGTGCCCAGCCATAATCAACTAACATTTATTGAGCACTTAGTACGTGCCAAAAAATTTTCTAAGCCCTTTAGACATGTTTACATATGTAATTCTCACAGTAATCCCATAAGATAGGTTTTGTTTTCTTCATTTTAAGATGAGGAAACAGAAGCAAAGAGAGTTTAAGTAACTTGTTTAAGGTCATCCCACTGGAAGGCAGCAGTGTGCGATAGTGGAAAGAACTTGTTCACAAAGAGCAGAAAACTTGGATGTTGGCAGGGCATGGTGGCTCACGCTTCTAATCCCAGCACTTTGGGAGGCTGCGGCGGGAGGATCACCTGAGGTCAGTAGTTTGAGACCAGCCTGGCCAACATGGTGAAGCCCCATCTCTACTAAAAGTACAAAAACTGGCCGGGCATGGTGGTGGGCACCTGTAATCCCAGCTACTCGGGAGGCTGAGGCAGGAGGATCACTTGAACCCGGGAGGCAGAGGTTGCAGTGAGCCGAAATCGCACCACTGCACTCCAGCCTGGGCAACAGTGAGAATCCATCTCAAAAAAAAAAAAAGAAAAAAAAACCTGGATGTGAAATCTGTCACTTACTATCATGTGGCTCAAAAATGTCAATTAACTCCTCTGAGCCTCAGTTAATTTGCTTGGATTTTTATAAGGAAATAAAATGGTACAAAAGCAAAACATTTTGAAAATCTTAGGTGATATATTCAAGAAAAAATGTAAACATGTGTCACTAAAAAGTACTAACAATGGGCCAGGCATGGTAGCTCATGCCTGTAATCCCAGGACTTTGGGAGCTAAGGCAGGGGGAGCCCTTGAGCCCAGGAGTTCGGGACCAGCCTGGGCAACATAGCAAGACCAAGTCTCTACAAACAATTTAAAAATTAGCCGGGCGTGGTGGCACACATCTGTATCCCTACTACTCAGGAGGCTGAGGCAGGAGGATTGCTTGAGACTGGGAGGTTAAGGCTACAGTGAGCTATGATCACACCACTACACTCCAGCCTGGGTGACAGAGTAAGACTCTGTCTCAAAAAAAAAAAAAAAAAAAAAGGCTGGGCGCGGTGGCTCACGCCTGTAATCCCAGCACTTTGGGAGGCCGAGGCGGGCAGATCACGAGGTCAGGAGATCAAGACCAACCTGGCTAACACAGTGAAACCCCGTCTCTACTAAAAATACAAAAAATTAGCCGGGCGAGGTGGCGGGCGCCTGTAGTCCCAGCTACTCGGGAGGCTGAGGCAGGAGAACGGCGTGAACCCCGGGAGGTGAAGCCTGCAGTGAGCCAAGATCATGCCACTGCACTCCAGCCTGGGCGACAGCGAGACTCCGTCTCAAAAAAAAAAAAAAAAAAAAAAAGTACTAACAATTACTTCAGAAAAGTTGGTCTCTAATTTAGTATTACTCACAGAATGGAAAGAAACTTACCTCTGTAACCAATAGTTACTTCTGGAGAGTAAAATTGGAATGAGGAAGGAAATTTGACATTTAACTTTATAACACTAAAGTATTTAACTTTATTCCTGGTATTTATTACTTTCACAATTAAAAAATTAAAACACAAACAGCAATCAGAGATTTACCGTCTTAGAAACAAAGTCATGCAGGCGCATCCCTCCATTACTCTGCGGCGTGCCCACACTGTCTGTCTCAGTTCTTGGCTCCAGCTGCCTGCTGTTCAGGGTGGAGTCACTGTTCCAAGGTTGTAAAGTACCTAGAAAACAAGCAACTTTTAAGCTTTGTGTCTTAAGTATTTTGCTCCTTCTAAATTTTAGCTCCAATTTTAACTGGGAGATGAACAGTAATCTGTTATCATAGCCAAAAGTGAGTGAGTACTAACGGCTATGTAAAAAAAAAGTTTCAAGAAAAACTAAAGTTATGCAAGTGGGCTAGCAATTCAAAGGTAAAGCATGACACAAGCAGTTCTCTGGTTCTCGGTATGCAGCAGTAAGAAACTACCCAGTACATCCAATCCCTGCCTCAGGAGGGTTCTAAGAAACCAACTCTCCAAAATTTTACTAGTTGTTTTACACAGGCCAGTTTAGTCACAAATTCAATGGACCTGTTTTCCTTCGGCTCCTGGTCCAATACGGCACAGTCTCAATAGTGGACACAGCTTCGATGGGCCCGCCATCATTGGGAACAGTCACTGTAGTTTTTGCAACTATGGATTCATTCCCCTGCAACAAAAGTAGTAATGAGGAAAGACAAACAAAGAATCTAACTTACCCTCCACTATAGGGTATTTTGGAGCAGGCAAAAAATTCCTTAGTCTTAGTCAAGACTTAAGACCCCAGTCTTAAACATTTTTTTTTTTTTTTTTTTTTTTTGAGACAGAGTTTTTCACTCTACCGCCCAGGCTGGAGCACAGTGGCGCGATCTCGGCTCACTGCAGCCTCCACCTCCCAGGTTCAAGGGATTCTCCTGCCTCAGCCTCCTGAGTAGCTGGGATTACAAGCGTGTGCCACCACACCTGACTGATTTTTTTTTTTTTTTTTTTGAGACGGAATCTTGCTCTGTTGCCCAGGCTGGAGTACAGTGGCCCAATATTGGCTGACTGCAAGCTCCAACTCCTGGGTTCACGCCATTCTCCTGCCTCAGCCTCCCGCGTAGCTGGGACTACAGGCATCTGCCACCATGCCCAGCTAATTTTTTGTATTTTTAGTAAAGATGGGGTTTCACGGTGTTAGCCAGGATGGTCTCAATCTCCTGACCTCGTGATCCACCCGCCTCGGCCTCCCAAAGTGCTAGGATTACAGGTGTGAGCCACTGTGCCTGGCCGACTGATTTTTGTATTTTTAGTAGAGATGGGATTTCGCCATGTTGACCAGGCTGGTCTCGAACTCCTGACCTCAGGTGATCATCCACCCGCCTAGGCCTCCCAAACTGCAGGGATTACAGGCGTGAGCCACCGCGCCCAACCTGAAACATTCTTATGTTGAAATCTCATGTTTGGCTGGGTGCAGTGGCTCATGCCTGCAATCCCAGCATTTTGGGAGGCCAAGGTGGGAAGATCATTTGAGCCCAGCAGTTCGAGATCATCCTGGGCAGCAAGGAGAGACTCCCCGCTACTTTGAAAAGTAAAAATAAAGAAATCTCATACTTAAGAAGATAAACATAGGTCACGGGGGTATATATTCAAGCAACTAAGACTCACTCTGACAGTTGTTTACTTAATCAGAGTAATTCCATTCATATGAATAAGGGTCCTACCGCATAGAAAAACTTTAACCAAAGGCCAGGCACGGAGGCTCATGCCTGTAATCCCAGCACTTTGGGAGGCTGAGGCGGGCGGATCACCTGGTCAGGAGTTCGAGACCAGCCTGACCAACATGATGAAACCCTGTCTCTGCTAAAAATACAAAAATTAGCCAGGCATGGTGGCATGCGCCTGTAATCCCAGCTACTTGGGAGGCTGAGACAAGAGAATCACTTGAACCTGGGAGGCAGAGGTTACAGCGAGCCAAGATGGTGCCATTGCACTCCAGCCTGGGCAACAAGAACAAAACTGTCTCAAAAAACAAACAAAAACTTTAACCAAACGTCATCTCTCTCAAAACAATGCTGCAATGCTGACTCAGAGGAGTTTTACTGCTTGGGGCCAGTAATCTCTGTTACCTTCGCCTGACTATTCTTACCTGGTCTACTGTGGAGCCAATGGAACGAGTTTTCTTTACAGGTCCAGGGGGACCATCAACAAACTGTCGGCTACTAGAGCGCTAGAAAGAAGACAGAGACCCGTAACTTTAGTGCCAAGCAGATCTGAAGCACAGAAGATAAAATTATTCCATCAGACAACTTGGATACAGGTCCTGGGGATTAGGGCTACAGTAAATAACAATGTGTTCTCTCTCTCTCTGCTTATTTCCACATGAAGAATAAGCTGTTTCAAAAGAATATGTTGTACAAAAATGCTCTCAGTGCCCTAGAAAAAATGAGCAAGCTGTGGAGAAATTTAGATGACACCACCAGAAAAAGTACAGCTGTAATCCTAAGGACATGAAGTCTTGGAAACACATTAAGTACCCTAAACAAGCATACACAGATAGATCTCTATATATCCCATTATACACACATTTCATCTGAAGCTTATATTAGAGCACAAAAGTTCTGTGTAAAAATTCATATGACAATTCAAAACAAACTTGTTTATTCTTTTCCACTGTACGAATGAATTGAAATGCAGCCTAAACAGTGAAATGGACAGGATCCTGTCCTAAGTTACTACTTCAAAGAGTACCAGTACTGGTTGGGAGCAGTGGCTCATGCCTGTAATCCCAGCACTTTGGGAGGCCGAGGCAGGTGGATCACCTGAGGTCAGGAGTTCGAGACCAGCCTGGCCAACATGGTGAAACCCCGTTTCTACTAAAAATACAAAAATTAGCCGGGCGTGGCGGCAGGCACCTGTAATCCCAGCTGCTTGGGAGGCCGACGCAGGAGAATTGCTTGAACCCGGGAGGCGGAGGTTGCGGTCAGCCGAGATCGCGCCATTGCACTCCAGCCTGGGAAACGAGAGCAAAACTCCGTCTCAAAAAAAAAAAAAAAAAGAATATCAATACTGTCCCCACAGCATGAATTCATTTGTAGTATGTGCTTAACAATGGCTAGAGCAACATGTCAGGAATGCGGTATCATGGCAAAATTTCCAAAAATAACTCTACTACTACTTTGTTTAAAAGAAAGACTAACAAACCATACACACCCTCTTTTCTCTCTTCTTCAGTTTGAAAGTCTTCACCAAAGAAGAGTCCCAATCCTGTTGACAATTACACTGTATTAATTTCTTTTTTTGGTTAGGCCATCCCTAAACCCTGTGCAAATAAATTTACAGAGAACTTTAAAGGCTTCTTCAGTCGGGCTACCTAATGTACAATTCGGGGAGGGTTAGAGAAGGGAAGGTCTCAAGTGTTGTAGCTATAGAGCTATAGTAAGTTAATTTCTTTCAAAAATTGAAGCTATTATAATAAAATCAGGAATCAATACCACAGAGGCAAGGAAAGGCTAAAGAATCAAATTCTGCCACGAGTATTTCCAGTGGCTGATCCTTTATTTCTGATGATTTTTGTAATTAGTTTTAGAACTTACAGAATGTTAGGCACTATACTGATCGTATTAGATGTGATTCTTGCCCCCAAGGGATTGCCACTGTCTAATCAGATGCTCTGCATCATATTGCCACTTCACAAGTTCTACAGTGGCCGGGCGCGGTGGCTCACGCCTGTAATCCCAGCACTTTGAGAGGCCAACGTGGGCGGATCACGAGGTCAGGAGATCGAGACCATCCTGGCTAACAGGGTGAAACCCCGTCTCTACTAAAAAAATACAAAAAAATTAGCCAGGCGTGGTGGCGGGCGCCTGCAGTCCCAGCTACTCAGGAGGCTGAGGCAGGAGAACGGCATAAACCCGGGAGGCAGAGCTTGCAGTGAGCTGAGATTGCGCCACGGCACTCCAGCCTGGGCGACAGAGTGATACTGTCTCAAAAAAAAAAAAAAGTTCTACAGTTTAGGAACTTAGGCCCTAAAACGTGTTCACCACTGAAGAACTATTTGTCTTTTATTGTGGTTTCATTTCAATTCACCTATTTTAACTATTTGCATTTATTTTAGTAGTTACCTGCGGTTTTCTTACTCCTGATCACCCCTGAAAACAGTATCTAGAAACAGTGGTATACAGCAAATAATAGCTCAGCTAAATAAATTTAACTTCCCCAAGTCATGGTCCAGAAAGTTAGTTACTGGTTGTTTGATTCAGCTTCAGTTACAACAAATATCGTATCATAGGTCTAGCTCAAAAATCAACTGATAATATGATCTAGTTTTATTATATATTCCAGACCTCCACTATATCATTCCCTATTTGAAAAATGTGATGCCTAATATTTTTATCTATAAAATGGCCATATTTTCCCTGGTCAAACACTGAATCTGAACAGAAAACTCCTAGCCATGTAACAAGTAGTTGTCACTTGTTTTGCTACACCAGAAAACCAGTCACCAAAAACTTCCTGATTTGTTTTGTTTGCTAGTTTTCAGCTAGCAACAGAAAAGATGCACAAATCAATGAACTGTATCAAAGACTGTATCAGATGTCCTTTTATGCAGAAGCATCACTGTAAGTTAAAAGAAGTGTGCCGCCCCATAAAAGCAGGGCAACAAATAGTTTAACATGTTAACCACTGTTGATGAAAGCATTATATAGTGCCTACAAACTCTAATCACGCTTTTCTGGCTGAAATCCCAGGACCTTGGTTTCCTTCTAATTGTGAAGTATGACTATGCTTTCCCCAAGAACCAAACTAATTCAGAAATAAGGCACAGTAAAGTTTATTTAAGAGCAGTAAATAAACCCTGATGACATAGAGTCTTGCTAATATTTTTATTATTAGCTGGGGCTTTAATAAGTCAAAATATAATCAATTAGTACATGTGGCATACAGAGATCTATTAAATGAACTCAACTTATGCCAAATTCTGAATTCTATATTCTCACTTCAGAAACTAATACATAAGCCAGTCTCTTATAGCTCATGTGGATTTATATTTTAAATTGCTAGCTCAGAATCTGTAGCACATCAACTAATAAAACAGTAATATAGGATGTTCAGAAGAGAAGACAGGAGAGATATTCCTGGGGAAGCAGAGGTAAGAAAAGTAGGTAATTCTCAGAGATCAAATGTTTATTACCAGTGATTCATCAGTCTTGTCAAAGCTGATATCTGATAAAATGGAACCAGATTCATCAATGGTTGATAGTCTAGATCAGTGAAACAATACAATGTTAGACATAGTAGACTGTGGAAGGTAAAATTCACCAACATTCAGAACAAGTCCTACTGGTCAGGTAACATCAGTTAATTTCATAGCAAAATCTTCACTATAGAGACAACTACAATCTCAAACCCTGTGGTAGGCTACTTTGTATGGTTTCCACGGAGGAGTGTGTGTGCATGAGTACAGGTGCAACACAGTTGCTTTTTCTGCAAAGACCTTATAAGGGCAGTTGAAAGTTAGTCAGGGTTATGGGTGCTATTCTCTACTGAGTTTGTATTACACGCTACTCAAAATTCACAAAATCAAGGGAATGAAGTTTAATTTGATCCCAACTGTGCTGGTTTCTACAAACGAGAGTATTACCCAACAGTGACTTTTTAAGAAATTAAGCCTGTACATCTTCTTAGTTATAAAGATTCCCCATAAAACAACCAGGCAACAAAACAAATAGCTGACCTTTCCCTACATATTGTACTGGGGATGTTAAATTCAAAGCCTGGTTGAGACTATTTTAAACAGTGGTGCAGTGGAACTAAAATTATTGTCTGGTCTTGGCTCACAGAGGCCTTTCTAAACCAGAAGAGCTGTAAGAGCTCTCTGGAGAGTAAACACTGAAAGTATTGCTGAACTGCCACTTTCACCTTTGGGTTTCTTAGCAATGTGCAGGATTAGTTATTGATGTGCAATTTAGCACCGACATCAAAATTTTATCCATGGTGAAACAACATCCTTAGGAAAGATTTAAAAATAAAATAAACAGGGACATCCCTGTGCCTTTATTCCCCACCTACTCTTCCCCGCAAAATCTTTTTCTGCTTTTTTCAGCACACATTCTAGAAGTATATTTAAGAATTCAGATAACAAGAATATCTGACAGCTGTGTTTTTTGTGATCGGATAACAACAGATGCAGTTCCTCCACCTTTTGTTCCCAGCATTGCTGCTGGATGGTTGGCCTCTGTTGAGAAAAGCCAGAGCTGATTTTTGCTCCTCACTTAGTTGAATGCTGCCAGATGTGTCACACATGAGCATCTCTCGAATCAGCTGAATCTGTCGTTCCTACAGACCAAAGCAGAGTAAAACATCATAACTAGCCAGGGGAGAAAGCTTCACCTCAAATTTATGGGACAGGCAGACCAGAAGACATTAAAATACAGCATTATGCAAATTGGCCTTCAGGAAGGCTGCTACACCAATAGCATATTAATTCACATCAAACCCAGATTGTGTCTCTGATTTCTGACTGGTAAAATGAACTACATCTAGAACAGCGAAGTTTCTGCTACAAGACTTTTGGATTAACCTGCTAATCCAAGAGGAGAATAATCCAAAATGAGAGTCCCAAAATAGATTTCACATAGCAAAAACACTTTAGTGTCATTTTATCAGGACAAATATTGGCTTCTACTGATCAAAGCAGCCACCCACCTCTCTAAGTAGTGGAGCAAAATGCATTAAAATAGATACAAAGCTATAATGCACTGGAACCAGACAATTTGAATTTACTGAGGCATCTAACACTGTATACCAAGATGGATTAGTCCCTCCCAGTAAAGGCTTTCCTTTGCACTATGACCCATCCTGGCACATCAAAATGATAGTGTTCTGTGTCAGTCACATTGCTCAACTGGTTGAACACATCTAGCCTTTTACCCTGAATTAGAGAGCGGTGATGAAAAGAAGAGTCACAGTTGTCTTGCCTGTAGGTATGACAAAGTACCAGCTACTCATATAAGGATGGATATTCCGAGTAGCACTTAAAATAAACAATGAAGGATGGCCAATATCTTGTGACAGATCAAGTACGTTAGGATCTCCCTCCCTCCCTTTTCCTCTAATTCTTTATCATTTGAAATCTGTCTGCTAAGTAATAGTTTCAAGTCTAAATGACAAAAACATTTAAATTTCAAATTACGAAGAACAAGATTCCTTGTCTGCAATTTCAGCTCTAATCATGGGCACGTTGTTAAAGAACAGGTCACTTTCAGTTCTTGAATGTGGAAGAAGAAACTAGGTGTATCTGGCAAGTGGAAACTGTCAGACAATGCTTTCCTCCTCCCGCATCATCACTGTTCTAGCATGGAAAACAATACACACCAGCTTTTCGCAGTCAGCCTCAGCTCTCTGTCTCCGTTTGATCTCTACATCCACCTGATTACGTGCATGCTTCAGCTTAACATCCAGAGCACTTCGCTCAGTCTCCGCTTTCATCAAAAGATCCTTGTATTTCCCCAGCTCATGGTCAGTCCTCTGCCACTTTTTACGGAAATCCTCAAAGTCCTTCGCCAACTGGATAAATTCTGAGGAAAGGGGGAATCTTTAATAATTCAAGCACCAAACAGAGTATAACTGCTCTAAAAAATGAGTCCTACGGTTAGCTTTATTTGAAATTCATAATTAAGGAACCAGCTGAACTATGGGCAAATCCAGCTGAAAATAACTAGGAGCAGATCCTGGATATGTTTGTCACTCTGATGAGAACTTTGTGGGTGGCAATTCCTATTTCAATAGGCCACTTACTTTTGGCTTAGCCAGTGGCATCTGCTATGGAATATGTAACTCATTAGTCACCTGGCTCCAGATGTAACACTAACACTGAAAGCTCCTGAACAGAAGGTAATCAAAGGGGGATACCTTTGGGGCAGCTGTCACGCACCAGGACAGTTACAGCTATAAAACAAAAACAGCTTCCTTTACAGTCACGCATTGCTGCACCAGAGAGATGTCAAACAGCAAATTCAAATGTAACTGCTGTAATATGCTCCAGTAGATGTAGATTAATATTACAGATGTCTAGACCTACAATTCCATTTGGCTATATAATTACACAAATATTGATTTGAAAGTAAAAAGCCAATTTGCTTTTGCTGTTTAACACTGTCCTGAAGGGTATGTAAACATTCCAGCTGAAAAAAAAAACAGGAAGAGAAGATCATACTAGCTTTTGGAACATCCCTGATAGCAGAATGTGAAGTCTCTTCAAATGTCTGCAAAGAGAGCATCACTTCCAAGACAGCATCTCAAAGGAAGAAGATAACCCTGTTGGCATTCATTCTTATCTCCTGCTATTGGCAAAGCTGTTCTGCAATGTATTTGCAAAAGTGCCTTACAATTTTCTAGTTAACCTCCATCTATCTCTAAGGATCACTCTCCACCAACATCAAGGAAGAAGGTCTCAAGGTGTACATCTGCTGCTGGTCAAACTAACCCAGTTTACAACTGAAACTAGGCCAAATTCACACACAGCTAGCAGATTCTTAGGTAGTAAGGGCACTTTTCCCCTATGAATTTAACCTAAAAGCATAGAAACAATATATAGTCCTTTTTAAACAATTTTAATCATTTGACCAAATATCAAACTTACAAATTAGGATACCAATTTGTTCCAGAGAAACAAGTCATAAGGAAACTTTAGTTTTTAGCAAACCACAAATTTCAGCAAAATAGATTATGACCTAGTTATCTTAAACAATGCGAGTATCAACAATTAAAAAAATTACAATTCAAATAGTTTTAAGAAATAATATGCTGGGTTAGTCTGGAACATACTACTTTTTTGTGGGGTTTTTTTTAGCTTAAAGAAAAAAACATATCTGTTTGCAAACTAAATACTGTACGCATACACACTCAAAATATTTACCAAACTGAAAAACAATTTTGAGAATAAAAAGATTTTCATCTGACCTAATTTTGCTGGTTTGTTTGTTCTTTAGGATACTCCTTTTATTAAATTACTGCTTCAGCTTAGTTTAAGTCAGACCCAAAGCAGAACATTTACATACCTGATTAATATATTACTTTTTGTGTGTGCAGGTGAGAAATGTGAAAAAAAAAAAAAAGATATTACTTTTTTTTTGAGACATTCTTGTTGCCCAGGCAGAAGTGCAATGGTGCAATCTTGGCTCACTGCAGTCTCCACCTCCCGGGTTCAAGCAATTCTCCTGCCTCAGCCTCCTGAGTAGCTGGGATTACAGGTGTGCGTCACCATGCCCAGTTAATTTTTGTATTTGTAGTAGAGACAGGGTTTCACCATGTTGGCCAGGCTGGTCTCAAACTCGTAACCTCAGGTGATACACCTGCCTTGGCCTCCAAAAGTGCTAGGATTACAGGCGTGAGCCACTGTGCCCAGCCTACTTTTCACTTTTGAGACAGTCTTCCTCTGTCACCCAGACTGGAGTGCAGTAGCACGATCTTGGCTCACTGCAACCTTCGCCTCCCAGGTTCAAGCAACTCTCCTGTCTCAGCTTCCTGAGTAACTGGGACTACAGGCGTGTGCCACCACACCTGGCTAATTTTTGTATTTTAACTAGAGATGGGGTTTCACCATGTTGGCTAGGCTGGTCTCAAACTCCTGACCTCAAGTGATTCACCCGCCTCAGCCTCCCAAAGTGCTAAGATTATAGGCGTAAGTCACCACACCCGGCTGAAAGATACTATTTTTATGTACAATTCTGCTATGAGCAGTTTGCTAGGATTGGGTCAGAAGGCATTTTGGGCCATAGATCAGAAACAATTTTGATGTTGAAGACCAATAATCATGGCACTGTTTTGGTCAGTTGGTGAATCACAATTCAGCTTGGTACTAGCCTGTCATGAAGTGCACATTAAAAGCTTTATAAAATTCAGGCCGGACACGCCTGTAATCCCAGCACTTTGGGAGGCTAAGGGGGGCAGATCACTTGAGGTCCGTAGTTCA
Source organism: Nomascus leucogenys (assembly GCF_006542625.1). Classification (NCBI taxonomy): domain Eukaryota; kingdom Metazoa; phylum Chordata; class Mammalia; order Primates; family Hylobatidae; genus Nomascus; species Nomascus leucogenys. The sequence goes on along the minus strand of NC_044388.1, from coordinate 2,154,148 downwards.
AGACCAGCCTGGCCAACATGGTGAAACCCTGTCTCTACTAACACAAAAATTAGCTGGGTGTGGTGGTGTGCGCCTGTAATCCCAGCTACTCGAGGAGGCAGAGGTCGCAGTGAGCTGAGATCATGCCACTGTACTCCAGCCTGGGCTACAGAGTGAGATGCTGTCTCAAAAAAAAAAAAAGATTTATAAAATTCAAATTACAGTACCTCCTTTAAAAAGTTATGTACACCCTAAACTATGAAGTGCACCTATCAAAAAGGAGGAAAGAGAAGGGAAATTTCCTCAAAACAAATTGAGAGTTGTCTTTGATTTATTTAAAATTTAAAAATCAGGATTTGGTTCATAGCTCAGCAAGCAGGTTTAAGTGGGTCCAGAAATCCTGATTTTTTTTTTCCCGTTTACTCCCCGAGGCCTTTGAACAGGCTCTTCCATTTGCCTTCCCTACTACCCTCTCTAAGCTTCTTAAAGACAAAGACCCTATGTCTCCTTTGCTCTTTTATCTCCAGTGTTGTAACCTGCCTACCACACTGTAGACACTTGAAATAATCTGTTGAACAAATGAATGAATGAAAAGCTGCTGTTCAAATTAAATTTACCAGCATCCAAGACCACCTTACCAGTTTAATCAAACTTACTTCCCACCACTACGCAATAAATACCCCTCTAGCTAAACCAGTCTGTCCCTGCCCCCAGAACAGAGGCATTCCTGCCTTCTCACTTGTGACCAAGCTATGCACTCCAAATGGAATGCCCTACCTACTCTTCTTTACATACCCATTTACCAAGTCCCATCTGGTCTGTGAATCTTTTCCTAATCAGTTTGCTACACATTAAATTTTTCTAGATTACCCAAAAGCATATATTTTGATACTTGTAATATCTTCTGTTTCATGAGAAAAAATCCTGTCTCTGAAACTAAAATACCATAATCTTCTTGAAGACAGGCAATATGTCACATATACTTCAGTATTCCCTACTATGCATAGTGTAGCACAAACCTTGTATGTCACTGGCACACAATAGGCATCTGATAAATGTTAAATTATACTTATTCCTAATTTATACACCAATGACTTTTTTTAAAAAAGCTCAGGCAGCTTATGACAAATTAAAAATAGAACATAAAAACTGTGTGGACTGGAGAAAACAAGACAACAAAATACGCTATTAAAGTCATCTTTTTAAAAATATTAACTTTCATTCTGATCTTCCTGTAACTTGGAGTTAGCTCTTTTTTTTTTTTTTTTTTTTTTTTTGAGACAGAGTCTTGCTCTGTCGCCCAGGCTGGAGTGCAGTGGCGCAGTCTCGGCTCACTGCAAGCTCCGCCTCCCGGGTTCACGCCATTCTCCTGCCTCAGCCTCTCCGAGTAGCTGGGACTACAGGCGCCCACCACCACGCCCGGCTAATTTTTTTGTATTTTTAGTAGAGACGGGGTTTCACCGTGGTCTCGATCTCCTGACCTCGTGATCCGCCCGCCTCGGCCTCCCAAAGTGCTGGGATTACAAGCATGAGCCACCGCGCCCGGCCCAGCTCTCTTTTTTTAACTTTTTTTTTTAAGAAATGGAGTCTCACTCTGTTGCCCAGGCTGTAGTGCAATGACATGATCTTGGCTGACCGCAACCTCCACCTCCCGGGTTCAAGTGATTCTCATCCCTCAGCCTCCCAAGTAACTGGGATTACAGGTGAACGCTACCATGCCCGGCTTTTTGTATTTTTAGTAGAAACGGGGTTTCACCATGTTGGTCAGACTGGTCTTGAACTCCTGACCAAGTGATCTGCCCGCCTTGGCCTCCCAAAATGCTAGGATTACAGGTGTGAGCCACTTTGCCCGGCCCGGACTTAGCTTTTTAAAAAACAATACAGGCCAGGCACGGTGGCTCACACTTGTAATCCCAGCACTTTGGGAGGCCAGGGCAGGTGGATCACCTGAGGTCGGGCGTTCAAGACCAGCCTGACCAACATGGAGAAACCCCAGCTCTACTAAAAATACAAAATTAGCCAGGCGTGGTGGCACATGCCTGTAATTCCAGCTACTCGGGAGGCTGAGGCAGGAGAATCACTTGAACCCGGGAGGTGGAGGTTGCGGTGAGCGGAGATCTCGCCATTGCACTCCAGCCTGGGAAACAAAGAGTGAAAAATTCTGTCTCAAAAAAAAAAAAAAAAAAAGAATACAAAAAAGAGAAAGAGGAATGAAGTTAATGATGAAAGGCAAGAGTAAGGAGTCAAGGGATACTTGGGCATGCGGGGAATTCCTAAGGATCTAAGAAGAGTACAGGCTGGGCACAGTGGCTCACGCCTGTAATCCCAGCACTCTGGGGGGCCAAGGCAGGTGGATCACTTGAGGTCAGGAGTTCAAGACCAGCCTGGCCAACATGGTGAAACATCACTACTAAAAATATAAAAACTAGCCAGGCTTGGTGGCATGCGCCGGTAATCCCAGCTACTTGGGAGGCTGAGGCAGGAGGAACACTTGAACCCAGGAGATGGAGGTTGCAGTGAGCCGACATCGCACAACCACACTCCAGCCTGGGCAACAGAGTAAGACTGTCTCAAAAAAAAAAAAAAAAAGAAAAAAGAGGACAGACACTGGGGTGGATGCACAAAGCTGATTCTAGTGTCTGAAAAACACAAGGCCACTTTAGTTCCTCAAAAGCCAACATTTGGCCAGGCGCGGTGGCTCACACCTGTAATTCCAGCACTTTGGGAGGCCAAGGTGGGAGGACCGCCTGAGCCCAGGAGTTCAAGACCAGCCTGGGAAACATGGCGAGACCTTGTCTCTACAAAAAATAGAATTAAAACAAAAGTAGTGCTTATAGTAGTTTGGGAAACAAAAAAATAATAATAATAATTCAAAATAAAATAATCAAAACAAATATAAAAATTAGCCGGTTTGGGCCAGGCATGGTGGCTCACGCCTGTAAACCCATCACTTTGGGAGGACGAGGCAGGCGGATCATGAGGTCAGGAGATCGAGACCATCCTGACTAACACGGTGAAACCCCATCTCTACTAAAAATACAAAAATTAGCTGAGCATGGTGGAGGGCGCCTACAGTCCCAGCTACTTGGGAGGCTGAGGCAAGAGAATGGCGTGAACCTGGGAGGCAGAGTGGCAGTGAGCCGAGATCGTGCCACTGCACTGCAGCCTGGGCGACACAGCAAGACTCCGTCTCAAAAAAAAAATAATAAATTAGCTGGTGTGGTGGCATGAGCCTACAATAGGTCCCAGCTACTCCAGAGGCTGAGGTAGGAGGATTGCTTGAGCTCAGGAGTTCAACGCTGCAGTAAGCTATGATTTCACCACTGTACTCCAGCCTGGGCAACAGAGCGAGACCTTGTCTCCAAAAAAATAAAAACTAGGCCGAGCATGGTGGTTCACGCCTGTAATCCCAGCACTTTGGGAGGCCAAGGCGGGTGGATCACCTGAGGTCGGGAGTTCAATATCAGCCTGGCCAACGTGGTGAAACCCTGTCTCTACTAAAAATACAAAAATTGCCAGGCGTGGTGGCTCATGCCTGTAATCCCAGCACTTTGGGAGGCCAAGGTGGGCGGATCACTTGAGGTCGGGAGTTCAAGACCAGCCTGACCAACGTGGAGAAACCCCATCTCTACTAAAAATACAAAATTAGCCGGGCATGGTGGCACATGCCTGTTAATCCCAGCTACTCGGGAGGCTGAGGCAGGAGAATCACTTGAACCTGGGAGGCGGAGATTGCAGTGAGCTGAGATTGCACCATCGCACTCCAGCCTGGGCAACAAGAGTGAGACTCTTGTTTCAAAAAATAAAAATAAAAAATAAAAAAAGCCAACATTCCAAATTAGAGATCTGGAGAAGGAGGTAAAATGTACCTCTATTTTATAATAGAAATAAATGGGAAGGTAAAAATTTGCTTATACAATAAAATCAGCATTTCCGTAAAAATAAATATCTTGGCGGGAGATTTTTGGCATATTCATTTCCCAAAGTATTTTCACAACTAATATCTCAATTTATGCCCAAATCCTCATAGCACTCCCACAAAGAAAATAAAGATGTTTAAATTCCAATTTTATAGGTGAAAAAACAGACACAGAAATAACAGGTAAAAGCCAGCACTAGTTATCAACACTCTTAAACCACAGATTCTTCCCTCTGCCCCCATATTCTATCAGCTGCCTCCTTCTACAGGTCTTATTATCACAATCTCTTCTACCCATTTCTCCCTACTTCCATCTTCACAACCACCATGCCAGTTAGGGCTGTTATTGCCTCTTTCCTGAGCTATGACAACCATGTAATTCCTAGTCAGTGTCCCAGCATCCACCTCTAACGCAGACTACACCTCTGCCAGGGTAATCTTCCCAAAGCACAGTTCTGATTATGTCACTCCCCCTTACTCCTATTCCCCTCAAGTCCCACACCCTCTTGCCTCCGCTCAGGCTGTCGCCTGATCTAAAATACCCCCTTTCATCTCCGCTTCTTGGGATTCTACCCTACAGCTAAAGCTCAGCTCAAACCCTTTCCTCCATGACACCATTTAGTCATCCCTTTCCCTCAACTCAAAAATGCTAGAAGCCCTGATAGGTTCTCACAAAGTATTTGCTGAATGAACCTGAGTTTTAAGATCTCTTATTCCATACTCTAGTCCCCACCACACTCTGATCCATCTTCTGAGATGATGTGACCTCAAAGAGAAACCTAATTAGTATGCCATTGTGGTTACTGAGCTGGTACCAGATGACAGGGTCATGCTGCAGCTATTAGAGAGAGAAAATAGAATATTGTTTTGAAAGGCCTGTAAGTGGATAAGAGCTATTAAAAACATCAATCAATTCAAAGAAAATATTGAATGGCATACGCAAGATACCACAGTAAGTACTATAGAAATAAAAAAAGTTCAAGACACAGTTCTTAACATTAACACCAGTGAGGCTGACTTGAGAGCAACATTTACTAAATTAGGTATTAATGAAAATCTGAAATAGCAGAGGATGGTAATACAAAGAGAAGCTGGTATGGAATAATTCCCTTGAATCACATGTCAGTACCATCATCCCCATTTTTCTTTCTTGCTAATTTATTTCCCAGACTGTTCCTCTCTTAACACTTCCTTTTTCTCCCCAGCTCACCACCCCATCTCAATTCTCTTTATTATTTCCCCCCGGGGAAATGGAGTCTCACTGTCACCCAGGCTGGAGTGTAGTCACATAATCATAGTTCACTGTAGCCTCAAACTCCTGGGCTCAAGTGATCCTTCAGCCTCCTGAGTATCTGGGACCACAGGCATGTGTCACCACACCCAGCTAATTTTTTTGTTTTTGAAACAGGGTCTCGCTCTGTCCCAGGCTGCAGTACAGGAGTGTGATCTCAGCTTACTGCAACCTCTGCCTCCCCAGTGATCCTCCCACCTCAGCCTCCCAGGTAGCTGGGATCACAGGAGCATGCCACCACACCGGCTGTTTTTTTTTTTTTCTGTAGAGATGGGGTTTTTGTGGCCGGGTGCTCACACCTGTAATCCCAGCAATTTGGGAGGCTGTGGTGGGCAGATCACTTGAGGTCAGGAGTTCAAGACCAGCCTGGCTAACATGACAAAACCCCATCTCTACTAAAAACACAAAAATTAGCCGAGTGTGGTGGCGGACACTTATAATCCCAGCTACTCAGGAGGCTGAGGCAGGACAATTGCTTGAGCCAGGGAGGTGGAGGTTGCAGTGAGCCGAGATCACATCACTGCACTCCAGCCTGGGTGACAGAGTGAGATTCTGTCTCAAAAAAAAAAAAAAAAAAAAAAAAAAAAGAGATGGGGTTTGCCATGTTGCCCAGGCTGGTCTCAAACTCCTGGACTCAATTGATCCACCCATCTCAGCCCCACAAAGTGCTAAGATTACAGGCATGAGCCACTATGCCCGACCGCCAATATTTTCAGAGACAGTCTTGCTATGTTGCCCAAGCTGGTCTCAAACTCCTGGCCTCAAGTGATTCTTCTGCCTCAGCCTCCTGAGTAGCTGGGATTACAGGTGCAAGCCACCAAACCTGGCTCTCAATCCTTAATTATTTAGCATCAAATATATGAAGTAGGTGAAAGCAGATGCCTAGTATCTCCTTCAAAAAGAAATTACGGACTGGGCCTGGTGGCTCATGCCTATAATCCCAGCACTTTGGGAGGCAGAAGTGAGAGGACTGCTTGAGGCCAGGAGTTGGACACCAGCCTGGGTAAAATAGGGAGACCTTATCTCCACAAAAAAATTTTTAAGGCTGGGCGCGGTGACTCACGCCTGTAATCCCAGCACTTTGGGGGGCCGAGGCGGGCGGATCACGAGGTCAGGAGATCGAGACCATCCTGGCTAACACAGCGAAACCCCGTCTCTACTGAAAATACAAAAAAATTAGCTGGGCTTGGTGGCGGGCGCCTGTAGTCCCAGCTACTTGGGAGGCTGAGGCAGGAGAATGGCGTGAACCCGGGAGGTGGAGCTTGCAGTGAGCTGAGATTGCACCACTGCACTCCAGCCTGGGCAACAGAGCGAGACTCCATCTCAAAAATAAAAATTAAAAAATTAAAAAAAGTAAAAAAAAAAATTTTTTTTTTAAAGTAGCTGGGCATAGTGGTGCAACCTGGGTGACAGAGTGAGATTCTTAAAAAAAAAAAAAAAGAAAGAAGAAATTATGACTTTTTCCCACTTCAACTGAAAATGCTTTATAGAACACAAAGAAAATCCAGGATAAAAAATAGACAACTACTACTCTAAAGAAAAAAGCAACATCCTAGTAAATTTTTCCCAGTTCATGGCACAGAAAATAGTACCAACTCTTCAGTGGAAAAAGAATCTTGATAATAAAAAAGCAGCCGGGCACGGTGGCTCACGCCTGTAATCCCAGCACTTTGGGAGGCCGAGGCGGGCGGATCACCTGAGGTCAGAAGTTCAAGAATAGCCTGGTCAACATGGCAAAATCCCGTCTCTACTAAAAATACAAAAAATTAGCCGGGCGTGGTGGCGTGCATCTGTAATCCCTGCTACTTGAGAGGCTGAGACAGGGAATCGCTTGAACCCAGGGAGCAGAGGTTGCAGTGAGCCGAGATGTCACCACTGCACTCCAGCCTGGGTGACAGAGAGAGACTCCATCTCAAAAAAATAAATAAAGATAATAAAAAAGCCTGGCTAAAACCTATTAAGAGCAGCTATAGAAAAGAATTTTAGTGACCATTTAGAATGAGTACCCATTAGGCTTTGACCACGTAAGTGACCACTGCTTTCTTTTTAGGTAACCCAAATGAAAAACAACTTTAAGACTGGAAAATACTTCAGCTTTGTAAAAATCCCAAATTTGAAATCTGTTTTTCCTTTTGGACAGGCCAGCTCAGAATGACTTACGGAGTTCATTTCCTTCACTGAGAATCTCCGCCCGGCGCAGAAGCTGCTCAAACAGATTCCGTATATTCAGCATCATAGTATCCATCTTTCTGCCAAGAAATCAAATATACATTAGGGGTCCTGCCTTCTTGCCCACAACAAAAGATTCTATAGCAATCCAGCCATCAGTGACCAACAACTGGACTCTTCCATTTATAACTACCATTATAAGAATCTCAAGCTAACAACAGATGTTTTGTGTGATTCTTATTATAAAAACAAACTTGGAATGTTTAAGACTCATCTGAAAATTAGAAAACCATTTCAGACCTTTGAATATAACAGCCCCTCCAATCACTTTGGAGCAGAAAACAAATAGGAAAGAGCATGTCAGTTCATTACTAAGTGACTGACCAACAACAAAATGTGGTTCTTTAAGTCAAGCCTGTTGATTAATACTTTTGCCAGTTTATTCCTTGTGGGCTTTGAAGACCTACAATGTAACTTAAAATATCTATTTTTAATTTCATTTTTAGCTAATGCCCCTGTTGCAACTGCCTTTTAAAATGCAGGACATGGTCAGCACATTTTCTACCAAAAGCACAGATGACGTCACACGAGTGATTAAGTGGGAAAATCGCCAGCTCAGCAGCACAAGAATTATTTCTGTAATGCAGGGCTCTCTGCTGGGCTGCGTGCAGGAACTACGTCTAATAAATTTATACTAAGTAGAGGCAAAGGATTATGTTGTACCACATTCTGGCATCAGAAAGACAATACACCACCTTCACAGTTCGAAGGGCAAAGCAAAAATCATTTGCTACTGTGTCCTGTATAGTGAATTTCAGACTCTGTATTTCCCCCCAAAGCCCTGCTGATACTATAGAAAAAACAGTGTCGTTACAGGCGGTTCTATTCCAAATAGACTTTAACTGGGAACACTTTGAGGAAATAAGATCTTCGCTTAACAGTCAAGAAAGAAAGACATTAACTGGATGTTATGAAAACTATCAAGGAAACGAAATAAAAAGTCAAATTTCATTAGAAATTTAATGTCCTCAGAAATACCATTAAAGGATTCTTATGTTTCTCTTAACCAATGCTTCAACATTCTAGTCCATGTCCTTATTTCCTAAATAAAATTTTAAGAACTCTTACGAAGGGTTAGTGATTTTGCAATGTTTATAAGATTGTACCACAAGCTATGAAAGCAAGAAAAAAATACATAAAAAAGCACAAAGGACAAAGATTTATGAGCATAGGCTGGGCACAGCAGCTCACGCCTGTAATCCCAGCATTTTGGGAGGCCAAGGCGGGCGGATCACTTGAGGTCAGGAGTTCGAGACCAGCCTGGGCCAACATGGCAAAACCCTGTCTCTACTAAAAACACAAAAATTAGCTGGGCACAGTGATTTGCGCCTGTAATCCCAGCTACTTGGGAGGCTGAGGCAGGATGATCGCTTGAACCTGGGAGGCAGAGGGTGTAGTGAGCTAAGATGGTGCCACTGCACTCCAGTCTGGGTGCCAGAGTAAGACTCTGTCTCAAAAAAAAAAAAAGAATATATAAACATAAAGTTATTTTATATTAAATGCTGCAGAATTATACATTCAGACTCATATGATAATTGCTATAATAGAAAAAAAGTTCTCAGTTCCAAGCCTGGATGCAATATATACCTGAACCAGGGCCGGAAACCAAGATTTTCAAACAGCAAGTATCTGTTCTAAGCTACATAATCACAGCAAGCTGCTAAGCAACCAGACCAACAAATTTACTACAAAGATCTTTCTCTAAACTAAGAACAAAACTAAAAGGACAGCATTAAAACCGGCAGGAAGAGCTGTGGAATTCATGGAGATGCCATGGATTTAACAATATAACGAAATAGGCAACATACCCTAAGTGCTACAGGACAGAAACAGGGGCAGGACATTGGGTAGTCAATTCAAATGTTGATTTCCTTTGGCTCTCATGAGGTAAAAATGGAAGACTCTAATCAGTAGTTTTAATGTAAGGTATTGCTTTCTATCATCTTGGCATTCACTTATATATCGTGAGACTATAAGACAGCTCAATACCACAGCAAAACTTCTATCTGTCCAAGAATTCAAAAAGGAAAATTTCATGGTGCTAGGATGTTGAAAACTGGTTGTTTTAAAAAAAGCTTTTTTAGGGGGGAGTTTTAAGTCTTAAATTACAATATAACCTGTTCTCTTGTCCTTTTTTTTTTTTTTTTTTTTAATTTTTTGAGATAGAGTCTTGCTCTGACCCCCAGGCCAGAATGCACTGGCGCCACCTCAGCTGACTGCAACCTCTGCTTCCCAGGTTCAAGTGATTCTCTGGCCTCAGCCTCCTGACATTGTTCTACCCTTCCTGTTCATGTCTATGAACTACCCTACTCATTGACCTACCCTATGCCATACCCTACTGACTTCCAATTTTGATTTCCCTATTTTTATCATTCTCTCAGTCGCTCAGTTCCAAACTTCAGAATCACCTCTGGTTCCTCCCTTTCCCACAGCATAATCACTAAACCTTGTGTACTCTTCTCTCATGTATCTACCATACCCACCCCCTTATCACTTGCAGGTTGTCACCACTCACTTCAATTGCGCTCCCTGCCTCCAGTCTTTCCCCTACTGCTTCAGGTAGTTGCCACTCAGATACAAACTCTTTGCACTTGAATTAAACTTTACCATATGATTCTGCCCTGTGTCCCAGCTAGAATCTAAATTTGAGGGGAGAAACCTTACATGTGGCACTACTATATTACACACGCAGGCATGTAGTATTTAATATGATACTCACACAAAAAAATGGATAAATGTTAATTCAGAGAACAAACACACACCTATCTGTGACGCTGTGGTCAAAAGAATTTCCATTCTACCTCAACATCAACGTGTAATATAATTTAAAGCAAAAAGAACAGTTAAAAGCGGGAGAGGGCGCAGAAGTCCTGGGACAAGATGGGTGTGGTGGTGCGTGCCTGTAGTCCCAGCTACTCAGGAGGCTGAGGTGGGAGGATCACTTGAGTCTAGGAGTTTGAGACCACCCTTATCATCACAAGATCCCCTTCTCTTAAAATAAATAAATAAATAAATAAATAGGTCCTGGGACAAACCTTTAGCTCTTCTATCTACCAGTAGTATAATCTTCAGTAAATCACTTAAATTCCAAGACTCATCTATAAAGTGAAAACAATAACACTTGCTCTATTTACCTCATAGAATATTACAAAAATTTTAAAATGTATAAGTTTACAATCTTACTACCAAAATATAAGGTATCTTTTAGTTGGTATGAAGTGAGTTTCTTTTGTTTAGGTTTGGTTTTGGTCTGATAGTTGTTACTTCCATCCTAAAACAGTGATTCTCAAATCTAGGTGTTTTTCCCCCCTAGGCTGTCTCCAAATAAGGATATCACTAAATTCAGAATTTTAGACCATTTTTAAAAATAATACTATACAATTAGAAAGAAAAGAATCCAGTATTTACTCGGTGCTTTGAAATGATTCAGGCACTAGACACTTCACGTATACTTTTTCTTTAAGTGAATTTGACTTTTTCTTTGAGACGGTATCTCGCTCTGTCACCCAGGCTGGAGTGCAGTAGCACCATCTCGGTTCACTGCAACTTCCATTTTCAGGGTTCGAGTGATTCTCCTGCCTCAGCCTCCCAAGTAGCTGGGATTACAGGTGCCCACCACCAGGTCCGGCTAATTTTTTTTTGTATTTTTAGTAGAGATGGAGTTTCACCATGTTAGCCAGGCTGGTCTCGAACTCCTGACCTCTAGCAATCTGCTTGCCTCGGCCTCCCAAAGTGCTGGGATTACAGGTGTGAGACACCATGCCTGGCCTCACTAACCTGGCCTCACTAATTATCTCCATTTTACAGACAATGGGCAACTAAGGCCAGAGACCTTTAATTAACTAATAAATGTCGAGCTCTCATTGAAACCCAGGTCTGAGTCCAAAATCTATATTCTCTCCAACCCAACACATCGAAGAGATGATATGTTACAAAAATATCAATTAGACCATATATGTTGCAGACCTACTCAGAGACCTCCCCCAAACCATAACATGTCATACAAACAGCAACACATATAAAACACAAATTATAGCTGGAACCCAGACCAAGAAGAATCAAGGAAACAGCAAAATTTGACCAGGTCTAGGCTTTTAAACAAGCTGTTCTAGATGAGGTTTGCTGCTTCTGAAGAGTTATTTTTTCCTCTAACATAGATTTACTTAGGATAATCCAAAAATGGCACTAGCAGAATATAATCCTCTTCTCTTTATATGCTAGGGGACCATATATTTTTATTAACATTCTACAGAAGTGACTCTCAGGAATTATTTATAGATGACAAAAATATCTTTCTATATCAGTACTAACTCTGATATCTCAGCCAAATTGTAACTCAAAAAGCTAAAATTTACTCACCCTATTCAACGTCAATTGAAAATAGTTGTAATTTTCCTGCTGGGTCACATTTTCACCCTCATGAATACTTGTTTATTTCCCCCCATGTATTATTTAGTCCATAGCTAGGAGATACACTAATGTGAAAGGAAACAAAAACAAAGTCATATTGTAGTACATTGCTTTTGCAGCTGTAAAACAGCTGTCACTTTCCACAAGAGACTGCTGCCTTTCGGGAAAGCTGAAACGATCCCTGTGTGCAGCAAGAAAATCAGTTTGTGGAGCATTTTAAACCAAAAGGTGCTAGAGAATCTCAGCTGTTATTGATGGGGAGCCCCAGAGGTGGAGAAGTCACTATGTTACAGATTCCCAATCTGTGAGTATCCCTAAGGGAGCAATCTGGAAACACCATGAAAGAGTCTCAGCTGGATGTGATTGCTTTGAGCCCCCAATTTAATTTCAATCACCCAGCCAAGAGATAGATATCGTCCTTCAGAATAACAGACTATTACAGATCCTACTGTAGGGTATCCTGGGAAAAGTCGCTATCCTCTTCCTCCTCCTCCTTCAAACATTATTAAGAGACCTATATATCAGGTTTTTTAGATGCATCCAGGGTGTTAAATACTTTAAGACAAAGCAATGAAAGGTTGCTGGAGTTTTTCAGGAAAGTGTTTTAATGAAAAACTTTCCCACAAACGTTGCTAAATCTGGAGATTTCCAAGAAATCAACAATATAGATTCCCTGCTGTCAAGGAAAACCATTATCAAAGATAATCTCAGTACTTTAAGATCCTTTCATAGGAACACATTTGAGGACAATGTGAGGACAATTCTTTTCCTGAATGTCCAGCTTCTGCTTCACTGTATTGAAAGTCTCTAATACAACTGGTGGACAGAAGGATTATCTTGAAACCAAATGTTCTTTATAAGCAAATAACTTGCAGAGAGTAAACAAAATGTTCTCAATCCAACATGAAGACTAAAATAAGGAAGGGAAGATTTGAATTGTGATTTTTCAGAAAATTACTAGAAGTTCAGCATACTAAATACCTCTTTTTTTCCCTGTGAATTCTTCCTATTCTGGTCTTCCATCCTTCAAGGTCTAGAATAAGTCTCACCAATTCGCTGAAGCCTTCCCTAACCATTTCAGTCCAAAATGATTTCCTTTATTATCTATAACATTCATTTAGCAGATACAAAAATACTGTTTATTATTAATCTTCTATGTTCAAAAAATTAACAGTAAAACAGGCTAGGTGCAGTGGCTCACGCCTGTAATCCCAGCACTTTGGGAGGCCGAGGCAGATGGATCACCTGAGGTCAGAGTTTGAGACCAGCCTGATCAACACGGAGAAATCCTGTCTCTACTAAAAATACAGAATTAGCCAGGCGTGGTGGTGCGTGCCTGTAATCCCAGCTACTCGGGAGGCTGAGGCAGGAGAATCGCTTGAACCCGGGAGGTGGAGGTTGCAGTGACCCAAGATGGTGCCAGTGCACTCCAGCCTGGGCAACAAGAGTGAAACTCTGTCTCAAAAACAAACAAACAAAAAATAGCAAAACAAAAATCTCACTACCCTAAACAACTATATGTACCACCTGATCTAATCTTTGCCCATTTCACACTCTTATTTCATGGTGTTACAATCATACGTTACATATAATTTTGTGTTTTGCTTCTATCATGTTTCCATTAAGTTCTAAAGAGTTGATGAACAACTGTTTAACTATTCTCTTCTTTGGACGTTTAGGTCATTTCCAGTTTTTCACTTACCTCTGCCTGGAATCTCTTGCATGGTCACGCTCTCACCTCAAATATCTTTACTCAGATGCTGCTTTCTCAGTGAGGCCTTTCCATCCTGTTGTAAATTGCAGCCTTTCTCTAACATTACCCTGCTTTACTCTGTTCCAAAGCACTTCTCTCCATCTAACATACTTACATATTTATTCAGTTTATTGTCTGTTTCTCCTCTAGCTTAAGTTCCAAGAAAGCAGAGATTTTTATGTTTTCTTCCCTGATGCCTAGAACAGTACCTGACATTTGGTAAATGACTAATAAATATTTGGTGAATAAATGAATTGAGCATTCCTATGGACAGTATTTTTCTTCAGGTGACTATGTTCCTTAGAATAGATTTCCAAGGCTAGGAGTGCTATATTAGGGTGTAAAAACCTTTATGGCTCTTAATAGTGCCAAAATGTTTTCTAAAAGGGATGTACAGTACCAATGTACAGTACTCTCAACAATGTATAGGCTTACCAGACTCACCAGTTATCTTTTTAAGTTCTGTTACCCCAAATTAACTGCACATTCTTTAAGACCAAATAAGACTGTCTTCTACTTACACTTTGCACTTAAGAAATACCTATTGAATGAAAGTAAACAGGCTGGGCATGGTGGCTGACGCCTCTAATCCCAGCATTTTGGGAGGCCAAGGCAGTCTGATCACATGAGGCCAGGAGTTCAAGACCAGCCTGGCCAACATGGTGAAACCGTATCTCTATTAAAAATAAAAAATTAGCCAGGCATGGTGGTGCACACCTGTAATTCCAGCTACTCTGGAGGCTGAGGCAGAAGAATCACTTGAAGCCGGGAGGCAGAGTTTGCAGTGAGCCG